>NC_060122.1:7955951-8281534 GCF_021461395.2 Schistocerca americana | reverse complement strand
AGTCGGCATTGTGCCTTTTGTATTTAATTCCGATGCAATTTCTGTGTTTCATCGTCAACAAGAAGGTCCAAGGGATACATTAAACCTGAAGTGAAGCATGGGAATCTATAACTAGTGTCACAGGAATAGTTCAAAACATAGACAGTAGGAAGAGTCAGTCTTCTTGTACTTAAGTCGGCATTGTGCCTTTTCTATTTAATTCCGATGCACGTTCTGTGTTTCATCGTCAATATCAAGGTCCAAGGGATACAGTAAACCTGGAGTAAAGTATCGGAATCTATAACTTGTGTCACAGGAATGGTTAAAAACATAGACAGTAGGAAGAGTCAGTCTTCTTGTACTTAAGTCGGCATTGTGCCTTTTGTATTTAATTCCGATGCAAATTCTGTGTTTCATCGTCAATAAGAAGGTCAGAGGGATACAGCAAACCTGAAGTGAAGCATCGGAATCTGTAACTAGTGTCACAGGATTGGTTCAAAACATAGAGAATAGGAAGAGTCAGTCATCTTGTACTTAAGTCGGCATTGTTCCTTTTGTATTTATTTCCGATGCAATTTCTGTGTTTCGTTGTCAATAAGGATGTCCAAGGGATACAGTAAACCTGGAGTGAAGCATCGGAATCTATAACTAGTGTCACAGGAATGGTTCAAAACATAGTCAGTAACAAGAGTCAGTCTTCTTGTACTTAAGTCGGCTTTGTGCCTTTTGTATTTAATTCCGATGCAATTTCTGTGTTTCATCGTCAATAAGAAGGTCCAAGGGATACAGTAAACCGGGACTGAAGCATCTGAATCTATAACTAGTGTCACAGGAATAGTTCAAATCATAGTCAGTAAAAAGAGTCGGTCTTCTTGTACTTAAGTCGGCATTGTGCCTTTTGTATTAACTTCCGATGCAATTTCTGTGTTTCATCCTCAATAAGAAGGTCCAAGGGATACAGTAAACCTGACGTGAAGCATTGTAATCTAAAACTGGTCTCACATGAAACATTCAAAACATAGACAGTAAGAAGAGTCAGTTTTCTTGTTCTTAAGTCGGCATTGTGCCTTTTGTATTTAATTCCGATGCAATTTTTTTGTTTCATCGTCAATAAGAAGGTCCAAGGGATACAGTAAACCTGAGGTGAAGCGCTGGAATCTAAAACTGGTCTCACAGGGTAGTTTCATAACAGACAGTAAGAAGAGTCAGTCTTCGTGTACTTATGACGGCATTGTGCATTTAGTATTTAATTCCGACGCAGTTTCTGTGTTTCATCGTTAATAAGAAGGTCCAAGGGATACAGTAAACCTGAAGTGAAGCATTGTAATCTAAAACTGGTCTCACAGGAAAGGTTCAAAACATAGACAGTAAGAAGAGCCCGTCTTCTTGTTCTTAAGTCGGCATTGTTCCTTTTTATTTAATTCCGATGCAATTTCTGCGTTTCATCGTCAATAAGAAGGTCGGAGGGATACAGTAGACCTGGAATGAAGCATCGGAATCTATAACTAGTGTCAGAGGAATGAATCAAAACATAGTCGGTAACAAGAATCAGTCTTCTTGTACTTAAGTCGGCATTGTGCCTTTTGTATTTAATTCCGATGCAATTTCTGTGTTTCATCGTCAACAAGAAGGTCCAAGGGATACATTAAACCTGAAGTGAAGCATGGGAATCTATAACTAGCGTCACAGGAATAGTTCAAAACATAGACAGTAGGAAGAGTCAGTCTTCTTGTACTTAAGTCGGCATTGTGCCTTTTCTATTTAATTCCGATGCACGTTCTGTGTTTCATCGTCAATATCAAGGTCCAAGGGATACAGTAAACCTGGAGTAAAGCATCGGAATCTATAACTAGTGTCACAGGAATGGTTCAAAACATAGACAGTAGGAAGAGTCAGTCTTCTTGTACTTAAGTCGGCATTGTGCCTTTTGTATTTAATACCGATGCAAATTCTGTGTTTCATCGTCAATAAAAAGGTCAGAGGGATACAGCAAACCTGAAGTGAAGCATCGGAATCTATAACTAGTGTCACAGGATTGGTTCAAAACATAGAGAGTAGGAAGAGTCAGTCATCTTGTACTTAAGTCGGCATTGTGCATTTTGTATTTTATTTCGATGCAATTTCTGTGTTTCATCGTCAATAAGAAGGTCTGAGGGATACAGTAAACCTGAAGTGAAGCATCGGAATCTATAACTAGTGTCACAGGAATGGTTCAAACATAGACAGTAAGAAGAGTGAGTCTTCTTGTACTTAAGTCGGCATTGTGCCTTTTGTATTTAATTCCAAAGCAATTTCTGTGTTTCTTCGTCAATAAGAAGGTCCAAGGGATACAGTAAACCTGGCTTGAAGCATCGGAATCTATAACTAGTGTCACAGGAATGGTTCAATAAATAGACAGTATGATGAGTGAGTCTTCTTGTACTTAAGTCGGCATTGTTCCTTTTGTATTTAATTCCGATGCAATTTCTGTGTTTCGTTGTCAATAGGGATGTCCAAGGGATACAGTAAACCGGGACTGAAGCATCTGAATCTATAACTAGTGTCACAGGAATGGTTCAAATCATAGTCAGTAAGAAGAGTCAGTCTTCTTGTACTTAAGTCGGCATTATGCCTTTTGTATTAAATTCCGATGCAATTTCTGTGTTTCATCGTCAATAAGAAGGTCCAAGGGATACAGTAAACCTGACGTGAAGCATCGTAATCTAAAACAGGTCTCTTAGGAAACATTCAAACATAGACAGTAAGAAGAGTCAGTCTTCTTGTTCTTAAGTCGGCATTGTGCCTTTTGTATTTAATTCCGATGCAATTTTTTTGTTTCATCGTCAATAAGAAGGTCCAAGGGATACAGTAAACCTGAGGTGAAGCACTGGAATCTAAAACTGGTCTCACAGGGTAGTTTCATAACAGACAGTAAGAAGAGTCAGTCTTCGTGTGCTTATGACGGCATTGTGCATTTAGTATTTAATTCCGACGCAGTTTCTGTGTTTCATCGTTAATAAGAAGCTCCAAGTGATACAGTAAACCTGAAGTGAAGCATTGTAATCTAAAACTGGTCTCACAGGAAAGGTTCAAAACATAGACAGTAAGAGAAGCCCGTCTTCTTGTTCTTAAGTCGGCATTGTTCCTTTTTATTTAATTCCGATGCAATTTCTGCTTTTCATCGTCAATAAGAAGGTCGGAGGGATACAGTCAACCTGTAGTGAAGCATCGGAATCTATAACTAGTGACAAAGGTATGGTTCAAAGCATGGACAGTAGGAAGAGTCAGTCTTCTTGTACTTATCGGCATTGTGCCTTTTCTATTTGATTCCGATGCAATTTCTGTGCTTCATCGTCAATAAGAAAGTCCAAGGGATACAGTAAACCTGAAGTAAAGCATCGGAATCTATAACTAGTGTCACAGGAATGTTTCAAAACATAGTCAATAAGAAGAGTCAGTCTTCTGGTACTTAAGTCGGCATTGTGCCTTTTCTATTTAATTCCGATGCAATTTCTGTGTTTCATCATCAATACGAAGGTCCAAGGGATACAGTAAACCTGGAGTGAAGCATCGGAATCTATAACTAGTGTCACGGGAACGGTTCAATGCAGAGACAGTAAGAAGAGTCAGTCTTCTTGTACTTAAGTATGCATTGTGCCTTTTTATTTAATTCCGATGCAATTTCTGTGTTTCATCGTCAATAAGGAGGTCCAAGGGATACGGTAAACCTGGAGTGAAGCATCGGAATCTATAACTAGTGTCACAGGAATGGTTCAAAACATAGTCAGTAAGAAGAGTCAGTCTTCTTTTACTTAAGTCGGCATTGTGCCTTTTGTATTTAATTCCGATGCAATTTCTGTGTTTCATAGTCAATAAGAAGGTCCAAGGGAGCCAGTATACCGGGAGTGAAGCATCGGAATCTATAACTAGTGACACAGGAATGGTTCAACACATAGTCAGTAAGAAGAGTCAGTCTTCTTGTACTTAAGTCGGCATTGTGCCTTTTGAATTTAATTCCGATGCAATTTCTGTGTTCCATCGTCAATAAGAAGGTCAATGGGATACAGTAAACCTGGAATGAAGCATCGGAATCTATAACTAGTGTCACAGGAATGAATCAAAACATAGTCGGTAAGAAGAATCAGTCTTCTTGTACTTAAGTCGGCATTGTGCCTTTTGTATTTAATTCCGATGCAATTTCTGTGTTTCATCGTCAACAAGAAGGTCCAAGGGATACATTAAACCTGAAGTGAAGCATGGGAACCTATAACTTGTGTCACAGGAATAGTTCAAAACATAGACAGTAGGAAGAGCCAGTCTTCTTGTACTTAAGTCGGCAATGTGCCTTTTCTATTTAATTCCGATGCACGTTCTGTGTTTCATTTTCAATATCAAGGTCCAAGGGATACTGTAAACCTGGAGTAAAGCATCGGAATCTATAACTAGTGTCACAGGAATGGTTCAAAACATAGACAGTAGGAAGAGTCAGTCTTCTTGTACTTAAGTCGGCATTGTGCCTTTTGTATTTAATTCCGATGCAAATTCTGTGTTTCTTCGTCAATAAGAAGGTCAGAGGGATACAGCAAAATGAAGTGAAGCATCGGAATCTATAACTAGTGTCACAGGATTGGTTCAAAACATAGTGAGTAGGAAGAGTCAGTCATCTTGTATTTAAGTCGGCATTGTGCCTTTTGTATTTTATTTCGATGCAATTTTTGTGTTTCATCGTCAATAAGAAGGTCTGAGGGATACAGTAAACCTGAAGTGAAGCATCGGAATCTATACCTAGTGTCACAGGAATGGTTCAAACATAGACAGTAAGAAGAGTCAGTCTTCTTGTACTTAAGTCAGCATTGTGCCTTTTGTATTTAATTCCAAAGCAATTTCTGTGTTTCATCGTCAATAAGAAGGTCCAAGGGATACAGGAAACCTGGCTTTAAGCATCGGAATCTATAACTAGTGTCACAGGAATGGTTTAATAAATAGACAGTAAGAAGAGTCAGTCTTCATGTACATAAGTCGGCATTGTTCCTTTTGTATTTAATTCCGATGCAATTTCTGTGTTTCGTTGTCAATAAGGATGTCCAAGGGATACAGTAAACCTGGAGTAAATTATCGGAATCTATAACTAGTGTCACAGGAATGGTTCAAAACATAGTCAGTAACAAGAGTCAGTCTTATTGTACTTAAGTCGGCATTGTGCCTTTTGTATTTAATTCCGATGCAATCTCTGTGTTTCATCGTCAATAAGAAGGTCCAAGGGATACAGTAAACCGGGACTGAAGCATCTGAATCTATAACTAGTGTCACAGGAATGGTTCAAATCATAGTCATTAAGAAGAGTCAGTCTTCTTGTACTTAAGTCGGCATTGTGCCTTTTGTATTAAATTCCGATGCAATTTCTGTGTTTCATCGTCAATAAGAAGGTCCAAGGGATACAGTAAAGCTGACGTGAAGCATCGTAATCGAAAACTGGTCTCACAGGAAACATTCAAAACATAGACAGTAAGAAGAGTCGGTCTTCTTGTTCTTAAGACGGCATTGTGCCTTTTGTATTTAATTCCGATGCAATTTCTGTGTTTCATCGTCAATAAGAAGGTCCAAGGGATACAGTAAACCGGGACTGAAGCATCTGAATCTATAACTAGTGTCACAGGAATGGTTCAAATCATAGTCAGTAAGAAGAGTCAGTCTTCTTGTACTTATGACGGCATTGTGCATTTAGTATTTAATTCCGACGCAGTTTCTGCGTTTCATCGTTAATAAGAAGGTCCAAGGGATACAGTAAACCTGAAGTGAAGCATTGTAATCTAAAACTGGTCTCACAGGTAAGGTTCAAAACATAGACAGTAAGAAGAGCCCGTCTTCTTGTTCTTAACTCGACATTGTTCCTTTTTATTTATTTCCGATGTAATTTCTGCGTTTCATCTTCAATAAGAAGGTCGGAGGGATACAGTAAACTTGTAGTGAAGCATCGGAATCTATAACTAGTGACAAAGGAATGGTTCAAAACATAGACAGTCGGAAGAGTCAGTCTTCTTGTACTTAAGTCGGCATTGTGCCTTTTCTATTTAATTCCGATGCAATTTCTGTGCTTCATCGTCAATAAGAAAGTCCAAGGGATACAGAAAACCTGAAGTGAAGCATCGGAATCTATAACTAGTGTCACAGGAATGTTTCAAAACATAGTCAATAAGAAGAGTCAGTCTTCTGGTACTTAAGTCGGCATTGTGCCTTTTGTATTTAATTCCGATACAATCTCTGTGTTTCATCGTCAATAAGAAGGTCCAAGGGATACGGTAAACCTGGAGTGAAGCATCGGAATCCATAACTAGTGTCACTGGAATGGTTCAAAACATTGTCAGTAAGAAGAGTCAGTCTTCGTGTACTTAAGTCGGCATTGTGCCTTTTGTATTTAATTCCGATGCAATCTCTGTGTTTCATCGTCAATAAGAAGGTCCAAGGGATATAGTAAACCGGGAGTGAGGCATCGGAATCTATAACTAGTGCCATAGGAATGGTTCAAAACATAGTCAGTAAGGAGAGCCAGTCTTCTTGTACTTAAGTCGGCATTGTGCCTTTTGTATTTAATTCCGATGCAATTTCTGTGTTTCATCGTCAATATCAAGGTCAGAGGGATACAGTAAACCGGGAGTGAAGCATCGGAATCTATAACTAGTGTCACAGCAATGAATCAAAGCAGAGTCGGTAAGAAAAAGCAGTCTTCTTGTACTTAAGTCGGCATTGTGCTTTTTGTATTTAATTCCGATGCAATTTCTGTGTTTCATCCTCAACAAGAAGGTCCAAGGGATATATTAAACCTGAAGTGAAGCATCGGAATCTATAACTAGTGTCACAGGAATGGTTCAAAGCATAGACATTAGGAGGAGTCAGTCTTCTTGTACTTAACTCGACATTGTGCCTTTTGTATTCAATTAAGATGCAATTTTTGTGTATCATCGTCAATAAGAAGGTCAAAGGGATACAGTAAACCTAGAGTGAAGCATCGGAATCTATAACTAGTGTCACAGGAATGAATCAAATCATAGTCGGTAAGAAGAATCAGTCTTCTTGTATTTAAGTCGACATTGTGCCTTTTGTATTTAATTCCGATGCAACTTCTGTGTTTCATCGTCAACAAGAAGGTCCAAGGGATACATTAAACCTGAAGCGAAGCATCGGAATCCATAACTAGTGTCACTGGATTGGTTCAAAACATAGACAGTAGGAAGAGTCAGTCTTTTTGTACTTAAGTCGGCATTGTGCCTTTTCTATTTAATTCCGATGCAATTTCTGTGTTTCATCGTCAATAAGAAGGTCCAAGGGATACAGTAAACCTGGAGTGTGGCATCGGAATCTATAACTAGTGTCATAGGAATGGTGCAAAACATAGACAGTAGGAAGAGTCATTCTTCATTTACTTAAGTCGGCATTGTGCCTTTTCTATTTAATTCCGATGCAATTTCTATGCTTCATCGTCAATAAGAAAGTCCAAGGGATACAGTAAACCTGAAGTGAAGCATCGGAATCTATAACTAGTGTCACAGGAATGTTTCAAAACATAGTCAGTAAGAAGAGTCCGTCTTCTTGTACTTAAGTCGGCTTGTGCCTTTTCTATTTAATACCGATGCAATTTCTGTGTTTCATCGTCAATAAGAAGGTCCAAGGGATACAGTAATCCGGGAGTGAAGCATCGGAATCTATAACTAGTGACACAGGAATGGTTCAAAACATAGTCAGTAATAAGAGTCAGTCTTCTTGTACTTAAGTCGGCATTGTGCCTTTTGGGTTTAATTCCGATGCAATTTCTGTGTTTCATCGTCAATAAGAAAGTCCAAGGGATACAGTAAACCTGAAGTGAGGCATCGGAATCCATAACTAGTGTCACAGGAATTTTTCAAAACATAGTCAGTAAGAAGAGTCAGTCTTCTTGTACTCTAGTCGACATTGTTCCTTTTCTATTTAATTCCGATGCAATTTCTGTGTTTCATCGTCAATAAGAAGGTCCAAGGCATACAGTAAACCTGGAGTGAAGCATCGGAATCTATAACTAGTGTCACGGGAATGGTTCAAAGCATAGACAGTAAGAAGAGTCAGTCTTCTTGTACTTAAGTATGCATTGTGCGTTTTGTATTTAATTCCGATGCAATTTCTGTGTTTCATCGTCAATAAGGGGGTCCAAGGGATACGGTAAACCTGGAGTGAAGCATCGGAATCTATAACTAGTGTCACAGGAATGGTTCAAAACATTGTCAGTAAGAAGAGGCAGTCTTCTTTTACTTAAGTCGGCATTGCGCCTTTTGTATTTAATTCCAATGCCATTTCTGTGTTTCATCGTCGATAAGAAGGTCCAAGGGAGCCAGTAAACCGGGAGTGAAGCATCGGAATCTATAACTAGTGACACAGGAGTGGTTCGAAACATAGTCAGTAAGAAGAGTCAGTCTTCTTGTACTTAAGTCGGCATTGTGCCTTTTGTATTTCATTTTGATGTAATTTCTGTGTTTCATCGTCAATAAGAAGGTCAAAGGGATACAGAAAACCTGGAATGAAGCATCGGAATCTATAACTAGTGTCACAGGAATGAATCAAAACATAGTCGGTAAGAAGAATCAGTCTTCTTGTACTTAAGTCGGCATTGTGCCTTTTGTATTTAATTCCGATGCAATTTCTGTGTTTCATCGTCAACAAGAAGGTCCAAGGGATACATTAAAATTGAAGTGAAGCATGGGAATCTGTAACTAGTGTCACAGGAATCATTCAAAACATAGACAGTAGGAAGAGTCAGTCTTCTTGTACTTAAGTCGGCATTGTGCCTTTTCTATTTAATTACGATGCACGTTCTGTGTTTCATCGTCAATATGAAGGTCCAAGGGATACAGTAAACCTGGAGTGAAGCATCGGAATCTATAACTAATGTCACAGGAATGGTTCAAAACATAGACAGTAGGAAGAGTCAGTCTTCTTGTACTTAAGTCGGCATTGTGCCTTTTGTATTTAATTCCGATGCAATTTCTGTGTTTCATCGTCAATAAGAAGGTCTGAGGGATACAGTAAACCTGAAGTGAAGCATCGGAATCTATAACTAGTGTCACAGGAATGGTTCAAACATAGACAGTAAGAAGATTCAGTCTTCTTGTACTTAAGTCGGCATTGTGCCTTTTGTATTTAATTCCAAAGCAATTTCTGTGTTTCATCGTCAATAAGAAGGTCCAAGGGATACAGTAAACCTGGCTTGAAGCATCGGAATCTATAACTAGTGTCACAGGAATGGTTCAATGCATAGACAGTAACAAGAGTCAGTCTTCTTGTACTTAAGTCGGCATTGTGCCTTTTGTATTTAATTCCGATGCAATTTCTGTGTTTCGTCGTCAATAAGGATGTCCAAGGGATACAGAAAAAACCTGGAGTGAAGCATCGGGATCTATAACTACTGTCACAGGAATAGTTCAAACATAGTCAGTAAGAAGAGTCAGTCTTCTTGTACTCAAGTCAGAATTGGGCCTTTTGTATTTAATTCCGGTGCAATTTATGTCTTTAATCGTCAATAAGAAGGTCCAAGGGATACAGTAAACCTGAAGTGAAGCATCGGAATCTATAACTAGTGTCACAGGGATGGTTCAAAATATAGACGGTAAGCAAAGTCAGTATTCTTGTACGTATGTCGGCATTGTGCCTTTTGTATTTAATTCCGGTGCAATTTCTGAGTTTCATCGTCAATAAGAAGGTCAGAGGGATACAGTTAACCTGAAGTTAAGAATCGTAATCTATAACTACTGTCACAGGTATAGTTCATACATAGTCAGCAAGAAGAGTCAGTCTTCTTGTACGCAAGTCGGAAATGTGCCTTTTGTATTTAATTCCGATGCAATTTATGTCTTTAATCGTCAATATGAAGGTCCAAGGGATACAGTAAACCTGAAGTGAAGCATCGGAATCTATAACTAGCGTCACAGGAATGGGTCAAAACATAGACAGTAGGAAGAGTCAGTTTTCTTGTTCTTAAGTCGGCATTGTACTTTTTGTATTTAATTCCGACGCAATATCTGTGTTTCATTGTCAATAAAAAGGTAAGAGGGATACAATAAACCTGAAGTGAAGCATCGGAATCTATAACTGGTGTCACAGGAATGATTCAAAACTTAGACAGTAGGAAGAGTTAGTCTTCCTGTACATAAATCGGCATTGTGCATTTTGTATTTAATTCCGATGCAATTTTTTTGTTTCATCGTCAATAAGAAGGACTAAGGGATACAGTAAACCTGAGGTGAAGCACTGAAATCTAAAACTAGTCTCACAGGGTAGTTTCATAACAGACAGTAAGAAGAGTCAATCTTCATGTACTTATGACGGAATTGTGCATTTAGTATGTAATTCCGATGCAATTTCTGTGTTTCATCATTAATAAGAAGGTCCAAGTTATACAGTAAACCTGAAGTGAAGCATCGTATTCTAAAACTGGTCTCACAGGAATGGTTCAAAACATAGACGGTAAGAGGAGCCCGTCTTCTTGTCCTTAAGTCGGCATTGTTCCTTTTTATTTAATCCCAATGCAATTTCTGTATTTCATCGTCAATAAGAAGGTCGGAGTTATACAGTAAACCTGTAGTGAAGCATCGGAATCTGTAACTAGTGTCAAAGGAATGGTTCAATACATAGACAGTAGGAAGAGTCAGTCTTCTTGTACTTAAGTCGGCATTGTGCCTTTTCTGTTTAATTCCGATGCAATTTCTGTGCTTCATCGTCAATAAGAAAGTCCAAGGGATACAGTAAATCTGAAGTGAAGCATCGGAATCTATAACTAGTGTCACAGGAATGTTTCAAAACATAGTCAGTAAGAAGAATCAGTCTTCTTGTACTTAAGTCGGCATTGTGCCTTTTCTATTTAATTCCGATGCAATTTCTGTATTTCATCGTCAATAAGAAGGTCAGAGGGATACAGTAAACCTAGAGCGAAGCATCGGAATCTATAACTAGTGTCACGGGAATGGTTCAAGCATAGACAGTAAGAAGAGTCAGTCTTCTTGTACTTAAGTATGCATTGTGAATTTTGTATTTAATTCCGATGCAATTTCTGTGTTTCATCGTCAATAACGAGGACCAAGGGATACGGTAAACCTGGAGTGAAGCATCGGAATCTATAACTAGTGTCACAGGAGTGGTTCAATCATAGTCAGTAAGAAGAGTCAGTCTTCTTGTACTTACGTCGGCATTGTGCCTTTTGTATTTAATTCCGATGCAATTTCTGTGTTTCATCGTCAATGAGAAGGTCCAAGGGATACAGCAAACCGGGAGTGAAGCATCGGAATCTATAACTAGTGACACAGGAATGGTTCAAAACATAGTCAGTAAGAAGAGTAAGTCTTTTTGTACTTAACTCGGCATTGTGCCTTTTGTATTCAATTCCGATGCAATTTCTGTGTTTCATCGTCAATAAGAAGGTCAAAGGGCTACAGTAAACCTGGAGTGAAGCATCGGAATCTATAACTAGTGTCACAGGAATTAATCAAATCATAGTCGGTAAGAAGAATCAGTCTTCTTGTACTTAAGTCGGCGTAGTGCCCTTTGTATGTAATTCCGATGTAATTTCTGTGCTTCATCGTCAATAAGAAAGTCCAAGGGACACTGTAAACCTGATGTGAATCATTGGAATCCATAACTAGTGTCACAGGAATTTTTCAAAACATAGTCAGTAAGAAGAGTCAGTCTTCTTGTACTTAAGTCGGCATTGTGCCTTTTCTATTTAATTCCGATGCAATTTCTGTGTTTCATCATCAATAAGAATGTCCAAGGGATACAGTAAACCGGGAGTGAAGCATCGGAATCTATAACTAGTGACACAGGAATGGTTCAAAGCATATTCAGTAAGATGAGTCAGTCTTCTTGTACTTAAGTCGGCATTGTGCCTTTTGTATTTAATTCCGATGCAATTTCAGTGTTTCATCGTCCATAAGAAGGTAAGAGGGATACAGTAAACCTGAAGTGAAGCATTGGAATTTATAACTAGTGTCACAGGAATGGTTCAAATCATAGACAGCAGGAAGAGTCAGTCTTCTTGTACTTCAGTCGGGATTGTGCATTTTCTATTTAATTCCGATGCAATTTCTGTGTTTCATCGTCAATAAGAAGGTCCAAGGGATACAGTAAACCTGGAGTGAAGCATCGGAATCTATAACAAGTGTCACAGGAATGGTTCAAAACATAGAGAGTAGGAAGAGTCAGTCTTCTTGTACTTAAGTCGGCATTGTGCATTTTGTATTTAATTCCGATGATATTTCTTTGTTTCATCGTCAATAAGAAGGTCCAAGGGATACAGTAAACCTGAGGTGAAGCACTGGAATCTAAAACTAGTCTCACAGGGTAGTTTCATAACAGACAGTGAGAAGAGTCAGTCTTCGTGTACTTATGACGGAATTGTGCATTTAGTATCTAATTCCGATGCAATTTCTGTGTTTCATCGTCAATAAGAAGGTCCAAGGGATACAGTAAACCTGATGTGAAGCATCGGAATCTATAACTAGTGTCACGGGAATGGTTCAAAGCATAGACAGTGAGAAGAGTCAGTCTTCTTGTACTTAAGTATGCATTGTGCCTTTTGTATTTAATTCCGATGCAATTTCTGTGTTTCATCGTCAATAAGGGGGTCCAAGGGATACGGTAAACCTGGAGTGAAGCATCGGAATCTATAACTAGTGTCACAGGAATGGTTCAAAACATAGTCAGTAAGAAGAGTCAGTCTTCTTTTACTTAAGTCGGCATTGTGCCTTTTGTATTTAATTCCGATGCAATTTCTGTGTTTCATCGTCAACAAGAAGTTCAAGGGATACTTTCAAATTGAAGTGAAGCATGGGAATCTATAACTAGTGTCACAGGAATGGTTCAAAACATAGTCAGTAAGAAGAGTCAGTCTTCTTTTACTTAAGTCGGCATTGTGCCTTTTGTATTTAATTCCAATGCAATTTCTGTGTTTCATCGTCAATACGAAGGTCCAAGGGTGCCAGTAAACCGGGAGTGAAGCATCGGAATCTATAACTAGTGACACAGGAGTCGTTCGAAACATAGTAAGCAAGAAGAGTCAGTCTTCTTGCACTTAAGTCGGCATTGTGCCTTTTGTATTTAATTCCGATGTAATTTCTGTGTTTCATCGTCAATAAGAAGGTCAAAGAGATACAGTACACCTGGAATGAAGCATCGGAATCTATAACTAGTGTCACAGGAATGAATCAAATCATAGTCGGTAAGAAGAATCAGTGTTCTTGTACTTAGGTCGGCATTGTGCCTTTTGTATTTAATTCCGATGCAATTTCTTTGTTTCATCGTCAACAAGAAGTTCCAAGGGATACATTCAAATTGAAGTGAAGCATGGGAATCTATAACTAGTGTCACAGGAATGGTTCAAAACATAGACACTAGGAAGAGTCAGTCTTCTTGTACTTAAGTCGGCATTGTGCCTTTTCTATTTAATTACGATGCACGTTGTGTGTTTCATCGTCAATATGAAGGTCCAAGGGATACAGTAAACCTGGAGTGAAGCATCGGAATCTATAACTAATGTCACAGGAATGGTTCAAAACATAGACAGTAGGAAGAGTCAGTCTTCTTGTACTTAAGTCGGCATTGTGCCTTTTGTATTTAATTCCGATGCAATTTCTGTGTTTCATCGTCAATAAGAAGGTCTGAGGGATACAGTGAACCTGAAGTGAAGCATCGGAATCTATAACTAGTGTCACAGGAATGGTTCAAACATAGACAGTAAGAAGAGTCAGTCTTCTTGTACTTAAGTCGGCATTGTGCCTTTTGTATTTAATTCCAAAGCAATAACTGTGTTTTATCGTCAATAAGAAGGTCCAAGGGATACAGTAAACCTGGCTTGAAGCATCGGAATCTATAACTAGTGTCACAGGAATGGTTCAATGCATAGACAGTAAGAAGAGTCAGTCTTCTTGTACTTAAGTCGGCATTGTGCCTTTTGTATTTAATTCCGATGCAATTTCTGTGTTTCGTCGTCAATAAGGATGTCCAAAGGATACAGAAAAACCTGGAGTGAAGCATCGGAATCTATAACTACTGTCACAGGAATAGTTCAAACATAGTCAGTAAGAAGAGTCAGTCTTCTTGTACTCAAGTCAGAATTGTGCCTTTTGTATTTAATTCCGATGCAATTTATGTCTTTAATCGTCAATAAGAAGGTCCAAGGGATACAGTAAACCTGAAGTGAAGCATCGGAATCTATAACTAGTGTCACAGTGATGGTTCAAAATATAGACAGTAAGAAGAGTCAGTATTCTTGTACTTAAGTCGGCATTGTGCCTTTTGTATTTAATTCCAGTGCAATTTCTGAGTTTCATCGTCAATAAGAAGGTCAGAGGGATACAGTAAACCTGAAGTTAAGAATCGTAATCTATAACTACTGTCACAGGAATAATTCATACATAGTCAGCAAGAAGAGTCAGTCTTCTTGTACGCAAGTCGGAAATGTGCCTTTGTATTTAATTCCGATGCAATTTATGTCTTTAATCGTCAATATGAAGGTCCAAGGGATACAGTAAACCTGAAGTGAAGCATCGGAATCTATAACTAGCGTCACAGGAATGGGTCAAAACATAGACAGTAGGAAGAGTCAGTTTTCTTGTTCTTAAGTCGGCATTGAACTTTTTGTATTTTGATCCCGACGCAATATCTGTGCTTCATTGTCAATAAAAAGGTAAGAGGGATACAGTAAACCTGAAGTGAAGCATCGGAATCTATAACTGGTGTCACAGAAATGATTCAAAACTTAGACAGTAGGAAGAGTTAGTCTTCCTGTACTTAAGTCGGAATTGTGCTTTTTGTATTTAATTCCGATGCAATTTCAGTGTTTCATCGTCAATAAGAAGGTAAGAGTGATACAGTAATCCTGAAGTGAAGCATCGGAATCTATAACTAGTGTCACAGGAATGGTTCAAATCATAGACAGCAGGAAGTACTTAAGTCGGGATTGTGCCTTTTCTATTTAATTCCAATGCAATTTCTGTGTTTCATCGTCAATAAGAAAGTCCAAGGGATACAGTAAACCTGAAGTGAAGCATCGGAATCAATAACTAGTGTCACAGGAATGGTTCAAAACATAGTCAGTAAAAAGAGTCAGTCTTCCTGTACTTAAGTCGGCATTGTGCCTTTTCTATTTAATTCCGATGCAATTTCTGTATTTCGTCGTCTATACGAAGGTCCAAGGGATACAGTAAACCTGGAGTGAAGCATCGGAATCTATAACTAGTGTCACATGACTGGTTCAAATCATAGACAGTAAAAAGAGTCAGTCTTTTTGTACTTAAGTCGGCATTGTGCCTTTTGTATTTAATTCCAATGCAATTTCTTTGTTTCATCGTCAATAAGAAGGTAAGAGTGATACAGTAAACCTGAAGTGAAGCATCGGAATCTATAACTAGTGTCACAGGAATGTTTCAAAACATAGTCAGTAAGAAGAGTCAGTCTTCTTGTACTTAAGTAGGCATTGTGCCTTTTCTATTTAATTCCGATGCAATTTCTGTATTTCATCGTCAATAAGAAGGTCAGAGGGATACAGTAAACCTAGAGCGAAGCATCGGAATCTATAACTAGTGTCACGGGAATGGTTCAAGCATAGACAGTAAGAAATGTCAGTCTTCTTGTACTTAAGTATGCATTGTGCCTTTTGTATTTAATTCCAATGCAATTTCTGTGTTTCATCGTCAATAACGAGGACCAAGGGATACGGTAAACCTGGAGTGAAGCATCAGAATCTATAACTAGTGTCACAGGAGTGGTTCAAAACATAGTCAGTAAGAAGAGTCAGTCTTCTTGTACTTAAGTCGGCATTGTGCCTTTTGTATTTAATTCCGATGCAATTTCTGTGTTTCATCATCAATAAGAAGGTCCAAGGGATACAGCAAACCGGGAGTGAAGCATCGGAATCTATAACTAGTGACACAGGAATGGTTCAAAACATAGTCAGTAAGAAGAGTAAGTCTTCTTGTACTTAAGTCGGCATTGTGCCTTTTGTATTCAATTCCGATGCAATTTCTGTGTTTCATCGTCAATAAGAAGGTCAAAGGGATACAGTAAACCTGGAGTGAAGCATCGGAATCTATAACTAGTGTCACAGGAATTAATCAAAAAATAGTCGGTAAGAAGAATCAGTCTTCTTGTACTTAAGTCGGCATTGTGCCCTTTGTATTTAATTCCGATGCAATTTCTGTGTTTCATCGTCAACAATAATGTCCAAGGGATACATTAAACCTGAAGTTAAGCATCGGAATCTATAACTAGTGTCACAGGAATGGTTCAAAACATAGACAGTAGGAAGAGTCAGTCTTCTTGTACTTTAGTCGGCATTGTGCCTTTTCTATTTAATTCCGATGTAATTTCTGTGCTTCATCGTCAATAAGAAAGTCCAAGGGATACAGTAAACCTGAAATGAATCATCGGAATCCATAACTAGTGTCACAGGAATTTTTCAAAACACAGTCAGTAAGAGGCGTCAGTCTTCTTGTACTTAAGTCGGCATTGTGCCTTTTCTATTTAATTCCGATGCAATTTCTGTGTTTCATCATCAATAAGAACGTCCAAGGGATACAGTAACCTGGAGTGAAGCATCGGAATCTATAACAAGTGTCACAGGAATGGTTCAAAACATAGGGAGTAGGAAGAGTCAGTCTTCTTGTACTTAAGTCGGCATTGTGCCTTTTGTATTTAATTCCGATGCAATTTCTTTGTTTCATCGTCAATAAGAAGGTCCAAGGGATACAGTAAACCTGAGGTGAAGCACTGGAATCTAAAACTAGTCTCACAGGGTAGTTTCATAACAGACAGTGAGAAGAGTCAGTCTTCGTGTACTTATGACGGAATTGTGCATTTAGTATTTAATTCCGACGCAATTTCTGTGTTTCATCATTAATAAGAAGGTCCAAGGGATACAGTAAACCTGAAGAGAAGCATCGTATTCTAAAACTGGTCTCACAGGAATGGTTCAAAACATAGGCGGTAAGAAGAGCCCGTCTTCTTGTTCTTAAGTCGGCATTGTTCCATTTTATTTAATCCCGATGCAATTTCTGTGTTTCATCGTCAATAAGAAGGTCGGAGTTATACAGTAAACCTGTAGTGAAGCATCGGAAACTATAACTAGTGCCAAAGGAATGGCTCAAAACATAGACAGTAGGAAGAGTCAGTCTTCTTGTACTTAAGTCGGCATTGTGCCTTTTCTATTTAATTCTGATGCAATTTCTGTGCTTCATCGTCAGTAAGAAAGTCCAAGGGATACAGTAAACCTGAAGTGAAGCATCGGAATCTATAACTAGTGTCACGGGAATGGTTCAAACCATAGACAGCGAGAAGAGTCAGTCTTCTTGTACTTAAGTATGCATTGTGCCTTTTGTATTTAATTCCGATGCAATTTCTGTGTTTCATCGTCAATAAGGGGGTCCAAGGGATACGGTAAACCTGGAGTGAAGCATCGGAATCTATAACTAGTGTCACAGGAATGGTTCAAAACATAGTCAGTAAGAAGAGTCAGTCTTCTTTTACTTAAGTCGGCATTGTGCCTTTTGTATTTAATTCCAATGCAATTTCTGTGTTTCATCGTCAATAAGAAGGTCCAAGGGAGCCAGTAAACCGGGAGTGAAGCATCGGAATCTATAACTAGTGACACAGGAGTCGTTCGAAACATAGTCAGTAAGAAGAGTCAGTCTTCTAGCACTTAAGTCGGCATTGTGCCTTTTGTATTTAATTCCGATGTAATTTCTGTGTTTCATCGTCAATAAGAAGGTCAAAGGGATACAGTACACCTGGAATGAAGCATCGGAATCTATAACTAGTGTCACAGGAATGAATCAAATCATAGTCGGTAAGAAGAATCAGTGTTCTTGTACTTAGGTCGGCATTGTGCCTTTTGTATTTAATTCCGATGCAATTTCTTTGTTTCATCGTCAACAAGAAGTTCCAAGGGATACATTCAAATTGAAGTGAAGCATGGGAATCTATAACTAGTGTCACAGGAATGGTTCAAAACACAGACACTAGGAAGAGTCAGTCTTCTTGTACTTAAGTCGGCATTGTGCCTTTTCTATTTAATTACGATGCACGTTCTGTGTTTCATCGTCAATATGAAGGTCCAAGGGATACAGTAAACCTGGAGTGAAGCATCGGAATCTATAACTAATGTCACAGGAATGGTTCAAAACATAGACAGTAGGAAGAGTCAGTCTTCTTGTACTTAAGTCGGCATTGTGCCTTTTGTATTTAATTCCGATGCAATTTCTGTGTTTCATCGTCAATAAGAAGGCCTGAGGGATACAGTAAACCTGAAGTGAAGCATCGGAATCTATAACTAGTGTCACAGGAATGGTTCAAACATAGACAGTAAGAAGAGTCAGTCTTCTTGTACTTAAGTCGGCATTGTGCCTTTTGTATTTAATTCCAAAGCAATTACTGTGTTTCGTCGTCAATAAGAAGGTCCATGGGATACAGTAAACCTGGCTTGGAGCATCGGAATCTATAACTAGTGTCACAGGAATGGTTCAATGCATAGACAGTAAGAAGAGTCAGTCTTCTTGTACTTAAGTCGGCATTGTGCTTTTTGTATTTAATTCCGATGCAATTTCTGTGTTTCGTCGTCAATAAGGATGTCCAAGGGATACAGAAAAACCTGGAGTGAAGCATCGGAATCTATAACTACTGTCACAGGAATAGTTCAAACATAGTCAGTAAGAAGAGTCAGTCTTCTTGTACTCAAGTCAGAATTGTGCCTTTTGTATTTAATTCCGATGCAATTTATGTCTTTAATCGTCAATAAGAAGGTCCAAGGGATACAGTAAACCTGAAGTGAAGCATCGGAATCTATAACTAGTGTCACAGGGATGGTTCAAAATATAGACAGTAAGAAGAGTCAGTATTCTTGTACTTAAGTCGGCATTGTGCCTTTTGTATTTAATTCCGGTGCAATTTCTGAGTTTCATCGTCAATAAGAAGGTCAGAGGGATACAGTAAACCTGAAGTTAAGCATCGTAATCTATAACTACTGTCACAGGAATAATTCATACATAGTCAGCAAGAAGAGTCAGTCTTCTTGTACGCAAGTCGGAAATGTGCCTTTGTATTTAATTCCGATGCATCTTATGTCTTTAATCGTCAATATGAAGCTCCAAGGGATACAGTAAACCTGAAGTGAAGCATCGGAATCTATAACTAGCGTCACAGGAATGGGTCAAAACATAGACAGTAGGAAGAGTCAGTTTTCTTGTTCTTAAGTCGGCATTGAACTTTTTGTATTTAATTCCGACGCAATATCTGTGCTTCATTGTCAATAAAAAGGTAAGAGGGATACAGTAAACCTGAAGTGAAGCATCGGAATCTATAACTGGTGTCACAGGAATGATTCAAAACTTAGACAGTAGGAAGAGTTAGTCTTCCTGTACTTAAGTCGGCATTGTGCTTTTTGTGTTTAATTCCGATGCAATTTCAGTGTTTCATCGTCAATAAGAAGGTAAGAGTGATACAGTAAACCTTAAGTGAAGCATCGGAATCTATAACTAGTGTCACAGGAATGGTTCAAATCATAGACAGCAGGTAGAGTCAGTCTTCTTGTACTTAAGTCGGGATTGTGCCTTTTCTATTTAATTCCAATGCAATTTCTGTGTTTCATCGTCAATAAGAAAGTCCAAGGGATACAGTAAACCTGAAGTGAAGCATCGGAATCAATAACTAGTGTCACAGGAATGGTTCAAAACATAGTTGGAAAAAAGAGTCAGTCTTCCTGTACTTAAGTCGGCATTGTGCCTTTTCTATTTAATTCCGATGCAATTTCTGTGTTTCATCGTCAATAAGAAGGTCCAAGGGATACAGTAAACCTGGAGTGAAGCATCGGAATCTATAACAAGTGTCACAGGAATGGTTCAAAACATAGAGAGTGGGAAGAGTCAGTCTTCTTGTACTAAGTCGACATTGTGCATTTTGTATTTAATTCCGATGCAATTATTTTGTTTCATCGTCAATAAGAAGGTCCAAGGGATACAGTGAACCTGAGGTGAAGCACTGAAATCTAAAACTAGTCTCACAGGGTAGTTCCATAACACACAGTAAGAAGAGTCAGTCTTCGTGTACTTATGACGAAATTGTGCATTTAGTATTTAATTCCGATGCAATTTCTGTGTTTCATCAATTATAAGAAGGTCCAAGGGATACAGTAAACCTGAAGTGAAGCATCGTATTCTAAAACTGGTCTCACAGGAATGGTTCACAACATAGACGGTAAGGATAGCCCGTCTTCTTGTCCTTAAGTCGGCATTGTTCCTTTTTATTTAATCCCAATGCAATTTCTGTGTTTCATCGTCAATAAGAAGGTCGGAAGTATACAGTAAACCTGTAGTGAAGCATCGGAATCTATAACTAGTGTCAAAGGAATGGTTCAAAACATAACCAGTAGGAAGAGTCAGTCTTCTTGTACTTAAGTCGGCATTGTGCCTTTTCTGTTTAATTCCGATGCAATTTCTGTGCTTCATCGTCAATAAGAAAGTCCAAGGGATACAGTAAATCTGAGGTGAAGCATCGGAATCTATAACTAGTGTCACAGGAATGTTTCAAAACATAGTCAGTAAGAAGAGTCAGTCTTCTTGTACTTAAGTAGGCATTGTGCCTTTTCTATTTAATTCCGATGCAATTTCTGTATTTCATCGTCAATAAGAAGGTCAGACTGATACAGTAAACCTAGAGCGAAGCATCGGAATCTATAACTAGTGTCACGGGAATGGTTCAAGCACAGACAGTAAGAAGAGTCAGTCTTCTTGTACTTAAGTATGCATTGTGCCTTTTGTATTTAATTCCGATGCAATTTCTGTGTTTCATCGTCAATAACGAGGACCAAGGGATACGGTAAACCTGGAGTGAAGCATCAGAATCTATAACTAGTGTCACAGGAGTGGTTCAAAACATAGTCAGTAAGAAGAGTCAGTCTTCTTGTACTTAAGTCGGCATTGTGCCTTTTGTATTTAATTCCGATGCAATTTCTGTGTTTCATCATCAATAAGAAGGTCCAAGGGATACAGCAAACCGGGAGTGAAGCATCGGAATCTATAACTAGTGACACAGGAATGGTTCAAAACATAGTCAGTAAGAAGAGTAAGTCTTCTTGTACTTAAGTCGGCATTGTGCCTTTTGTATTCAATTCCGATGCAATTTCTGTGTTTCATCGTCAATAAGAAGGTCAAAGGATACAGTAAACCTGGAGTGAAGCATCGGAATCTATAACTAGTGTCACAGGAATTAATCAAAAAATAGTCGGTAAGAAGAATCAGTCTTCTTGTACTTAAGTCGGCATTGTGCCCTTTGTATTTAATTCCGATGCAATTATTGTGTTTCATCGTCAACAATAATGTCCAAGGGATACATTAAACCTGAAGTGAAGCATCGGAATCTATAACTAGTGTCACAGGAATGGTTCAAAACATAGACAGTAGGAAGAGTCAGTCTTCTTGTACTTTAGTCGGCATTGTGCCTTTTCTATTTAATTCCGATGTAATTTCTGTGCTTCATCGTCAACAAGAAAGTCCAAGGGATACAGTAAACCTGAAATGAATCATCGGAATCCATAACTAGTGTCACAGGAATTTTTCAAAACATAGTCAGTAAGAAGAGTCAGTCTTCTTGTACTTAAGTCGGCATTGTGCCTTTTCTATTTAATTCCGATGCAATTTCTGTGTTTCATTATCAATAAGAACGTCCAAGGGATACAGTAAACCTGGAGTGAAGCATCGGAATCTATAACAAGTGTCACAGGAATGGTTCAAAACATAGGGAGTAGGAAGAGTCATTCTTCTTGTACTTAAGTCGACATTGTGCCTTTTGTATTTAATTCCGATGCAATTTCTTTGTTTCATCGTCAATAAGAAGGTCCAAGGGATACAGTAAACCTGAGGTGAAGCACTGGAATCTAAAACTAGTCTCACAGGGTAGTTTCATAACAGACAGTGAGAAGAGTCAGTCTTCGTGTACTTATGACGGAATTGTGCATTTAGTATTTAATTCCGATGCAATTTCTGTGTTTCATCATTAATAAGAAGGTCCAAGGGATACAGTAAACCTGAAGAGAAGCATCGTATTCTAAAACTGGTCTCACAGGAATGGTTCAAAACATAGACAGTAAGAAGAGCCCGTCTTCTTGTTCTTAAGTCGGCATTGTTCCATTTTATTTAATCCCGATGCAATTTCTGTGTTTCATCGTCAATAAGAAGGTCGGAGTTATACAGTAAACCTGTAGTGAAGCATCGGAAACTATAACTAGTGTCAAAGGAATGGCTCAAAACATAGACAGTAGGAAGAGTCAGTCTTCTTGTACTTAAGTCGGCATTGTGCCTTTTCTATTTAATTCTGATGCAATTTCTGTGCTTCATCGTCAGTACGAAAGTCCAAGGGATACAGTAAATCTGAAGTGAAGCATCGGAATCTATAACTAGTGTCACAGGAATGTTTCAAAACATAGTCAGTAAGAAGAGTCAGTCTTCTTGTACTTAAGTCGACATTGTGCCTGTTCTATTTAATTCCGATGCAATTTCTGTGTTTCATCGTCAATAAGAAGGTCCAAGGGATACAGTAAACCTGGAGTGAAGCATCGGAATCTATAACTAGTGTCACGGGAATGGTTCAAAGCATAGACAGTGAGAAGAGTCAGTCTTCTTGTACTTAAGTATGCATTGTGAATTTTGTATTAATTCCGATGCAATTTCTGTGTTTCATCGTCAATAAGGGGGTCCAAGGGATACGGTAAACCTGGAGTGAAGCATCGGAATCTATAACTAGTGTCACAGGAATGGTTCAAAACATAGTCAGTATGAGGAGTCAGTCTACTTTTACTTAAGTCGGCCTTGTGCCTTTTGTATTTAATTCCAATGCAATTTCTGTGTTTCTTCGTCAATAAGAAGGTCCAAGGGAGCCAGTAAACCGGGAGTGAAGCATCGGAATCTATAACTAGTGACACAGGAGTCGTTCGAAACATAGTCAGTAAGAAGAGTCAGTCTTCTTGCACTTAAGTCGGCATTGTGCCTTTTGTATTTAATTCCGATGTAATTTCTGTGTTTCATCGTCAATAAGAAGGTCAAAGGGATACAGTAAACCTGGAATGAAGCATCGGAATCTTTAACTAGTGTCACAGGAATGAATCAAATCATAGTCGGTAAGAAGAATCAGTCTTCTTGTACTTAAGTAGGCATTGTGCCTTTTGTATTTAATTCCGATGCAATTTCTGTGTTTCATCGCCAACAAGAAGGTCCAAGGGATACATTCAAATTAAAGTGAAGCATGGGAATCTATAACTAGTGTCACAGGAATGGTTCAAAACATAGACAGTAGGAAGAGTCAGTCTTCTTGTACTTAAGTCGGCATTGTGCCTTTTCTATTTAATTACGATGCACGTTCTGTGTTTCATCGTCAATATGAAGGTCCAAAGGATACAGTAAACCTGGAGTGAAGCATCGGAATCTATAACTAATGTCACAGGAATGGTTCAAAACATAGACAGTAGGAAGAGTCAGTCTTCTTGTACTTAAGTCGGCATTGTGCCTTTTGTATTTAATTCCGATGCCATTTCTGTGTTTCATCGTCAATCAGAAGGTCTGAGGGATGCAGTAAACCTGAAGTGAAGCATCGGAATCTATAACTAGTGTCACAGGAATGGTTCAAACATAGACAGTAAGAAGAGTCAGTCTTCTTGTACTTAAGTCGGCATTGTGCCTTTTGTATTTAATTCCAAAGCAATTTCTGTGTTTCATCGTCAATAAGAAGGTCGGAAGTATACAGTAAACCTGTAGTGAAGCATCGGAATCTATAACTAGTGTCAAAGGAATGGTTCAAAACATAACCAGTAGGAAGAGTCAGTCTTCTTGTACTTAAGTCGGCATTGTGCCTTTTCTGTTTAATTCCGATGCAATTTCTGTGCTTCATCGTCAATAAGAAAGTCCAAGGGATACAGTAAATCTGAGGTGAAGCATCGGAATCTATAACTAGTGTCACAGGAATGTTTCAAAACATAGTCAGTAAGAAGAGTCAGTCTTCTTGTACTTAAGTAGGCATTGTGCCTTTTCTATTTAATTCCGATGCAATTTCTGTATTTCATCGTCAATAAGAAGGTCAGACTGATACAGTAAACCTAGAGCGAAGCATCGGAATCTATAACTAGTGTCACGGGAATGGTTCAAGCACAGACAGTAAGAAGAGTCAGTCTTCTTGTACTTAAGTATGCATTGTGCCTTTTGTATTTAATTCCGATGCAATTTCTGTGTTTCATCGTCAATAACGAGGACCAAGGGATACGGTAAACCTGGAGTGAAGCATCAGAATCTATAACTAGTGTCACAGGAGTGGTTCAAAACATAGTCAGTAAGAAGAGTCAGTCTTCTTGTACTTAAGTCGGCATTGTGCCTTTTGTATTTAATTCCGATGCAATTTCTGTGTTTCATCATCAATAAGAAGGTCCAAGGGATACAGCAAACCGGGAGTGAACCATCGGAATCTATAACTAGTGACACAGGAATGGTTCAAAACATAGTCAGTAAGAAGAGTAAGTCTTCTTGTACTTAAGTCGGCATTGTGCCTTTTGTATTCAATTCCGATGCAATTTCTGTGTTTCATCGTCAATAAGAAGGTCAAAGGATACAGTAAACCTGGAGTGAAGCATCGGAATCTATAACTAGTGTCACAGGAATTAATCAAAAAATAGTCGGTAAGAAGAATCAGTCTTCTTGTACTTAAGTCGGCATTGTGCCCTTTGTATTTAATTCCGATGCAATTTCTGTGTTTCATCGTCACCAATAATGTCCAAGGGATACATTAAACCTGAAGTGAAGCATCGGAATCTATAACTAGTGTCACAGGAATGGTTCAAAACATAGACAGTAGGAAGAGTCAGTCTTCTTGTACTTTAGTCGGCATTGTGCCTTTTCTATTTAATTCCGATGTAATTTCTGTGCTTCATCGTCAATAAGAAAGTCCAAGGGATACAGTAAACCTGAAATGAATCATCGGAATCCATAACTAGTGTCACAGGAATTTTTCAAAACATAGTCAGTAAGAAGAGTCAGTCTTCTTGTACTTAAGTCGGCATTGTGCCTTTTCTATTTAA
Source organism: Schistocerca americana (assembly GCF_021461395.2). Lineage (NCBI taxonomy): Eukaryota > Metazoa > Arthropoda > Insecta > Orthoptera > Acrididae > Schistocerca > Schistocerca americana. The sequence continues at coordinate 8,256,456 of NC_060122.1, read as the reverse complement.
TTCCGATGCAATTTCTGTGTTTCATTATCAATAAGAACGTCCAAGGGATACAGTAAACCTGGAGTGAAGCATCGGAATCTATAACAAGTGTCACAGGAATGGTTCAAAACATAGGGAGTAGGAAGAGTCATTCTTCTTGTACTTAAGTCGACATTGTGCCTTTTGTATTTAATTCCGATGCAATTTCTTTGTTTCATCGTCAATAAGAAGGTCCAAGGGATACAGTAAACCTGAGGTGAAGCACTGGAATCTAAAACTAGTCTCACAGGGTAGTTTCATAACAGACAGTGAGAAGAGTCAGTCTTCGTGTACTTATGACGGAATTGTGCATTTAGTATTTAATTCCGATGCAATTTCTGTGTTTCATCATTAATAAGAAGGTCCAAGGGATACAGTAAACCTGAAGAGAAGCATCGTATTCTAAAACTGGTCTCACAGGAATGGTTCAAAACATAGACAGTAAGAAGAGCCCGTCTTCTTGTTCTTAAGTCGGCATTGTTCCATTTTATTTAATCCCGATGCAATTTCTGTGTTTCATCGTCAATAAGAAGGTCGGAGTTATACAGTAAACCTGTAGTGAAGCATCGGAAACTATAACTAGTGTCAAAGGAATGGCTCAAAACATAGACAGTAGGAAGAGTCAGTCTTCATGTACTTAAGTCGGCATTGTGCCTTTTCTATTTAATTCTGATGCAATTTCTGTGCTTCATCGTCAGTACGAAAGTCCAAGGGATACAGTAAATCTGAAGTGAAGCATCGGAATCTATAACTAGTGTCACAGGAATGTTTCAAAACATAGTCAGTAAGAAGAGTCAGTCTTCTTGTACTTAAGTCGACATTGTGCCTTTTCTGTTTAATTCCGATGCAATTTCTGTGTTTCATCGTCAATAAGAAGGTCCAAGGGATACAGTAAACCTGGAGTGAAGCATCGGAATCTATAACTAGTGTCTCGGGAATGGTTCAAAGCATAGACAGTGAGAAGAGTCAGTCTTCTTGTACTTAAGTATGCATTGTGAATTTTGTATTAATTCCGATGCAATTTCTGTGTTTCATCGTCAATAAGGGGGTCCAAGGGATACGGTAAACCTGGAGTGAAGCATCGGAATCTATAACTAGTGTCACAGGAATGGTTCAAAACATAGTCAGTATGAGGAGTCAGTCTACTTTTACTTAAGTCGGCCTTGTGCCTTTTGTATTTAATTCCAATGCAATTTCTGTGTTTCATCGTCAATAAGAAGGTCCAAGGGAGCCAGTAAACCGGGAGTGAAGCATCGGAATCTATAACTAGTGACACAGGAGTCGTTCGAAACATAGTCAGTAAGAAGAGTCAGTCTTCTTGCACTTAAGTCGGCATTGTGCCTTTTGTATTTAATTCCGATGTAATTTCTGTGTTTCATCGTCAATAAGAAGGTCAAAGGGATACAGTAAACCTGGAATGAAGCATCGGAATCTTTAACTAGTGTCACAGGAATGAATCAAATCATAGTCGGTAAGAAGAATCAGTCTTCTTGTACTTAAGTCGGCATTGTGCCTTTTGTATTTAATTCCGATGCAATTTCTGTGTTTCATCGCCAACAAGAAGGTCCAAGGGATACATTCAAATTAAAGTGAAGCATGGGAATCTATAACTAGTGTCACAGGAATGGTTCAAAACATAGACAGTAGGAAGAGTCAGTCTTCTTGTACTTAAGTCGGCATTGTGCCTTTTCTATTTAATTACGATGCACGTTCTGTGTTTCATCGTCAATATGAAGGTCCAAAGGATACAGGAAACCTGGAGTGAAGCATCGGAATCTATAACTAATGTCACAGGAATGGTTCAAAACATAGACAGTAGGAAGAGTCAGTCTTCTTGTACTTAAGTCGGCATTGTGCCTTTTGTATTTAATTCCGATGCCATTTCTGTGTTTCATCGTCAATCAGAAGGTCTGAGGGATGCAGTAAACCTGAAGTGAAGCATCGGAATCTATAACTAGTGTCACAGGAATGGTTCAAACATAGACAGTAAGAAGAGTCAGTCTTCTTGTACTTAAGTCGGCATTGTGCCTTTTGTATTTAATTCCAAAGCAATTTCTGTGTTTCATCGTCAATAAGAAGATCCAAGGGATACAGTAAACCTGGCTTGAAGCATCGGAATCTATAACTTGTGTCACAGGAATGGTTCAATGCATAGACAGTAAGAAGAGTCAGTCTTCTTGTACTTAAGTCGGCATTGTGCCTTTTGTATTTAATTCCGATGCAATTTCTGTGTTTCGTCGTCAATAAGGCCGTCCAAGGGATACAGAAAAACATGGAGGGAAGCATCGGAATCTATAACTACTGTCACAGGAATAGTTCAAACATAGTCAGTAATAAGAGTCAGTCTTCTTGTACTCAAGTCGGAATTGTGCCTTTTGTATTTAATTCCGATGCAATTTATGTCTTTAATCGTCAATAAGAAGGTCCAAGGGATACAGTAAACCTGAAGTGAATTATCGGAATCTATAACTAGTGTCACAGGGATGGTTCAAAATATAGACAGTAAGAAGAGTCAGTATTCTTGTACTTAAGTCGGCATTGTGCCTTTTGTATTTAATTCCGGTGCAATTTCTGAGTTTCATCGTCAACAAGAAGGTCAGAGGGATACAGTAAACCCGAAGTTAAGAATCGTAATCTATAATTACTGTCACAGGAATAGTTCAAACATAGTCAGCAAGAAGAGTCAGTCTTCTTGTACGCAAGTCGGAAATGTGCCTTTTGTATTTAATTCCGATGCAATTTATGTCATTAATCGTCAATATGAAGGTCCAAGGGATACAGTAAACCTGAAGTGAAGCATCGGAATCTATAACTAGCGTCACAGGAATGGGTCAAAACATAGACAGTAGGAAGAGTCAGTTTTCTTGTTCTTAAGTCGGCATTGTACTTTTTGTATTTAATTCCGATGCAATATCTGTGTTTCATTGTCAATAAAAAGGTAAGAGGGATACAGTAAACCTGAAGTGAAGCATCGGAATCTATAACTAGTGTCATAGGAATGATTCAAAACTTAGACTGTAGGAATAGCTAGTCTTCCTGTACTTTAGTCGGCATTGTGCTTTTTGTATTTAATTCCGATGCAATTTCAGTGTTTCATCGTCAATAAGAAGGTAAGAGGGATACAGTAAACCTGAAGTGAAGCATCGGAATCTATAACTAGTGTCACAGGAATGGTTCAATTCATAGACAGCAGGAAGAGTCAGTCTCCTTGTACTTAAGTCGGGATTGTGCCTTTTCTATTTAATTCCAATGCAATTTCTGTGTTTCATCGTCAACAAGAAAGTCCAAGGGATACAGTAAACCTGAAGTGAAGCATCGGAATCAATAAGTAGTGTCACAGGAATGGTTCAAAACATAGTCAGTAAAAAGAGTCAGTCTTCCTGTACTTAAGTCGGCATTGTGCCTTTTCTATTTAATTCCGATGCAATTTCTGTGTTTCGTCGTCTATACGAAGGTCCAAGGGATACAGTAAACCTGGAGTGAAGCATCGGAATCTATAACTAGTGTCACATGACTTGTTCATATCATAGACAGTAAAAAGAGTCAGTCTTCTTGTACTTAAGTCCGCATTGTGCCTATTGTATTTAATTCCGATGCAATTTCTGTGTTTCATCGTCAATAAGAAGGTCCAAGGGATGTAGTAAACCTGTAGTGAAGCATCGGAATCTATAACTAGTGTCACAGGAATGGTTCAAAACATAGAGAATAGGAAGAGTCAGTCTTCTCGTACTAAGTCGGCATTGTGCCTTTTGTATTTAATTCCGATGCAATTTTTTTGTTTCATCGTCAATAAGAAGGTCCAAGGGATACAGTAAACCTGAGGTGAAGCACTGAAATCTAAAACTAGTCTCACAGGGTAGTTTCATAACAGACAGTAGAGAAGAGTCAGTCTTCGTATACTTATGACGGAATTGTGCATTTTGTATTTTATTCCGATGCAATTTCTGTGTTTCATTATTAATAAGAAGGTCCAAGGGATACAGTAAACCTGAAGTGAAGCATCGGAAACTATAACTAGTGTCAAAGGAATGGTTCAAAACATAGACAGTAGGAAGAGTCAGTCTTCTTGTACTTAAGTCAGCATTGTGCCTTTTCTATTTAATTCCGATGCAATTTCTGTGCTTCATCCTCAATAAGAAAGTCCAAGGGATACAGTAAATCTGAACTGAAGCATCGGAATCCGTAACTAGTGTCACAGGAATATTTCAAACATAGTCAGTAAGAAGAGTCAGTCTTCTTGTACTTATGTCGGCATTGTGCTTTTTGTATTTAATTCGGATGCAATTTCTGTGTTTCATAGTCAATAAGAAGGTCCAAGGGATACAGTAAACCGGGAGTGAAGCATCGGAATCTATAACTAGTGACACAGGAATGGTTCAAAACATAGTCAGTAAGAAAAGTAAGTCTTCTTGTACAGAAGTCGGCATTGTGCCTTTTGTATTCAATTCCGATGCAATTTCTATGTTTCATCGTCAATAAAAAGGTCAAAGGGATACAGTAAACCTGGAGTGAAGCATCGGAATCTATAACTAGTGTCACAGGAATTAATCAAAACATAGTCGGTAAGAAGAATCAGTCTTCATGTACTTAAGTCGGCATTGTGCCCTTTGTATTTAATTCCGATGCAATTTCTGTGTTCCATCGTCAACAAGAATGTCCAAGGGATACATTAAACCTGATGTGAAGCATCGGTATCTATAACTAGTGTCACAGGAATGGTTCAAAACATAGACAGTAGGAAGAGTCAGTCTTCTTGTACTTTAGTCGGCATCGTGCCTTTTCTATTTAATTCTGATGTAATTTCTGTGCTTCATCGTCAATAAGAAAGTCCAAGGGATACAGTAAACCTGAAGTGAATCATCGGAATCCATAACTTGTGTCACAGTATCTTTTCAAAACATAGTCAGTAAGAAGAGTCAGTCTTCTTGTACTTAAGTCGGCATTGTGCCTTTTCTATTTAATTCCGATGCAATTTCTGTGTTTCATCGTCTATACGAAGGTCCAAGGGATACAGTAAACCTGGAGTGAAGCATCGGAATCTATAACTAGTGTCACATGACTGGTTCAAATCATAGACAGTAAAAAGAGTCAGTCTTCTTGTACTTAAGTCGGCATTGTGCCTATTGTATTTAATTCCGATGCAATTTCTGTGTTTCATCGTCAATAAGAAGGTCCAAGGGATATAGTAAACCTGTAGTGAAGCATCGAAATCTATAACTAGTGTCACAGGAATGGTTCAAAACATAGACAGTAGGAAAGGTCAGTCTTGTTGTACTTAAGTCGTCATTATGCCTTTTCATTTAATTCCGATGCAATTTCAGTGTTTCATCGTCAATAAGAAGGTCAGAGGGATACAGTAAACCTGTAGTGAAGCATCGGAGTCTATAACTAGTGTCACAGGAATAGTTCAAAACATAGGCAGTAGGAAGTGTCAGTCTTCTTGTACTTAAGTCGGGATTGTGCTTTTTCTATTTAATTCCGATGCAATTTCTGTGTTTCATCGTCAATAAGAAGGTCCAAGGGATACAGTAAACCTGGAGTGAAGCATCGGAATCTATAACAAGTGTCACAGAAATGGTTCAAAACATAGAGAGTAGGAAGAGTCAGTCTTCTTGTACTAAATCGGCATTGTGCCTTTTGTATTTAATTCCGATGCAATTTTTTTGTTTCATCGTCAATAAGAAGGTCCAAGGGATACAGTAAACCTGAGGTGAAGCACTGAAATCTAAAACTAGTCTCACAGGGTAGTTTCATAACAGACAGTAAGAAAAGTCAGTCTTCGTGTACTTATGACGGAATTGTGCATTTAGTATTTAATTTCGATGCAATTACTGTGTCTCATCATTAATAAGAAGGTCCAAGGGATACAGTACACCGGGAGTGAAGCATCGGAATCTATAACTAGTGACACATGAATGGTTCCAAACATAGTCAGTAAGAAGAGTCAGTCTTCTTGTACTTAAGTCGGCATTGTGCCTTTTCTATTTAATTCTGATGTAATTTCTGTGCTTCATCGTCAATAAGAAAGTCCAAGGGATACAGTAAACCTGAAGTGAATCATCGGAATCCATAACTAGTGTCACAGTATCTTTTCAAAACATAGTCAGTAAGAAGAGTCAGTCTTCTTGTACTTAAGTCGGCATTGTGCCTTTTCTATTTAATTCCGATGCAATTTCTGTGTTTCATCATCAATAAGAACGTCCAAGGGATACAGTACACCGGGAGTGAAGCATCGGAATCTATAACTAGTGACACATGAATGGTTCCAAACATAGTCAGTAAGAAGAGTCAGTCTTCTTGTACTTAAGTCGGCATTGTGCCTTTTGTATTTAATTCCGATGCAATTTCTGTGTTTCATCGTCAATAAGAATGTCGGAGTTATACAGTAAACCTGTAGTGAAGCATCGGAAACTATAACTAGTGTCAAAGGAATGGTTCAAAACATAGACAGTAGGAAGAGTCAGTCTTCTTGTACTTAAGTCGGCATTGTGCCTTTTCTATTTAATTCTGATGCAATTTCTGTGCTTCATCGTCAATAAGGAGGTCCAAGGGATACGGTAAACCTGGAGTGAAGCATCGGAATCTATAACTAGTGTCACAGGAGTGGTTCAAAACATAGTCAGTAAAAACAGTCAGTCCTCTTGTACTTAAGTCGGAATTGTGCCTTTTGTATTTAATTCCGATGCAATTTCTGTGTTTCATCGTCAATAAGAAGGTCCAAGGGATACAGTAAACCGGGAGTGAAGCATCGGAATCTATATCTAGTGACACAGGAATGGTTCCAAACATAGTCAGTAAGAAGAGTAAGTCTTCTTGTACTTAAGTCGGCATTGTGCCTTTTGTATTTAATTCCGATGCAATTTCTGTGTTTCATCGTCAATAAGAATGTCGGAGTTATACAGTAAACCTGTAGTGAAGCATCGGAAACTATAACTAGTGTCAAAGGAATGGTTCAAAACATAGACAGTAGGAAGAGTCAGTCTTCTTGTACTTAAGTCGGCATTGTGCCTCTTCTATTTAATTCTGATGCAATTTCTGTGCTTCATCGTCAATAAGAAAGTCCAAGGGATACAGTAAATCTGAAGTGAAGCATCGGAATCTGTAACTAGTGTCACAATAATGTTTCAAAACATAGTCAGTAAGAAGAGTCAGTCTTCTTGTACTTAAGTCGGCATTGTGCCTTTTGTATTTATATCCGATGTAATTTCTATGTTTCATCGTCAATATGAAGGTCAAAGGGATACAGTAAACCTGGAATGAAGCATCGGAATCTATAACTAGTGTCACAGGAATGAATCAAATCATAGACAGTAGGAAGAATCAGTCTTCTTGTACTTAAGTCGGCATTGTGCCTTTTGTATTTAATTCCGATGCAATTTCTGTGTTTCTTCGTCAACAAGAAGGCCCAAGGGATACATTCAAATTGAAGTGAAGCTTGGGAATCTATAACTAGTGTCACAGGAATGGTTCAAAACATAGACAGTAGGAAGACTCAGTCTTCTTGTACTTAAGTCGGCATTGTGCCTTTTCTATTTAATTACGATGCACGTTCTGTGTTTCATCGTCAATATGAAGGTCCAAAGGATACAGTAAACCTGGAGTGAAGCATCGGAATCTATAACTAATGTCACAGGAATGGTTCAAAACATAGACAGTAGGAAGAGTCAGTCTTCTTGTACTTAAGTCGGCATTGTGCATTTTGTATTTAATACCGATGCAATTTCTGTGTTTTATCGTCAATAAGAAGGTCTGAGGGATGCAGTAAACCTGAAGTGAAGCATCGGAATCTATAACTAGTGTCACAGGAATGGTTCAAACATAGACAGTAAGAAGAGTCAGTCTTCTTGTACTTAAGTCGGCATTGTGATTTTTGTATTTAATTCCAAAGTAATATCTGTGTTTCATCGTCAATAAGAAGGTCCAAGGGATACAGTAAACCTGGTTTGAAGCATCGGAATCTATAACTAGTGTCACAGGAATGGTTCAATGCATAGACAGTAAGAAGAGTCAGTCTTCTTGTACTTAAGTCGGCATTGTGCCTTTTGTATTTAATTCCGATGCAATTTATGTCTTTAATCGTCAATATGAAGGTCCAAGGGATACAGTAAACCTGAAGTGAAGCATCGGAATCTATAACTAGCGTCACAGGAATGAGTCAAAACATAGACAGTAGGAAGAGTCAGTTTTCTTGTTCTTAAGTCGGCATTGAACTTTTTGTATTTAATTCCGATGCAATATCTGTGTTTCATTGTCAATAAATAGGTACGAGGGATACAGTAAACCTGAAGTGAAGCATCGGAATCTATAACTAGTGTCATAGGAATGATTCAAAACTTAGACTGTAGGAAGAGTTAGTCTTCCTGTACTTAAGTCGGGATTGTGCCTTTTCTATTTAATTCCAATGCAATTTCTGTGTTTCATCGTCAATAAGAAAGTCCAAGGGATACAGTAAACCTGAAGTGAAGCATCGGAATCAATAACTAGTGTCACAGGAATGGTTCAAAACATAGTCAGTAAAAAGAGTCAGTCTTCCTGTACTTAAGTCGGCATTGTGCCTTTTCTATTTAATTCCGATGCAATTTCTGTGTTTCATCGTCTATACGAAGGTCCAAGGGATACAGTAAACCTGGAGTGAAGCATCGGAATCTATAACTAGTGTCACATGACTGGTTCAAATCATAGACAGTAAAAAGAGTCAGTCTTCTTGTACTTAAGTCGGCATTGTGCCTATTGTATTTAATTCCGATGCAATTTCTGTGTTTCATCGTCAATAAGAAGGTCCAAGGGATATAGTAAACCTGTAGTGAAGCATCGGAATCTATAACTAGTGTCACAGGAATGGTTCAAAACATAGACAGTAAGAAAGGTCAGTCTTGTTGTACTTAAGTCGTCATTATGCCTTTTCATTTAATTCCGATGCAATTTCAGTGTTTCATCGTCAATAAGAAGGTCAGAGGGATACAGTAAACCTGTAGTGAAGCATCGGAGTCTATAACTAGTGTCACAGGAATTTTTCAAAACATAGGCAGTAGGAAGAGTCAGTCTTCTTGTACTTAAGTCGGGATTGTGCTTTTTCTATTTAATTCCGATGCAATTTCTGTGTTTCATCGTCAATAAGAAGGTCCAAGGGATACAGTAAACCTGGAGTGAAGCATCGGAATCTATAACAAGTGTCACAGGAATGGTACAAAACATAGAGAGTAGGAAGAGTCAGTCTTCTTGTACTAAATCGGCATTGTGCCTTTTGTATTTAATTCCGATGCAATTTTTTTGTTTCATCGTCAATAAGAAGGTCCAAGGGATACAGTAAACCTGAGGTGAAGCACTGAAATCTAAAACTAGTCTCACAGGGTAGTTTCATAACAGACAGTAAGAAAAGTCAGTCTTCGTGTACTTATGACGGAATTGTGCATTTAGTATTTAATTCCGATGCAATTTCTGTGTTTCATCATTAATAAGAAGGTCCAAGGGATACAGTATACCTGAAGTGAAGCATCGTATTCTAAAACTGGTCTCACAGGAATGGTTCAAAACATAGACGGTAAGAAGAGCCCGTCTTCTTGTCCTTAAGTCGGCATTGTTCCTTTTTATTTAATCCCAATGCAATTTCTGTGTTTCATCGTCAATAAGAAGGTCGGAGTTATACAGTAAACCTGTAGTGAAGCATCGGAATCTATACTAGTGTCAAAGGAATGTTTCAAAACATAGACAGTAGGAAGAGTCAGTCTTCTTGTACTTAAGTCGGCATTGTGCCTTTTCTATTTAATTCCGATGCAATTTCTGTGCTTCATCCTCAATAAGAAAGTCCAAGGGATACAGTAAATCTGAAGTGAAGCATCGGAATCTATAACTAGTGTCACAGGAATGTTTCAAACATAGTCAGTAAGAAGAGTCAGTCTTCTTGTACTTACGTCGGCATTGTGCCTTTTCTATTTAATTCCGATGCAATTTCTGTATTTCATCGTCAATAAGAAGGTCAGAAGGATACAGTAAACCTAGAGCGAAGATATCGGAATCTATAACTAGTGTCACGGGAATGGTTCAAGCATAGACAGTAAGAAGAGTCAGTCTTCTTATACTTAAGTATGCATTGTGCCTTTTGTATTTAATTCCAATGCAATTTCTGTGTTTCATCGTCAATAACGAGGTCCAAGGGATACGGTAAACCTGGAGTGAAGCATCGGAATCTATAACTAGTGTCACAGGAATTAATCAAAACATAGTCGGTAAGAAGAATCAGTCTTCATGTACTTAAGTCGGCATTGTGCCCTTTGTATTTAATTCCGATGCAATTTCTGAGTTCCATCGTCAACAAGAATGTCCAAGGGATACATTAAACCAGAAGTGAAGCATCGGAATCTATAACTAGTGTCACAGGAATGCTTCAAAACATAGACAGTAGGAAGAGTCAGTCTTCTTGTACTTTAGTCGGCATCGTGAATTTTCTATTTAATTCTGATGTAATTTCAGTGCTTCATCGTCAATAAGAAAGTCCAAGGGATACAGTAAACCTGAAGTGAATCATCGGAATCCATAACTGCTGTCACAGTATATTTTCAAAACATAGTCAGTAAGAAGAGTCAGTCTTCTTGTACTTAAGTCGGAATTGTGCCTTTTCTATTTAATTCCGATGCAATTTCTGTGTTTCATCATCAATAAGAACGTCCAAGGGATACAGTACACCGCGAGTGAAGCATCGGAATCTATAACTAGTGACACAGGAATGGTTCCAAACATAGTCAGTAAGAAGAGTCAGTCTTCTTGTACTTACGTCGGCATTGTGCCTTTTCTATTTAATTCCGATGCAATTTCTGTATTTCAACGTCAATAAGAAGGTCAGAGGGATACAGTAAACCTAGAGCGAAGCATCGGAATCTATAACTAGTGTCACGGGAATGGTTCAAGCATAGACAGTAAGAAGAGTCAGTCTTCTTGTACTTAAGTATGCATTGTGCCTTTTGTATTTAATTCCGATGCAATTTCTGTGTTTCATCGTCAATAACGAGGTCCAAGGGATACGGTAAACCTGGAGTGAAGCATCGGAATCTATAACTAGTGTCACAGGAGTGGTTCAAAACATAGTCAGTAAGAAGAGTCAGTCTTCTTGTACTTAAGTCGGCATTGTGCCTTTTGTATTCAATTCCGATGCAATTTCTATGTTTCATCGTCAATAAGAAGGTCAAAGGGATACAGTAAACCTGGAGTGAAGCATCGGAATCTATAACTAGTGTCACAGGAATTAATCAAAACATAGTCGGTAAGAAGAATCAGTCTTCATGTACTTAAGTCGGCATTGTGCCCTTTGTATTTAATTCCGATGCAATTTCTGTGTTCCATCGTCAACAAGAATGTCCAAGGGATACACTAAACCTGAAGTGAAGCATCGCAATCTATAACTAGTGTCACAGGAATGGTTCAAAACATAGACAGTAGGAAGAGTCAGTCTTCTTGTACTTTAGTCGGCATCGTGCCTTTTCTATTTAATTCTGATGTAATTTCTGTGCTTCATCGTCAATAAGAAAGTCCAAGGGATACAGTAAACCTGAAGTGAATCATCGGAATCCATAACTAGTGTCACAGTATCTTTTCAAAACATAGACAGTAAGAAGAGTCAGTCTTCTTGTACTTAAGTCGGCATTGTGCCTTTTGTATTTAATTCCGATGCAATTTCTGTGTTTCATCGTCAATAAAAATGTCGGAGTTATACAGTAAACCTGTAGTGAAGCATCGGAAACTATAACTAGTGTCAAAGGATTGGTTCAAAACATAGACAGTAGGAAGAGTCAGTCTTCTTGTACTAAGTCGGCATTGTGCCTTTTGTATTTAATTCCGATGCAATTTTTTTGTTTCATCGTCAATAAGAAGGTCCAAGGGATACAGTAAACCTGAGGTGAAGCACTGAAATCTAAAACTAGTCTCACAGGGTAGTTTCATAACAGACAGTATGAAGAGTCAGTCTTCGTGTACTTATGACGGAATTGTGCATTTAGTATTTAATTCCGATGCAATTTCTGTGTTTCATCATTAATAAGAAGGTCCAAGGGATACAGTAAACCTGAAGTGAAGCATCGTATTCTAAAACTGGTCTCACAGGAATGGTTCAAAACATAGTCGGTAAGAAGAGCCCGTCTTCTTGTCCTTAAGTCAGCATTGTTCCTTTTTATTTAATCCCAATGCAATTTCTGTGTTTCATCGTCAATAAGAAGATCGGAGTTATACAGTAAACCTGTAGTGAAGCATCGGAATCTATACTAGTGTCAAAGGAATGTTTCAAAACATAGACAGTAGGAAGAGTCAGTCTTCTTGTACTTAAGTCGGCATTGTGCCTTTTCTATTTAATTCCGATGCAATTTCTGTGCTTCATCCTCAATAAGAAAGTCCAAGGGATACAGTAAATGTGAAGTGAAGCATCGGAATCTATAACTAGTGTCACAGGAGTGTTTCAAACATAGTCAGTAAGAAGAGTCAGTCTTCTTGTACTTACGTCGGCATTGTGCCTTTTCTATTTAATTCCGATGCAATTTCTGTATTTCATCGTCAATAAGAAGGTCAGAGGGATACAGTAAACCTAGAGCGAAGCATCGGAATCTATAACTAGTGTCACAGGAATTAATCAAAACATAGTCGGTAAGAAGAATCAGTCTTCATGTACTTAAGTCGGCATTGTGCCCTTTGTATTTAATTCCGATGCAATTTCTGTGTTCCATCGTCAACAAGAATGTCCAAGGGATACATTAAACCTGAAGTGAAGCATCGCAATCTGTAACTAGTGTCACGGGAATGGTTCAAACATAGACAGTAAGAAGAGTCAGTCTTCTTGTACTTAAGTATGCATTGTGCCTTTTGTATTTAATTCCGATGCAATTTCTGTGTTTCATCGTCAATAACGAGGTCCAAGGAATACGGTAAACCTGGAGTGAAGCATCGGAATCTATAACTAGTGTCACAGGAGTGGTTCAAAACATAGTCAGTAAGAAGAGTCAGTCTTCTTGTACTTAAGTCGGCATTGTGCCTTTTGTATTTAATTCGGATGCAATTTCTGTGTTTCATAGTCAATAAGAAGGTCCAAGGGATACAGTAAACCGGGAGTGAAGCATCGGAATCTATAACTAGTGACACAGGAATGGTTCAAAACATAGTCAGTAAGAAGAGTAAGTCTTCTTGTACTTAAGTCGGCATTGTGCCTTTTGTATTCAATTCCGATGCAATTTCTATGTTTCATCGTCAATAAGAAGGTCAAAGGGATACAGTAAACCTGGAGTGAAGCATCGGAATCTATAACTAGTGTCACAGGAATTAATCAAAACATAGTCGGTAAGAAGAATCAGTCTTCATGTACTTAAGTCGGCATTGTGCCCTTTGTATTTAATTCCGATGCAATTTCTGTGTTCCATCGTCAACAAGAATGTCCAAGGGATACATTAAACCTGAAGTGAAGCATCGCAATCTATAACTAGTGTCACAGGAATGGTTCAAAACATAGACAGTAGGAAGAGTCAGTCTTCTTGTACTTTAGTCGGCATCGTGCCTTTTCTATTTAATTCAGATGTAATTTCTGTGCTTCATCGTCAATAAGAAAGTCCAAGGGATACAGTAAACCTGAAGTGAATCATCGGAATCCATAACTAGTGTCACAGTATCTTTTCAAAACATAGTCAGTAAGAAGAGTCAGTCTTCTTGTACTTAAGTCGGCATTGTGCCTTTTCTATTTAATTCCGATGCAATTTCTGTGTTTCATGATCAATAAGAACGTCCAAGGGATACAGTACACCGGGAGGGAAGCATCGGAATCTATAACTAGTGACACAGGAATGGTTCCAAACATAGTCAGTAAGAAGAGTCAGTCTTCTTGTACTTAAGTCGGCATTGTGCCTTTTGTATTTAATTCCGATGCAATTTCTGTGTTTCATCGTCAATTAGAATGTCGAAGTTATACAGTAAACCTGTAGTGAAGCATCGGAAACTATAACTAGTGTCAAAGGAATGGTTCAAAACATAGACAGTAGGAAGAGTCAGTCTTCTTGTACTAAGTCGGCATTGTGCCTTTTGTATTTAATTCCGATGCAATTTTTTTGTTTCATCGTCAATAAGAAGGTCCAAGGGATACAGTAAAACTGAGGTGAAGCACTGAAATCTAAAACTAGTCTCACAGGGTAGTTTCATAACAGACAGTAAGAAGAGTCAGTCTTCGTGTACTTATGACGGAATTGTGCATTTAGTATTTAATTCCGACGCAATTTCTGTGTTTCATCATTAATAAGAAGGTCCAAGGGGTACAGTAAACCTGAAGTGAAGCATCGTATTCTAAAACTGGTCTCACAGGAATGGTTCAAAACATAGACGGTAAGAAGAGCCCGTCTTCTTGTCCTTAAGTCATCATTGTTCCTTTTTATTTAATCCCAATGCAATTTCTGTGTTTCATCGTCAATAAGAAGGTCGGAGTTATACAGTAAACCTGTAGTGAAGCATCGGAATCTATACTAGTGTCAAAGGAATGTTTCAAAACATAGACAGTAGGAAGAGTCAGTCTTCTTGTACTTAAGTCGGCATTGTGCCTTTTCTATTTAATTCCGATGCAATTTCTGTGCTTCATCCTCAATAAGAAAGTCCAAGGGATACAGTAAATCTGAAGTGAAGCATCGGAATCTATAACTAGTGTCACAGGAATGTTTCAAACATAGTCAGTAAGAAGAGTCAGTCTTCTTGTACTTACGTCGGCATTGTGCCTTTTCTATTTAATTCCGATGCAATTTCTGTATTTCATCGTCAATAAGAAGGTCAGAGGGATACAGTAAACCTAGAGCGAAGCATCGGAATCTATAACTAGTGTCACGGGAATGGTTCAAGCATAGACAGTAAGAAGAGTCAGTCTTCTTGTACTTAAGTATGCATTGTGCCTTTTGTATTTAATTCCGATGCAATCTCTGTGTTTCATCGTCAATAACGAGGTCCAAGGGAAACGGTAAACCTGGAGTGAAGCATCGGAATCTATAACTAGTGTCACAGAGGTGGTTCAAAACATAGTCAGTAAGAAAAGTCAGTCATCTTGTACTTAAGTCGGCATTGTGCCTTTTGTATTTAATTCGGATACAATTTCTGTGTTTCATAGTCAATAAGAAGGTCCAAGGGATACAGTAAACCGGGAGTGAAGCATCGGAATCTATAACTAGTGACACAGGAATGGTTCAAAATATAGTCAATAAGAAGAGTAAGTCTTCTTGTACTTAAGTCGGCATTGTGCCTTTTGTATTCAATTCCGATGCAATTTCTATGTTTCATCGTCAATAAGAAGGTCAAAGTGATACATTAAACCTGGAGTGAAGCATCGGAATCTATAAGTAGTGTCACAGGAATTAATCAAAACATAGTCGGTAAGAAGAATCAGTCTTCATGTACTTAAGTCGGCATTGTGCCATTTGTATTTAATTCCGATGCAATTTCTGTGTTCCATCGTCAACAAGAATGTCCAAGGGATACATTAAACCTGAAGTGAAGCATCGCAATCTATAACTAGTGTCACAGGAATGGTTCAAAACATAGACAGTAGGAAGAGTCAGTCTTCTTGTACTTTAGTCGGCATCGTGCCTTTTCTATATAATTCTGATGTAATTTCAGAGCTTCAACGTCAATAAGAACGTCCAAGGGATACAGTAAACCTGAAGTGAATCATCGGAATCCATAACTAGTGTCACAGTATCTTTTCAAAACATAGTCAGTAAGAAGAGTCAGTCTTCTTGTACTTAAGTCGGTATTGTGCCTTTTCTATTAAATTCCGATGCAATTTCTGTGTTTCATCATCAATAAGAACGTCCAAGGGATACAGTACACCGGGAGTGAAGCATCGGAATCTATAACTAGTGACACAGGAATGGTTCCAAACATAGTCAGTAAGAAGAGTCAGTCTTCTTGTACTAAGTCGGCATTGTGCCTTTTGTATTTAATTCCGATGCAATTTTTTTGTTTCATCGTCAATAAGAAGGTCCAAGGGATACAGTAAACCTGAGGTGAAGCACTGAAATCTAAAACTAGTCTCACAGGGTAGTTTCATAACAGACAGTAAGAAGAGTCAGTCTTCGTGTACTTATGACGGAATTGTGCATTTAGTATTTAATTCCGATGCAATTTCTGTGTTTCATCATTAATAAGAAGGTCCAAGGGATACAGTAAACCTGAAATGAAGCATCATATTCTAAAACTGGTCTCACAGGAATGGTTCAAAACATAGACGGTAAGAAGAGCCCGTCTTCTTGTCCTTAAGTCGGCATTGTTCCTTTTTATTTAATCCCAATGCAATTTCTGTGTTTCATCGTCAATAAGAAGGTCGGAGTTATACAGTAAACCTGTAGTGAAGCATCGGAATCTATACTAGTGTCAAAGGAATATTTCAAAACATAGCCAGTAGGAAGAGTCAGTCTTCTTGTACTTAAGTCGGCATTGTGCCTTTTGTATTTAATTCCGATGCAATTTCTGTGCTTCATCCTCAATAAGAAAGTCCAAGGGATACAGTAAATCTGAAGTGAAGCATCGGAATCTACAACTAGTGTCTCAGGAATGTTTCAAACATAGTCAGTAAGAAGAGTCAGTCTTCTTGTACTTACGTCGGCATTGTGCCTTTTCTATTTAATTCCGATGCAATTTCTGTATTTCATCGTCAATAAGAAGGTCAGAGGGATACAGTAAACCTAGAGCGAAGCATCGGAATCTATAACTAGTGTCACGGGAATGGTTCAAGCATAGACAGTAAGAAGAGTCAGTCTTCTTGTACTTAAGTATGCATTGTGCCTTTTGTATTTAATTCCGATGCAATTTCTGTGTTCCATCGTCAATAACGAGGTCCAACGGAAACGGTAAACCTGGAGTGAAGCATCGGAATCTATAACTAGTGTCACAGAAGTGGTTCAAAACATAGTCAGTAAGAAGAGTCAGTCTTCTTGTACTTAAGTCGGCATTGTGCCTTTTGTATTTAATTCGGATGCAATTTCTGTGTTTCATAGTCAATAAGAAGGTCCAAGGGATACAGTAAACCGGGAGTGAAGCATCGGAATCTATAACTAGTGACACAGGAATGGTTCAAAATATAGTCAGTAAGAAGAGTAAGTCTTCTTGTACTTAAGTCGGCATTGTGCCTTTTGTATTCAATTCCGATGCAATTTCTATGTTTCATCGTCAATAAGAAGGTCAAAGGGATACAGTAAACCTGGAGTGAAGCATCGGAATCTATAACTAGTGTCACAGGAATTAATCAAAACATAGTCGGTAAGAAGAATCAGTCTTCATGTACTTAAGTCGGCATTGTGCCCTTTGTATTTAATTCCGATGCAATTTCTGTGTTCCATCGTCAACAAGAATGTCCAAGGGATACATTAAACCTGAAGTGAAGCATCGCAATCATTAACTAGTGTCACAGGAATGGTTCAAAACATAGACAGTAGGAAGAGTCAGTCTTCTTGTACTTTAGTCGGCATCGTGCCTTTTCTATTTAATTCCGATGCAATTTCTGTGTTTCATCATCAATAAGAACGTCCAAGGGTTACAGTACACCGGGAGTGAAGCATCGGAATCTATAACTAGTGACACAGGTATGGTTCCAAACATAGTCAGTAAGAAGAGTCAGTCTTCTTGTACTTAAGTCGGCATTGTGCCTTTTGTATTTAATTCCGATGCAATTTCTGTGTTTCATCGCCAATAAGAATGTCGGAGTTATACAGTAAACCTGTAGTGAAGCATCGGAAACTATAACTAGTGTCGAAGGAATGGTTCAAAACATAGACAGTAGGAAGAGTCAGTCTTCTTGTACTTAAGTCGGCATTGTGCCTTTTCTATTTAATTCTGATGCAATTTCTGTGCTTCATCGTCAATAAGAAAGTCCAAGGGATACAGTAAATCTGAAGTGAAGCATCGGAATCTGTAACTAGTGTCACAGGAATGTTTCAAAACATAGTCAGTAAGAAGAGTCAGTCTTCTTGTACTTAAGTCGGCATTGTGCCTTTTCTATTTAATTCCGATGCAATTTCTGTATTTCATCGTCAATAAGAAGGTCAGAGGGATACAGTAAACCTAGAGCGAAGCATCTGAATCTATAACTAGTGTCACGGGAATGGTTCAAAGCATTGACAGTAAGAAGATTCAGTCTTCTTGTACTTAAGTATAAATTGTGCCATTTGTATTTAATTCCGATGCAATTTCTGTGTTTCATCGTCAATAAGGAGGTCCAAGGGATACGGTAAACCTGGAGTGAAGCATCGGAATCTATAACTAGTGTCACAGGAGTGGTTCAAAACATAGTCAGTAAGAAGAGTCAGTCTTCTTGTACTTAAGTCGGAATTGTGCCTTTTGTATTTAATTCCGATGCAATTTCTGTGTTTCATCGTCAATAAGAAGGTCCAAGGGATACAGTAAACCGGGAGTGAAGCATCGGAATCTATAACTAGTGACACAGGAATGGTTCAAAACATAGTCAGTAAGAAGAGTAAGTCTTCTTGTACTTAAGTCGGCATTGTGCCTTTTGTATTCAATTCTGATGCAATTTGTGTGTTTCATCGTCAATAAGAAGGTCAAAGGGATACAGTAAACCTGGAGTGAAGCATCGGAATCTATAACTAGTGTCACAGGACTGAATCAAAACATAGTCGGTAAGAAGAATCAGTCTTCTTGTACTTAAGTCGGCATTGTGCCCTTTGTATTTAATTCCGATGCAATTTCTGTGTTGCATCGTCAACAAGAATGTCCAAGGGATACATTAAACCTGAAGTGAAGCATCGGAATCAATAACTAGTGTCACAGGAATGGTTCAAAACATAGACAGTAGGAAGAGTCAGTCTTCTTGTACTTAAGTCGGCATTGTGCCTTTTCTATTTAATTCCGATGCAATTTCTGTGCTTCACCGTCAATAAGAAAGTCCAAGGGATAGAGTAAACCTGAAGTGAATCATCGGAATCCATATCTAGTGTCACAGGAATTTTTCAAAACATAGTCAGTAAGAAGAGTCAGTCTTCTTGTACTTAAATATGCATTGTGCCTTTTGTATTTAATTCCGATGCAATTTCTGTTTTTCATCGTCAATAAGGAGGTCCAAGGGATACGGTAAACCAGGAGTGAAGCATCGGAATCTATAACTAGTGTCACGGGAATGGTTCAAAACATAGTCAATAAGAAGAGTCAGTCTTCTTTTACTTAAGTCGGCATTGTGCCTTTTGTATTTAATTCCGATGCAATTTCTGTGTTTCATCGTCAGTAAGAAGGTCCAAGGGAGCCAGTAAACCGGGAGTGAAGCATCGGAATCTATAACTAGTGACACAGGAATGGTTCAAAACATAGTCAGTAAGAAGAGTCAGTCTTCTTGTACTTAAGTCGGCTTTGTGCCTTTTGTATTTAATTCCGATGCAATTTCTGTGTTCCATCGTCAATAAGAAGGTCAAAGGGATACAGTAAACCTGGAATGAAGCTTCGGAATCTATAACTAGTGTCACAGGAATGAATCAAAACTTAGTCGGTAAGAAGAATAAGTCCTCTTGTACTTAAGTCGGCATTGTGCCTTTTGTATTTAATTCCAATGCAATTTCTGTGTTTCATCGTCAACAAGAAGGTCCAAGGGATACATTAAACCTGAAGTGAAGCATGGGAATTTATAACTAGTGTCACAGGAATGGTTCAAAACATAGACAGTAGGAAGAGTCAGTCTTCTTGTACTTAAGTCGGCATTGTGCCTTTTCTATTTAATTCCGATGCACGTTCTGTGTTTCATCGTCAATATTAAGGTCCAAAGGATACAGTAAACCTGGAGTAAAGCATCGGAATCTATAACTAGTGTCACAGGAATGGTTCAAAAGCATAGACAGTAGAAAGAGTCAGTCTTCTTGTACTTAAGTCGGCATTGTGCCTTTTGTATTTAATTCCGATGCAATTTCTGTGTTTCATCGTCAATAAGAAGGTCAGAGGGATACAGCAAACCTGAAGTGAAGCATCGGAATCTATAACTAGTGTCACAGGATTGGTTCAAAACATAGAGAGTAGGAAGAGTCAGTCATCTTGTACTTAAGTCGGCATTGTGCATTTGTATTTTATTTCGATGCAATTTCTGTGTTTTATCGTCAATAAGAAGGTCTAAGGGATACAGTAAACCTGAAGTGAAGCATCGGAATCTATAACTAGTGTCACAGGAATGGTTCAAACATAGACAGTAAGAAGAGTCAGTCTTCTTGTACTTAAGTCGGCATTGTGCCTTTTGTATTTAACTCCAAAGCAATTTCTGTGTTTCATCGTCAATAAGAAGGTCCAAGGGATACAGTAAACTTGGCTTGAAGCATCGGAATCTATAACTAGTGTCACAGGAATGGTTCAATAAATAGACAGTAAGAAGAGTCAGTCTTCTTGTACTTAAGTCGGCGTTGTTCTATTTGTATTTTATTCCGATGCAATTTCTGTGTTTCGTCGTCGATAAGGATGTCCAAGGGATACAGTAAACCTGGAGTGAAGCATCGGAATCTATAATTAGTGTCACAGGAATGGTTCAAAACATAGTCAGTAACAAGAGTCAGTCCTCTTGTACTTAAGTCGGCATTGTGCCTTTTGTATTTAATTCCGATGCAATTTCTGTGTTTCATCGTCATTAAGAAGGTCCAAGGGATACGGAAAACCGGGACTGAAGCATCTGAATCTATAACTAGTGTCACAGGAATGGTTCAAAACATAGTCAGTAAGAAGAGTCAGTCTTCTTGTACTTAAGTCGGCATTGTGCCTTTTGTATTAAATTCCGATGCAGTTTCTGTGTTTCATCGTCAATAAGAAGGTCCAAGGGATACAGTAAACCTGACGTGAGGCATCGTAATCTAAAACTGGTCTCACAGGAAACATTCAAAACATAGACAGTAAGAAGAGTCAGTCTTCTTGTACTTAAGTATGCATTGTGCCTTTTGTATTTAATTCCGATGCAATTTCTGTGTTTCATCGTCAATAAGGAGGTCCAAGGGATACGGTAAACCTGGAGTGAAGCATCGGAATCTATAACTAGTGTCACGGGAATGGTTCAAAACATAGTCAGTAAGAAGAGTCAGTCTTCTTTTACTTAAGTCGGCACTGTGCCTTTTGTATTTAATTCCGATGCAATTTCTGTGTTTCATCGTCAATAAGAAGGTCCAAGGGAGCCAGTAAACCGGGAGTGAAGCATCGGAATCTATAACTAGTGACACAGGAATGGTTCAAAACATAGTCAGTAAGAAGAGTCAGTCTTCATGTACTTTTGTCGGCATTGTGCCTTTTGTATTTAAATCCGATGCAATTTCTGTGTTCCATCGTCAATAAGAAGGTCAAAGGGATACAGTAAACCTGGAATGAAGCTTCGGAATCTATAACTAGTGTCACAGGAATGAATCAAAACTTAGTCGGTAAGAAGAATAAGTCCTCTTGTACTTAAGTCGGCATTGTGCCTTTTGTATTTAATTCCGATGCAATTTCTGTGTTTCATCGTCAACAAGAAGGTCCAAGGGATACATTAAACCTGAAGTGAAGCATGGGAATCTATAACTAGTGTCACAGGAATGGTTCAAAACATAGACAGTAGGAAGAGTCAGTCTTCTTGTACTTAAGTCGGCATTGTGCCTTTTCTATTTAATTCCGATGCACGTTCTCTGTTTCATCGTCAATATCAAGGTCCAAAGGATACAGTAAACCTGGAGTAAAGCTTCGGAATCTATAACTAGTGTCACAGGAATGGTTCAAAACATAGACAGTAGAAAGAGTCAGTCTTCTTGTACTTAAGTCGGCATTGTGCCTTTTGTATTTAATTCCGATGCAATTTTTTTGTTTCTTCGTCAATAAGAAGGTCAAAGGGATACAGTAAACCTGGAGTGAAGCATCGGAATCTATAACTAGTGTCACAGGAATGAATCAAATCATAGTCGGTAAGAAGAATCAGTCTTCTTGTATTCAAGTCGGCATTGTGCCTCTTGTATTTAATTCCGATGCAATTTCTGTGTTTCATCGTCAACAAGAAGGTCCAAGGGATACATTAAACCTGCAGCGAACATCGGAATCCATAACTAGTGTCACTGGAATGGTTCAAAACATAGACAGTAGGAAGAGTCAGTCTTCTTGTACTTAAGTCGGCATTGTGCCTTTTCTATTTAATTCTGATGCAATTTCTGTGTTTCATCGTCAATAAGAATGTCCAAGGGATACAGTAAACCTGGAGTGAGGTATCGGAATCTATAACTAGTGTCAAAGGAATGGTGCAAAACATAGACAGTAGGAAGGGTCAGTCTTCTTTTACTTAAGTCGGCATTGTGCCTTTTCTATTTAATTCCGATGCAGTTTCTGTGTTTCATCGTCAACAAGAAGGTCCCAGGGATATATTAAACCTGAAGTGAACCATCGGAATCTATAACTAGTGTCACAGGAATGGTTCAAAACATAGACATTAGGAGGAGTCAGTCTTCTTGTACTTAAGTCGGCATTGTGCCTTTTCTATTTAATTCTGATTCAATTTCTGTGTTTCATCGTCAATAAGAATGTCCAAGGGATACAGTAAACCTGGAGTGAGTATCGGAATCTATAACTAGTGTCAAAGGAATGGTGCAAAACATAGACAGTAGGAAGGGTCAGTCTTCTTTTACTTACGTCGGCATTTTTGCCTTTTCTATTTAATTCCGATGCAATTTCTGGGTTTCATCGTCAATAAGAAGGTCCAAGGGATACAGTAAACCTGGAGTGTGGCATCGGAATCTATAACTAGTGTCACGGGAATGGTTCAAAGCATGGCCAGTAGGAAGAGTCAGTCTTCTTGTACTTAAGTATGCATTTTGCCATTTTTATTTAATTCCGATGCAATTTCTGTGTTTCATCGTCAATAAGGAGGTCCAAGGGATACGGTAAACCTAGAGTGTAGCATCGGAATCTATAACTAGTGTCACAGCAATGGTTCAAAACATAGTCAGTAAGAAGAGTCAGTCTTCTTATACTTAAGTCGGCATTGTGCCTTTTGTATTTAATTCCCATGCAATATCTGTGTTTCATCGTCAATACGAAGGTCCAAGGGATACAGTAATCCGGGAGTGAAGCATCGGAATCTATAACTAGTGACACAGGAATGGTTCAAAACATAGTCAGCAATAAGAGTCAGTCTTCTTGTACTTAAGTCGGCATTGTGCCTTTTGTATTTAATTCCGATGCAATTTCTGTGTTTCATCGTCAATAAGATGGTCAAAGGGATTCAGTAAACCTGGAGTGAAGCATCGGAATCTATAACTAGTGTCACAGGAATGGTTCAAAACATAGACAGTAGGAAGGGTCATTTTTTTTTTCCTTAAGTCGGCATTGTGCCTTTTGTATTTTATTTCGATGCAATTTCTGTGTTACATCGTCAACAAGAAGGTCTGAGGGATACAGTAAACCTGAAGTGAAGCATCGGAATCTATAACTAGTGTCACAGGAATGGTTCAAACATAGAGAGTAAGAAGAGTCAGTCTTCCTGTACTTAAATCGGCATTGTGCCTTTTGTCTTTAATTCCGAGGCAATTTCTGTGTTTCATCGTCAATAAGAAGGTCCAAGGGATACAGTAAACCTGGCTTGAAGCATCGGAATCTATAACTAGTGTCACAGGAATGGTTCAAAGCATAGACAGTAGGAAGAGTCAGTCTTCCTGTACTTAAGTCGGCATTGTGCCATTTGTATTTAATTCCAATGCAGTTTCTGTGTTTCGTCGTCAATAAGGATGTCCAAGGGATACAGTAAACCTGGAGTAAAGCATCGGAATCTATAACTAGTGTCACAGGAATGGTTCAAAACATAGTCAGTAAGAAGAGTCAGTCTTCTTGTACTTCAGTCGGCATTGTGCCTTTTGTATTTAATTCCGATGCAATTTCTGTGTTTCATCGTCAATATGAAGGTCCAAGGGATACAGTAAACCGGGAGTGAAGCATCGGAATCTATAACTACTGTCACAGGAATGGTTCAAAGCATAGTCAGTAAGAAGAGTCAGTCTTCTTGCACTTAAGTCGGCATTGTGCCTTTTGTATTTAATTCCGATGCAATTTCTGTGTTTCATCGTCAACAAGAAGGTCCAAGGGAAACATTAAACCTGAAGTGGAGCATCGGAATCTATAACTAGTGTCACAGGAATGATTCAAAACATAGACATTAGGAAGAGTCAGTCTTCTTGTACTTAAGTCGGCATTGTGCGTTTTCTATTTAATTCCGATGCAATTTCTGGGTTTCATCGCCAATAAGAAGGTCCAAGGGATACAGTAAACCTGGAGTGAGGCATCGGAATCTATAACTATTGTCACAGGAATGGTTCAAAACATAGACAGTAGGAAGAGTCATTTTTTCTTCCTTTAGTCGGCATTGTGCCTTTTGTATTTTATTTCGATGCAATTTCTGTGTTGCATCGTCAACAAGAAGGTCTGAGGGATACAGTAAACCTGAAGTGAAGCATCGGAATCTATAACTAGTGTCACAGGAATGGTTCAAACATAGAGAGTAAGAAGAGTCAGTCTTCCTGTACTTAAATCGGCATTGTGCCTTTTGTATTTAATTCCGATGCAATATCTGTGTTTCATCGTCAATAAGAAGGTCCAAGGGATACAGTAAACAGGGAGTGAAGCATCGGCATCTATAACTAGTGTCACTGGAATGGTTCAAATCATAGACAGTAGGAAGAGTCAGTCTTCTTGTATTTAAGTCGGCATTGTGCCTTTTCTATTTAATTCCGATGCAATTTCTGTGTTTCATCGTCAATAAGTAGGTCCAAGGGATACAGTAAACCTGAAGTGAAGCATGTGAATCTGAACTAGTGTCACAGTAATGGTTCAAAACATAGACAGTAAGAAGAGTCGGTCTTCTTGTACTTAACTCGCCATTGTGCCTTTTGTATTTAATTCCGATGCAATTTCTGTGTTTCATCGTCAATAAGAAAGTCAGCTGGATACAGTAAACCTGAAGTGAAGCATCTGAATCTATAACTAGTGTCACAGGAATGGTGCAAAGCATTGACAGGAAGAAGTGCCAGTCGTCTTGTACTTGAGTCGGCATTGTGCCTTTTGTATTTAATTCCGATGCAATTTCTGTGTTCATCGTCAATACGACGTTCAGGGGGATACAGTAAATCTGAAGTGAGGCATCGGAATCTATAACTAGTGTCACAGGAATGGATCTAAACATAGACAGTAAGAAGAGTCAGTCTTCTTGTACTTAAGTCGGCATTCTGCCCTTTGTATTTAGTTCCGATGCAATTTCTGTGCTTCATCGTCAATAAGAGGGTCAGAGGGATACAGTAAACCTGAAGTGAAGCATATGAAACTATAACTAGTGTCACAGGAATGGTTCAAAACATAGTCAGTAAGAAGAGTCAGTCTTCTTGTAGTTAAGTCGGCATTCTGCCTTTCGTATTTAATTCCGATGCAATTTCTGTGTTTCATCGTCAATAAGAAGGTCCAAGGGATACAGTAAACCGGGAGTGAAGCATCGGAATCTATAACTAGTGTCACAGGAATGGTTCAAACCATAGACAGTAAGAAGAGTCAGTCTTCTTGTACCTAAGTCGGCATTGTGCCTTTTCTATAAACTTCCGATGCAATTTCTGTGTTTAATCGTCAATAAGAAGGTCAGAGGGATACAGTACACCTGAAGATAAGCATCGGAATCTATGACTACTGTCACAGGAATGGTTCAAAACATAGACAGTATGATGAGTCAGTCTTCTTGTACTTAAGTCGGCATTGTGCCTTTTGTATTTAATTAAGATACAATTTCTGTGTTTCATCGTCAGTAAGAAGGTCAGAGGGATACAGTGAACCTGAAGTGAAGCATCGGAATCCATAACTAGTGTCACAGGAATGGTTCAAACCATAGACAGTAAGAAGAGTCAGTCTTCTTGTACCTAAGTCGGCATTGTGCCTTTTGTATTCAATTAAGATGCAATTTCTGTGTTTCATCGTCAATAAGGAGGTCAGATGGATACAGTAAACCGGGAGTGAAGCATCGGAATCTATAACTAGTGACACAGGAATGGTTCAAAACATAGTCAGTAAGAAGAATCAGTCTTTTTGTATTTAAGTCGGCATTGTGCATTTTGTATTTAATTCCGATGCAATTTCTGTGTTTCATCGTCAACAAGAAGGTTCAAGGGTTACATTAAACCTGAAGCGAAGCATCGGCATCCATAACTAGTGTCACTGGAACGGTTCAAAACATAGACAGTAGGAAGAGTGAGTCTTCTTGTACTTAAGTCGGCATTGTGCCTTTTGTATTTAATTCCGATGCAATTTCTGTGTTTCATCGTCAACAAGAAGGTCCAAGGGATACATTAAACCTGAAGCGAAGCATCGGAATCCGTAACTAGTGTCACAGGAATGGTTCAAAACATAGACATTAGGAAGAGTCAGTCTTCTTGTACTTAAGTCGGCATTGTGCATTTTCTATTTAATTCCGATTCAATTTCTGTGTTTCATCGTCAATAAGAAGGTCCAAGGGATATCTTAAACCTGAAGTGAAGCATCGGAATCTATAACCAGTGTCACGGGAATGGTTCAAAGCATGGACAGTAGGAAGAGTCAGTCTTCTTGTACTTAAGTATGCATTGTGCCTTTTTTATTTAATTCCGATGCAATTTCTGTGATTCATCGTCAATAAGGAGGTCCAAGGGGTCCGGTAAATCTGGAGTGTAGCATCGGAATCTATAACTAGTGTCACAGGAATGGTTCAAAACATAGTCAGTAAGAAGAGTCAGTCTTCTTGTACTTAAGTCGGCATTGTGCCTTTTGTATTTAATTCCGATGCAATTTCTGTGTTTCATCGTCAACAGGAAGGTCCAAGGGATATCTTAAACCTGAAGTGAAGCATCGGAATCAATAACTAGTGTCACAGGAATGGTTCAAAATATAGACAGTAGGAAGAGTCAGTCTTCTTGTACTTATGTCAGCAATGTGTCTTTTCTATTCAATTCCGATGCAATTTCTGTGTTTCATCGTCAATAAGGAGGTCCAAGGGATACAGTAAACCAGGAGTGAAGCATCGGAATCTAAAAGTAATGTCACAGGAATGGTTCAAAACATAGACAGTAGGAAGAGTCAGTCTTCTTGTACTTAAGTCGGCATTGTGCCTTTTGTATTTAATTCCGATGTAATTTCTGTGTTTTATCGTCAATAAGAAGGTCAGAGGGATACACTAAACCTGAAGTGAAGCATCGGCATCTATAACTAGTGTCACTGGAATGGTTCAAATCATAGGCAGTAGGAAGAGTCAGTCTTCTTGTACTTAAGTCGGCATTGTGCCTTTTCCATTTAATTCCGATGCAATTTCTGTGTTT
This sequence comes from Schistocerca americana, assembly GCF_021461395.2. Taxonomy (NCBI): domain Eukaryota; kingdom Metazoa; phylum Arthropoda; class Insecta; order Orthoptera; family Acrididae; genus Schistocerca; species Schistocerca americana. Next base: position 8,229,136 of record NC_060122.1, on the reverse strand, counting down.
CGTCGTCAATAAGTAGGTCCAAGGGATACAGTAAACCTGAAGTGAAGCATGTGAATCTGTAACTAGTGTCACAGGAATGGTTCAAAACATAGTCAGTAAGTAGAGTCTGTCTTCTTGTACTTAAGTCGGCATTGTGCCTTTTCTATTTAATTCTGATGCAATTTCTGTGTTTCATCGTCAATAAGAATGTCCAAGGGATACAGTAAACCTGGAGTGAGGTATCGGAATCTATAACTAGTGTCAAAGGAATGGTGCAAAACATAGACAGTAGGAAGGGTCAGTCTTCTTTTACTTAAGTCGGCATTGTGCCTTTTCTATTTAATTCCGATGCAGTTTCTGTGTTTCATCGTCAACAAGAAGGTCCCAGGGATATATTAAACCTGAAGTGAACCATCGGAATCTATAACTAGTGTCACAGGAATGGTTCAAAACATAGACATTAGCAGGAGTCAGTCTTCTTGTACTTAAGTCGGCATTGTGCCTTTTCTATTTAATTCTGATTCAATTTCTGTGTTTCATCGTCAATAAGAATGTCCAAGGGATACAGTAAACCTGGAGTGAGTATCGGAATCTATAACTAGTGTCAAAGGAATGGTGCAAAACATAGACAGTAGGAAGGGTCAGTCTTCTTTTACTTACGTCGGCATTGTGCCTTTTCTATTTAATTCCGATGCAATTTCTGTGTTTCATCGTCAATAAGTAGGTCCAAGGGATACAGTAAACCTGAAGTGAAGCATGTGAATCTGTAACTAGTGTCACAGTAATGGTTCAAAACATAGACAGTAAGAAGAGTCGGTCTTCTTGTACTTAACTCGCCATTGTGCCTTTTGTATTTAATTCCGATGCAATTTCTGTGTTTCATCGTCAATAAGAAAGTCAGCTGGATACAGTAAACCTGAAGTGAAGCATCTGAATCTATAACTAGTGTCACAGGAATGGTGCAAAGCATTGACAGGAAGAAGTGCCAGTCGTCTTGTACTTGAGTCGGCATTGTGCCTTTTGTATTTAATTCCGATGCAATTTCTGTGTTCATCGTCAATACGACGTTCAGGGGGATACAGTAAATCTGAAGTGAGGCATCGGAATCTATAACTAGTGTCACAGGAATGGATCTAAACATAGACAGTAAGAAGAGTCAGTCTTCTTGTACTTAAGTCGGCATTCTGCCCTTTGTATTTAGTTCCGATGCAATTTCTGTGCTTCATCGTCAATAAGAGGGTCAGAGGGATACAGTAAACCTGAAGTGAAGCATATGAAACTATAACTAGTGTCACAGGAATGGTTCAAAACATAGTCAGTAAGAAGAGTCAGTCTTCTTGTAGTTAAGTCGGCATTCTGCCTTTCGTATTTAATTCCGATGCAATTTCTGTGTTTCATCGTCAATAAGAAGGTCCAAGGGATACAGTAAACCGGGAGTGAAGCATCGGAATCTATAACTAGTGTCACAGGAATGGTTCAAACCATAGACAGTAAGAAGAGTCAGTCTTCTTGTACCTAAGTCGGCATTGTGCCTTTTCTATAAACTTCCGATGCAATTTCTGTGTTTAATCGTCAATAAGAAGGTCAGAGGGATACAGTACACCTGAAGATAAGCATCGGAATCTATGACTACTGTCACAGGAATGGTTCAAAACATAGACAGTATGATGAGTCAGTCTTCTTGTACTTAAGTCGGCATTGTGCCTTTTGTATTTAATTAAGATACAATTTCTGTGTTTCATCGTCAGTAAGAAGGTCAGAGGGATACAGTGAACCTGAAGTGAAGCATCGGAATCCATAACTAGTGTCACAGGAATGGTTCAAACCATAGACAGTAAGAAGAGTCAGTCTTCTTGTACCTAAGTCGGCATTGTGCCTTTTGTATTCAATTAAGATGCAATTTCTGTGTTTCATCGTCAATAAGGAGGTCAGATGGATACAGTAAACCGGGAGTGAAGCATCGGAATCTATAACTAGTGACACAGGAATGGTTCAAAACATAGTCAGTAAGAAGAATCAGTCTTTTTGTATTTAAGTCGGCATTGTGCATTTTGTATTTAATTCCGATGCAATTTCTGTGTTTCATCGTCAACAAGAAGGTTCAAGGGTTACATTAAACCTGAAGCGAAGCATCGGCATCCATAACTAGTGTCACTGGAACGGTTCAAAACATAGACAGTAGGAAGAGTGAGTCTTCTTGTACTTAAGTCGGCATTGTGCCTTTTGTATTTAATTCCGATGCAATTTCTGTGTTTCATCGTCAACAAGAAGGTCCAAGGGATACATTAAACCTGAAGCGAAGCATCGGAATCCGTAACTAGTGTCACAGGAATGGTTCAAAACATAGACATTAGGAAGAGTCAGTCTTCTTGTACTTAAGTCGGCATTGTGCATTTTCTATTTAATTCCGATTCAATTTCTGTGTTTCATCGTCAATAAGAAGGTCCAAGGGATATCTTAAACCTGAAGTGAAGCATCGGAATCTATAACCAGTGTCACGGGAATGGTTCAAAGCATGGACAGTAGGAAGAGTCAGTCTTCTTGTACTTAAGTATGCATTGTGCCTTTTTTATTTAATTCCGATGCAATTTCTGTGATTCATCGTCAATAAGGAGGTCCAAGGGGTCCGGTAAATCTGGAGTGTAGCATCGGAATCTATAACTAGTGTCACAGGAATGGTTCAAAACATAGTCAGTAAGAAGAGTCAGTCTTCTTGTACTTAAGTCGGCATTGTGCCTTTTGTATTTAATTCCGATGCAATTTCTGTGTTTCATCGTCAACAGGAAGGTCCAAGGGAAACATTAAACCTGAAGTGAAGCATCGGAATCAATAACTAGTGTCACAGGAATGGTTCAAAATATAGACAGTAGGAAGAGTCAGTCTTCTTGTACTTATGTCAGCAATGTGTCTTTTCTATTCAATTCCGATGCAATTTCTGTGTTTCATCGTCAATAAGGAGGTCCAAGGGATACAGTAAACCAGGAGTGAAGCATCGGAATCTAAAAGTAATGTCACAGGAATGGTTCAAAACATAGACAGTAGGAAGAGTCAGTCTTCTTGTACTTAAGTCGGCATTGTGCCTTTTGTATTTAATTCCGATGTAATTTCTGTGTTTTATCGTCAATAAGAAGGTCAGAGGGATACACTAAACCTGAAGTGAAGCATCGGCATCTATAACTAGTGTCACTGGAATGGTTCAAATCATAGGCAGTAGGAAGAGTCAGTCTTCTTGTACTTAAGTCGGCATTGTGCCTTTTCCATTTAATTCCGATGCAATTTCTGTGTTTCGTCGTCAATAAGTAGGTCCAAGGGATACAGTAAACCTGAAGTGAAGCATGTGAATCTGTAACTAGTGTCACAGGAATGGTTCAAAACATAGTCAGTAAGTAGAGTCTGTCTTCTTGTACTTAAGTCGGCATTGTGCCTTTTCTATTTAATTCTGATGCAATTTCTGTGTTTCATCGTCAATAAGAATGTCCAAGGGATACAGTAAACCTGGAGTGAGGTATCGGAATCTATAACTAGTGTCAAAGGAATGGTGCAAAACATAGACAGTAGGAAGGGTCAGTCTTCTTTTACTTAAGTCGGCATTGTGCCTTTTCTATTTAATTCCGATGCAGTTTCTGTGTTTCATCGTCAACAAGAAGGTCCCAGGGATATATTAAACCTGAAGTGAACCATCGGAATCTATAACTAGTGTCACAGGAATGGTTCAAAACATAGACATTAGGAGGAGTCAGTCTTCTTGTACTTAAGTCGGCATTGTGCCTTTTCTATTTAATTCTGATTCAATTTCTGTGTTTCATCGTCAATAAGAATGTCCAAGGGATACAGTAAACCTGGAGTGAGTATCGGAATCTATAACTAGTGTCAAAGGAATGGTGCAAAACATAGACAGTAGGAAGGGTCAGTCTTCTTTTACTTACGTCGGCATTTTTGCCTTTTCTATTTAATTCCGATGCAATTTCTGGGTTTCATCGTCAATAAGAAGGTCCAAGGGATACAGTAAACCTGGAGTGTGGCATCGGAATCTATAACTAGTGTCACGGGAATGGTTCAAAGCATGGCCAGTAGGAAGAGTCAGTCTTCTTGTACTTAAGTATGCATTTTGCCATTTTTATTTAATTCCGATGCAATTTCTGTGTTTCATCGTCAATAAGGAGGTCCAAGGGATACGGTAAACCTAGAGTGTAGCATCGGAATCTATAACTAGTGTCACAGCAATGGTTCAAAACATAGTCAGTAAGAAGAGTCAGTCTTCTTATACTTAAGTCGGCATTGTGCCTTTTGTATTTAATTCCCATGCAATATCTGTGTTTCATCGTCAATACGAAGGTCCAAGGGATACAGTAATCCGGGAGTGAAGCATCGGAATCTATAACTAGTGACACAGGAATGGTTCAAAACATAGTCAGCAATAAGAGTCAGTCTTCTTGTACTTAAGTCGGCATTGTGCCTTTTGTATTTAATTCCGATGCAATTTCTGTGTTTCATCGTCAATAAGATGGTCAAAGGGATTCAGTAAACCTGGAGTGAAGCATCGGAATCTATAACTAGTGTCACAGGAATGGTTCAAAACATAGACAGTAGGAAGGGTCATTTTTTTTTTCCTTAAGTCGGCATTGTGCCTTTTGTATTTTATTTCGATGCAATTTCTGTGTTACATCGTCAACAAGAAGGTCTGAGGGATACAGTAAACCTGAAGTGAAGCATCGGAATCTATAACTAGTGTCACAGGAATGGTTCAAACATAGAGAGTAAGAAGAGTCAGTCTTCCTGTACTTAAATCGGCATTGTGCCTTTTGTCTTTAATTCCGAGGCAATTTCTGTGTTTCATCGTCAATAAGAAGGTCCAAGGGATACAGTAAACCTGGCTTGAAGCATCGGAATCTATAACTAGTGTCACAGGAATGGTTCAAAGCATAGACAGTAGGAAGAGTCAGTCTTCCTGTACTTAAGTCGGCATTGTGCCATTTGTATTTAATTCCAATGCAGTTTCTGTGTTTCGTCGTCAATAAGGATGTCCAAGGGATACAGTAAACCTGGAGTAAAGCATCGGAATCTATAACTAGTGTCACAGGAATGGTTCAAAACATAGTCAGTAAGAAGAGTCAGTCTTCTTGTACTTCAGTCGGCATTGTGCCTTTTGTATTTAATTCCGATGCAATTTCTGTGTTTCATCGTCAATATGAAGGTCCAAGGGATACAGTAAACCGGGAGTGAAGCATCGGAATCTATAACTACTGTCACAGGAATGGTTCAAAGCATAGTCAGTAAGAAGAGTCAGTCTTCTTGCACTTAAGTCGGCATTGTGCCTTTTGTATTTAATTCCGATGCAATTTCTGTGTTTCATCGTCAACAAGAAGGTCCAAGGGAAACATTAAACCTGAAGTGGAGCATCGGAATCTATAACTAGTGTCACAGGAATGATTCAAAACATAGACATTAGGAAGAGTCAGTCTTCTTGTACTTAAGTCGGCATTGTGCGTTTTCTATTTAATTCCGATGCAATTTCTGGGTTTCATCGCCAATAAGAAGGTCCAAGGGATACAGTAAACCTGGAGTGAGGCATCGGAATCTATAACTATTGTCACAGGAATGGTTCAAAACATAGACAGTAGGAAGAGTCATTTTTTCTTCCTTTAGTCGGCATTGTGCCTTTTGTATTTTATTTCGATGCAATTTCTGTGTTGCATCGTCAACAAGAAGGTCTGAGGGATACAGTAAACCTGAAGTGAAGCATCGGAATCTATAACTAGTGTCACAGGAATGGTTCAAACATAGAGAGTAAGAAGAGTCAGTCTTCCTGTACTTAAATCGGCATTGTGCCTTTTGTATTTAATTCCGATGCAATATCTGTGTTTCATCGTCAATAAGAAGGTCCAAGGGATACAGTAAACAGGGAGTGAAGCATCGGCATCTATAACTAGTGTCACTGGAATGGTTCAAATCATAGACAGTAGGAAGAGTCAGTCTTCTTGTATTTAAGTCGGCATTGTGCCTTTTCTATTTAATTCCGATGCAATTTCTGTGTTTCATCGTCAATAAGTAGGTCCAAGGGATACAGTAAACCTGAAGTGAAGCATGTGAATCTGTAACTAGTGTCACAGTAATGGTTCAAAACATAGACAGTAAGAAGAGTCGGTCTTCTTGTACTTAACTCGCCATTGTGCCTTTTGTATTTAATTCCGATGCAATTTCTGTGTTTCATCGTCAATAAGAAAGTCAGCTGGATACAGTAAACCTGAAGTGAAGCATCTGAATCTATAACTAGTGTCACAGGAATGGTGCAAAGCATTGACAGGAAGAAGTGCCAGTCGTCTTGTACTTGAGTCGGCATTGTGCCTTTTGTATTTAATTCCGATGCAATTTCTGTGTTCATCGTCAATACGACGTTCAGGGGGATACAGTAAATCTGAAGTGAGGCATCGGAATCTATAACTAGTGTCACAGGAATGGATCTAAACATAGACAGTAAGAAGAGTCAGTCTTCTTGTACTTAAGTCGGCATTCTGCCCTTTGTATTTAGTTCCGATGCAATTTCTGTGCTTCATCGTCAATAAGAGGGTCAGAGGGATACAGTAAACCTGAAGTGAAGCATATGAAACTATAACTAGTGTCACAGGAATGGTTCAAAACATAGTCAGTAAGAAGAGTCAGTCTTCTTGTAGTTAAGTCGGCATTCTGCCTTTCGTATTTAATTCCGATGCAATTTCTGTGTTTCATCGTCAATAAGAAGGTCCAAGGGATACAGTAAACCGGGAGTGAAGCATCGGAATCTATAACTAGTGTCACAGGAATGGTTCAAACAATAGACAGTAAGAAGAGTCAGTCTTCTTGTACCTAAGTCGGCATTGTGCCTTTTCTATAAACTTCCGATGCAATTTCTGTGTTTAATCGTCAATAAGAAGGTCAGAGGGATACAGTACACCTGAAGATAAGCATCGGAATCTATGACTACTGTCACAGGAATGGTTCAAAACATAGACAGTATGATGAGTCAGTCTTCTTGTACTTAAGTCGGCATTGTGCCTTTTGTATTTAATTAAGATACAATTTCTGTGTTTCATCGTCAGTAAGAAGGTCAGAGGGATACAGTGAACCTGAAGTGAAGCATCGGAATCCATAACTAGTGTCACAGGAATGGTTCAAACCATAGACAGTAAGAAGAGTCAGTCTTCTTGTACCTAAGTCGGCATTGTGCCTTTTGTATTCAATTAAGATGCAATTTCTGTGTTTCATCGTCAATAAGGAGGTCAGATGGATACAGTAAACCGGGAGTGAAGCATCGGAATCTATAACTAGTGACACAGGAATGGTTCAAAACATAGTCAGTAAGAAGAATCAGTCTTTTTGTATTTAAGTCGGCATTGTGCATTTTGTATTTAATTCCGATGCAATTTCTGTGTTTCATCGTCAACAAGAAGGTTCAAGGGTTACATTAAACCTGAAGCGAAGCATCGGCATCCATAACTAGTGTCACTGGAACGGTTCAAAACATAGACAGTAGGAAGAGTGAGTCTTCTTGTACTTAAGTCGGCATTGTGCCTTTTGTATTTAATTCCGATGCAATTTCTGTGTTTCATCGTCAACAAGAAGGTCCAAGGGATACATTAAACCTGAAGCGAAGCATCGGAATCCGTAACTAGTGTCACAGGAATGGTTCAAAACATAGACATTAGGAAGAGTCAGTCTTCTTGTACTTAAGTCGGCATTGTGCATTTTCTATTTAATTCCGATTCAATTTCTGTGTTTCATCGTCAATAAGAAGGTCCAAGGGATATCTTAAACCTGAAGTGAAGCATCGGAATCTATAACCAGTGTCACGGGAATGGTTCAAAGCATGGACAGTAGGAAGAGTCAGTCTTCTTGTACTTAAGTATGCATTGTGCCTTTTTTATTTAATTCCGATGCAATTTCTGTGATTCATCGTCAATAAGGAGGTCCAAGGGGTCAGGTAAATCTGGAGTGAAGCATCGGAATCTATAACTAGTGACACAGGAATGGTTCAAAACATAGTCAGTAAGAAGAATCAGTCTTTTTGTATTTAAGTCGGCATTGTGCATTTTGTATTTAATTCCGATGCAATTTCTGTGTTTCATCGTCAACAAGAAGGTTCAAGGGTTACATTAAACCTGAAGCGAAGCATCGGCATCCATAACTAGTGTCACTGGAACGGTTCAAAACATAGACAGTAGGAAGAGTGAGTCTTCTTGTACTTAAGTCGGCATTGTGCCTTTTGTATTTAATTCCGATGCAATTTCTGTGTTTCATCGTCAACAAGAAGGTCCAAGGGATACATTAAACCTGAAGCGAAGCATCGGAATCCGTAACTAGTGTCACAGGAATGGTTCAAAACATAGACATTAGGAAGAGTCAGTCTTCTTGTACTTAAGTCGGCATTGTGCATTTTCTATTTAATTCCGATGCAATATCTGTGTTTCATCGTCAATAAGAAGGTCCAAGGGATACAGTAAACAGGGAGTGAAGCATCGGCATCTATAACTAGTGTCACTGGAATGGTTCAAATCATAGACAGTAGGAAGAGTCAGTCTTCTTGTATTTAAGTCGGCATTGTGCCTTTTCTATTTAATTCCGATGCAATTTCTGTGTTTCATCGTCAATAAGTAGGTCCAAGGGATACAGTAAACCTGAAGTGAAGCATGTGAATCTGTAACTAGTGTCACAGTAATGGTTCAAAACATAGACAGTAAGAAGAGTCGGTCTTCTTGTACTTAACTCGCCATTGTGCCTTTTGTATTTAATTCCGATGCAATTTCTGTGTTTCATCGTCAATAAGAAAGTCAGCTGGATACAGTAAACCTGAAGTGAAGCATCTGAATCTATAACTAGTGTCACAGGAATGGTGCAAAGCATTGACAGGAAGAAGTGCCAGTCGTCTTGTACTTGAGTCGGCATTGTGCCTTTTGTATTTAATTCCGATGCAATTTCTGTGTTCATCGTCAATACGACGTTCAGGGGGATACAGTAAATCTGAAGTGAGGCATCGGAATCTATAACTAGTGTCACAGGAATGGATCTAAACATAGACAGTAAGAAGAGTCAGTCTTCTTGTACTTAAGTCGGCATTCTGCCCTTTGTATTTAGTTCCGATGCAATTTCTGTGCTTCATCGTCAATAAGAGGGTCAGAGGGATACAGTAAACCTGAAGTGAAGCATATGAAACTATAACTAGTGTCACAGGAATGGTTCAAAACATAGTCAGTAAGAAGAGTCAGTCTTCTTGTAGTTAAGTCGGCATTCTGCCTTTCGTATTTAATTCCGATGCAATTTCTGTGTTTCATCGTCAATAAGAAGGTCCAAGGGATACAGTAAACCGGGAGTGAAGCATCGGAATCTATAACTAGTGTCACAGGAATGGTTCAAACCATAGACAGTAAGAAGAGTCAGTCTTCTTGTACCTAAGTCGGCATTGTGCCTTTTCTATAAACTTCCGATGCAATTTCTGTGTTTAATCGTCAATAAGAAGGTCAGAGGGATACAGTACACCTGAAGATAAGCATCGGAATCTATGACTACTGTCACAGGAATGGTTCAAAACATAGACAGTATGATGAGTCAGTCTTCTTGTACTTAAGTCGGCATTGTGCCTTTTGTATTTAATTAAGATACAATTTCTGTGTTTCATCGTCAGTAAGAAGGTCAGAGGGATACAGTGAACCTGAAGTGAAGCATCGGAATCCATAACTAGTGTCACAGGAATGGTTCAAACCATAGACAGTAAGAAGAGTCAGTCTTCTTGTACCTAAGTCGGCATTGTGCCTTTTGTATTCAATTAAGATGCAATTTCTGTGTTTCATCGTCAATAAGGAGGTCAGATGGATACAGTAAACCGGGAGTGAAGCATCGGAATCTATAACTAGTGACACAGGAATGGTTCAAAACATAGTCAGTAAGAAGAATCAGTCTTTTTGTATTTAAGTCGGCATTGTGCATTTTGTATTTAATTCCGATGCAATTTCTGTGTTTCATCGTCAACAAGAAGGTTTAAGGGTTACATTAAACCTGAAGCGAAGCATCGGCATCCATAACTAGTGTCACTGGAACGGTTCAAAACATAGACAGTAGGAAGAGTGAGTCTTCTTGTACTTAAGTCGGCATTGTGCCTTTTGTATTTAATTCCGATGCAATTTCTGTGTTTCATCGTCAACAAGAAGGTCCAAGGGATACATTAAACCTGAAGCGAAGCATCGGATTCCGTAACTAGTGTCACAGGAATGGTTCAAAACATAGACATTAGGAAGAGTCAGTCTTCTTGTACTTAAGTCGGCATTGTGCATTTTCTATTTAATTCCGATTCAATTTCTGTGTTTCATCGTCAATAAGAAGGTCCAAGGGATATCTTAAACCTGAAGTGAAGCATCGGAATCTATAACCAGTGTCACGGGAATGGTTCAAAGCATGGACAGTAGGAAGAGTCAGTCTTCTTGTACTTAAGTATGCATTGTGCCTTTTTTATTTAATTCCGATGCAATTTCTGTGATTCATCGTCAATAAGGAGGTCCAAGGGGTCCGGTAAATCTGGAGTGTAGCATCGGAATCTATAACTAGTGTCACAGGAATGGTTCAAAACATAGTCAGTAAGAAGAGTCAGTCTTCTTGTACTTAAGTCGGCATTGTGCCTTTTGTATTTAATTCCGATGCAATTTCTGTGTTTCATCGTCAACAGGAAGGTCCAAGGGAAACATTAAACCTGAAGTGAAGCATCGGAATCAATAACTAGTGTCACAGGAATGGTTCAAAATATAGACAGTAGGAAGAGTCAGTCTTCTTGTACTTATGTCAGCAATGTGTCTTTTCTATTCAATTCCGATGCAATTTCTGTGTTTCATCGTCAATAAGGAGGTCCAAGGGATACAGTAAACCAGGAGTGAAGCATCGGAATCTAAAAGTAATGTCACAGGAATGGTTCAAAACATAGACAGTAGGAAGAGTCAGTCTTCTTGTACTTAAGTCGGCATTGTGCCTTTTGTATTTAATTCCGATGTAATTTCTGTGTTTTATCGTCAATAAGAAGGTCAGAGGGATACACTAAACCTGAAGTGAAGCATCGGCATCTATAACTAGTGTCACTGGAATGGTTCAAATCATAGGCAGTAGGAAGAGTCAGTCTTCTTGTACTTAAGTCGGCATTGTGCCTTTTCCATTTAATTCCGATGCAATTTCTGTGTTTCGTCGTCAATAAGTAGGTCCAAGGGATACAGTAAACCTGAAGTGAAGCATGTGAATCTGTAACTAGTGTCACAGGAATGGTTCAAAACATAGTCAGTAAGTAGAGTCTGTCTTCTTGTACTTAAGTCGGCATTGTGCCTTTTGTATTTAATTAAGATGCAATTTCTGTGTTTCATCGTCAATAAGGAGGTCAGATGGATACAGTAAACCCGGAGTGAAGCATCGGAATGTAAAACAAGTGTCACAGTAATGGTTCAAAACATAGACAGTAAAAAGAGTCGGTCTTCTTGTACTTAACTCGCCATTGTGCCTTTTGTATTTAATTCCGATGCAATTTCTGTGTTTCACCGTCTATAAGAAGGTCCAAGGGACACAGTAAACCTGGAGTGAAGCATCGGAATCCATAACTAGTTTCACAGGAATGGGTCAAAACACAGACAGAAAGAAGAGTCAGTCTTCTTGTACCTAAGTCGGCATTGTGCCTTTTGTATTCAATTAAGATGCAATTTCTGTGTTTCATCGTCAAGAAGAGGGTCAGAGGGATACAGTAAACCTGAAGTGAAGCATATGAAACTATAACTAGTGTCACAGGAATGGTTCAAATCATAGTCAGTATGAAGAGTCCGTCTTCTTGTAGTTAAGTCGGCATTGTGCCTTTTGTATTTAATTCCGATGCAATTTCTGTGTTTCATCGTCAATAAGAAGGTCCAAGGGATACAGTAAACCGGGAGTGAAGCATCGGAATCTATAACTAGTGTCACAGGAATGGTTCAAACATAGTCAAAAAGAAGAGTCAGTCTTCTTAGACTTAAGTCGGCATTGTGCCTTTTGTATTTAATTAAGATGCAATTTCTGTGTTTCATCGTCAGTAAGAGGGGCAGAGGGATACAGTGAACCTGAAGTGAAGCATTGGAATCCATAACTAGTGTCACAGGAATGGTTCAAAACACAGACAGAAAGAAGAGTCAGTCTTCTTGTACCTAAGTCGGCATTGTGCCTTTTGTATTCAATTAAGATGCAATTTCTGTGTTTCATCGTCAATAAGGAGGTCAGATGGATGCAGTAAACCGGGAGTGAAGCATCGGAATCTATAACTAGTGTCACAGGAATGGTTCAAAACATAGTCAGTAAGAAGATTCAGTCTTCTTGTACTTAAGTCGGCATTGTGCCTTTTGTATTTAATTCCAATGCAATTGCTCTGTTTCATCGTCAATACGAAGGTCAAAGGGATACAGTAAACCTGGAGTGAAGCATCGGAATCTATAACTAGTGTCTCAGCGATGGTTAAAAAAATAGACAATAAGAAGAGTCAGTCTTCTTGTACTTAAGTCGGCATTGTGCCTTTTGTATTTAATTCCGATGCAATTTCTGTGATTCATCGTCAACAAAAAGGTCCAAGGGATACATTAAACCTGAAGTGAAGCATCGGAATCTATAACTAGTATCACAGGAATGGTTCAAATCATAGACAGTAGGAAGAGTCAGTCTTCTTGTACTTAAGTCGGCATTGTGCCTTTTGTATTTAATTCCGATGCAATTTCTGTGATTCATCGTCATCGAAAAGGTCCAAGGGATACAGTAAACCTGAAGTGAAGTATCGGAATCTATAACTAGTGACACATGATTGGTTGAAATCATAGTCAGTAAGAAGAGTCAGTATTCTTGTACTTAAGTCGGCATTGTCCCTTTTGTATTTAATTCCGATGCAATTTCTGTGTTTCATTGTCAACAAGGATGTGCAAGGGATACGGTAACCCTGGAGTGAAGCATCGGAATCCATAACTAGTGTCACAGGAATGGTTCAAACATAGTCAAAAAGAAGAGTCAGTCTTCTTAGACTTAAGTCGGCATTGTGTCTTTTGTATTTAATTAAGATGCAATTTCTGTGTTTCATCGTCAAGAAGAGGGTCAGAGGGATACAGTAAACCTGAAGTGAAGCATATGAAACTATAACTAGTGCCACAGGAATGGTTCAAATCATAGTCAGTAAGAAGAGTCCGTCTTCTTGTAGTTAAGTCGGCATTATGCCTTTTGTATTCATTTCCGATGCAATTTCTGTGTTTCATCGTCAATAAGAAGGTCCAAGGGATACAGTAAACCGGGAGTGAAGCATCGGAATCTATAACTAGTGTCACAGGAATGGTTCAAACATAGTCAAAAAGAAGAGTCAGTCTTCTTAGACTTAAGTCGGCATTGTGCCTTTTGTATTTAATTAAGATGCAATTTCTGTGCTTCATCGTCAATAAGAGGGTCCAAGGGATACAGTAAACCGGGAGTGAAGCATCGGAATCTATAACTAGTGTCATAGGAATGGTTCAAAACATAGTCAGTAAGAAGAGTCAGTCTTCTTGTACTTAAGTCGGCATTGTACCTTTTGTTTAAAATTCCGATGCAATTTCTGTGTTTCATCGTCAATAAGAAGGTCCAAGGGATACAGTAAACCTGGACTGAAGCATCGGAATCTATAACTAGTGTCACAGGAATGAATCAAACATGGTCGGTAAGAAGAATCAGTCTTCATGTACTTAAGTCGGCATTGTGCCTTTTGTATTTAATTCCGATGCAATTTCTGTGTTTCATCGTCAACAAGAAGGTCCAAGGGATACATTAAACCTGAAGTGAAGCATCGGAACCTGTAACTAGTGTCACATGAATGGTTCAAAACATAGACAGTAGGAAGAGTCAGTCTTCTTGTACTTACGTCGGCATTGTGCCTTTTCTATTCAATTCCGACGCAATTTCTGCGTTTCATTGTCAATAAGAAGGTCCAAGGGATACAGTAAACCTGGAGTGAAGCATCGGAATCTATAAGTAGTGTCACAGGAATGGTTCAAAGCATAGACAGTAGGAAGAGTCAGTCTTCTTGTACTTAAGTCGGCATTGTGCCTTTTGTATTTTATTCCGATGCAATTTCTGTGTTTCATCGTCAATAAGAAGGTCTGAGGCATACAGTAAACCTGAAGTGAAGCATCGGAATCTATAAATAGTGGCATAGGAATTGTTCAAACATAGACAGTAAGAAGAGTCAGTCTTCTTGTACTTAAGTCGGCATTGTGCCTTTTGTATTTAATTACGATGCAATTTCTGTGTTTCATCGTCAATAAGAAGGTCCAAGGGATACAGTAAACCTGAAGTGAAGCATCGGAATCTATAACTAGTGACACATGATTGGTTGAAATCATAGTCAGTAAGAAGTGTCAGTATTCTTGTACTTAAGTCGGCATTGTCCCTTTTGTATTTAATTCCGATGCAATTTCTGTGTTTCATCGTCAATAAGAAGGTCCAAGGGACACAGTAAACCTGCAGTGAAGCATCGGAATCTATAACTAGTGTCAGAGGACTGGTTCAAAACATAGACAGTAAGAAGAGTGAGTCATCTTGTACTTAAGTCGGAATGTGCCTTTTGTATTTAATTCCGATGCAATTTCTGTGTTTCATCGTCAAAAAGAGGGTCAGAGAGATACAGTAAACCTGAAGTGAAGCATCGGAATCCATAACTAGTGTCACAGGAAAGGTTCAAAACATAGTCAGTAAGAAGAGTCAGTCTTCTTGTACTTAAGTCGGCATTGTGCCCTATGTTTTTAATTCCGATGCAATTTCTGTGTTTCATCGTCAATAAGAAGGTCCATGGGATACAGTAAACCTGGAGTGAAGCATCGGAATTTATAACTAGTGTCACAGGAATGATTCAAAACATAGACAGTAAGAAGAGTCAGTCTTCTTGTACTTAAGTCGGCCTTGTGCCTTCTGTATTTAATTCCGATACCATTACTGTGTTTCATCGTCAATAAGAAGGTCCAAGGGATACAGTAAACCTGAAGTGAGGCATCGGAATCTATAACTAGTGACACACGATTGGTTGAAATCATAGTCAAAAAGAAGAGTCAGTGTTCTTGTACTTAAGTCGGCATTGTCCCTTTTGTATTTAATTCAGACGCCATTTCTGTGTTTCATCGTCAGTGAGAAGGTCAGAGGGATACAGTAAACCTAAAGTGAAGCATCGAAATCTATAACTAGTGTCACAGGAATGGTTCAAACATAGACAGTAAGAAGAGTCAGTCTTCTTGTACTTAAGTCGGCATTGTGCCTTTTCTATATAATTCCGATGCAAGTTCTGTGTTTCATCGTCAATAAAAAGGTCAGAGGGATACAGTGAACCTGAAGTGAAGCATCGGAATCCATAACTAGTGTCACAGGAATGGTTCAAAACATAGACAGTAAGAAAAGTCAGTCTTCTTGTACCTAAGTCGGCATTGTGCCTTTTGTATTTAATTCCGATTCAATTTCTGTGATTCATCGTCAACAAAAAGGTCCAAGGGATACATTAAACCTGAAATGAAGCATCGGAATCTATAACTAGTGTCACAGGAATGGTTCAAATCATAGACAGTAGGAAGAGTCAGTATCCTTGTACTTAAGTCGGCATTGTGCCTTTTCTATTTCATTCCGATGCAATTTCAGTGTTTCATCGTCAATAAGAATGTCCAAGGGATACAGTAAACCTGGAGTGAAGCATCGGAATCTATAACTAGTGTCACAGGAATGGTTCAAAACATAGACAGTAGGAAGAGTCAGTCTTCTTGTACTTAAGTCGTCATTGTGCCTTTTGAATTTAAATCCGATGCAATTTCTGTGTTTCATCGTCAACAAGGATGTGCAAGGGATACGGTAAACCTGGAGTGAAGCATCGGAATTTATAACTAGTGTCACAGGAATTGTTCAAATCATAGTCAGTAAGAAAAGTCAATCTTCTTGTACTTAACTCGGCATTGTGCCTTTTGTATGTAATTCCGATGCAATTTATGTGTTTCATCGTCAATAAGAGGGTCCAAGGGATACAGTAAACCGGGAGTGAAGCATCGCAATCTATAACTAGTGTCACAGGAAAGGTTCAAAACATAGTCAGTAAGAAGAGTCAGTCTTCTTGTACTTAAGTCGGCATTGTGCCCTTTGTATTTTATTCCGATGCAATGTCTGTGTTTCATCGTCAATAAGAAGGTCAGAGGGATAAAGTAAACCTGAAGTGAAGCATCGGAATCTATAACTAGTGTCACAGGAATGGTTCAATACATGGACAGTAAGAAGAGACAGTCTTCTTGTACCTAAGTCGGCATTGTGCCTTTTCTATGTAATTCCGATGCAATTTCTGTGTTTCATTGTCAATTAGAAGGTCAGAGGGATACAGTGAACCCGAAGTGAAGCATCGGAATCCATAACTAGTGTCACAGGAATGGTTCAAAACACAGACAGAGAGAAGAGTCAGTCTTCTTGTACCTAAGTCGGCATTGTGCCTTTTGTATTCAATTATGATGCAATTTCTGTGTTTCATCGTCAATAAGGAGGTCAAATGGATACAGTAAACCTGGAGTGAAGCATCGGAATGTAAAACTAGTGTCACAGTAATGGTTCAAAACATAGACAGTAAGAAGAGTCAGTCTTCTTGTACTTAAGTCGGCATTGCGCCTTCTGTATTTAATTCCGATACCATTTCTCTGTTTCATCGTCAATAAGAAGGTCCAAGGGATACAGTAAACCTGAAGTGAAGCATCGGAATCTATAACTAGTGACACAGGATTGGTTGAAATCATAGTCAGTAAGAAGAGTCAGTATTCTTGTACTTAAGTCGGCATTGTCCCTTTTGTATTTAATTCAGATGCAATTTCTGTGTTTCATCGTCAGTAAGAAGGTCAGAGGGATACAGTAAACCTGAAGTGAAGCATCGGAATCTATAACTAGTGTCAAAGGAATGGGTCAAAACATAGACAGTAAGAAGAGTCAGTCTTCTTGTACCTAAGTCGGCATTGTGCCTTTTCTATATAATTCCGATGCAATTTCTGTGTTTCATCGTCAATAAGAAGTTCAGAGGGATACAGTGAACCTGAAGTGAAGCATCGGAATCCATAACTAGTGTCACAGGAATGGTTCAAATCATAGACAGTAAGAAGAGTCAGTCTTCTTGTACCTAAGTCGGCATTGTGCCTTTTCTATATAATTCCGATGCAATTTCTGTGTTTCATCGTCAATGAGAAGGTCAGAGGGATACAGTGAACCTGAAGTGAAGCATCGGAATCCATAACTAGTGTCACAGGAATGGTTCAAAACACAGACAGTAAGAAGAATCAGTCTTCTTGTACCTAAGTCGGCATTGTGCCTTTTGTATTCAATTAAGATGCAATTTCTGTGTTTCATCGTCAATAAGGAGGTCAGATGGATACAGTAAACCGGGAGTGAAGCAGCGGAATCTATAATTAGTGTCACAGGAATGGTTCAAAACATAGTCAGTAAGAAGAGTAAGTCTTCTTGTACTTTAGTCGGCATTGTGCCTTTTGTATTTAATTCCAATGCAATTGCCGTGTTTCATCGTCAATAAGAAGGTCTAAGGGATACAGTAAACTTGGAGTGAAGCATCGGAATCTACAACTAGTGACACATGATTGGCTGAAATCATAGTCAGTAAGAAGAGTCAGTATTCTTGTACTTAAGTCGGCATTGTCCCTTTTGTATTTAATTCCGATGCAATTTCTGTGTTTCATCGTCAATAAGAACGTCCAAGGGACACAGTAAACCTGGAGTGAAGCATCGGAATCTATAACTAGTGTCACAGGAATGAATCAAAACATAGTCGGTAAGAAGAATCAGTCATCTTGTACTTAAGTCGGCATTGTGCCTTTTGTATTTAATTCCGATTCAATTTCTGTGTTTCATCGTCAACAAAAAGGTCCAAGGGAACCATTAAACCTGAAGTGAAGCATCGGAATCTATAACAAGTGTCACAGGAATGGTTCAAATCATAGACAGCAGGAAGAGTCAGTCTTCTTGTACTTAAGTCGGCATTGTGCCTTTTCCATTTCATTCCGATGCAATTTCTGTGTTTCATCGTCAATAAGCAGGTCCAAGGGATACAGTAAACCTGGAGTGAAGCATCGGAATCTGTAACTAGTGTCACAGGAATGGTTCAAAACATAGACAGTAGGAAGAGTCAGTCTTCTTGTACTTAAGTCGGCATTGTGCCATTTGTATTTAATTCCGATTCAATTTCTGTGTTTCATCGTCAACAAGGATGTGCATGGGATACGGTAAACCTGGAGTGAAGCATCGGAATCTATAATTAGTGTCACAGGAATGAATCAAACATAGTCGGTAAGAAGAATCAGTCTTCTTGTACTTAAGTCGGCATTGTGCATTTTGTATTTAATTCCGATGCAATTTCTGTGTTTCATCGTCAACAAGATGGTCCAAGGGATACATTAAACCTGAATTGAGGCATCGGATTCTGTAACTAGTGTCACAGGAATGGTTCAAAACATAGACAGTAGGAAGTGTCCGTCTTCTTGTACTTAGGTCGGCATTGTGCCTTTTCTATTCAATTCCGATGCAATTTCTGTGTTTCATCGTCAATAAGAAGGTCCAAGGGATACAGTAAACCTGGAGTGAAGCATCGGAATCTATAAGTAGTGACACAGGAATGGTTCAAAACATAGACAGTAGGAAGAGTCAGTCTTCTTGTACTTAAGTCGGCATTGTGCCTTTTGTATATCATTCCGATGCAATTTCTGTGTTTCATCGTTAATAAGAAGGTCTGAGGGATACAGTAAACCTGAAGTGAAGCATCGGAATCTATAACTAGTGTCACAGGAATGGTTCCAAACATAGTCAGTAAGAAGTATCAGTCTTCTTGTACTTAAGTCGGCATTGCGCCTTTTGTATTTACTTCCGATGCAATTTCTGTGTCTCATCGTCAATGAGAGGGTCTGAGGGATACGGTAAACCTGAAGTGAAGCATCGTAATCTAAAACTAGTGTCACTGGAATGGTTCAAATCATAGACAGTAGGAAGAGTCAGTCTTCTTGTACTTAAGTCGGCATTGTGCCTTTTCTATTTAATTCCGATGCACTTTCTGTGTTTCATCGTCAATAAGAAGGTCCAAGGGATAGAGTAAACCTGAAGTGAAGCATCGGAATCTATAACTAGTGACACAGGATTGGTTGAAATCACAGTCAGTAAGAAGAGTCAGTATTCTTGTACTTAAGTCGGCATTTTCCCTTTTGTATTTAATTCCGCTGCAATTTCTGTGCTTCATCGTCAATAAGAAGGTCCAAGGGACACAGTAAACCTGGAGTGAAGTTTCGGAATTTATAACTAGTGTCACAGGAATGGTTCAAAACATAGACAGTAAGAAGAGTTAGTCTTCTTGTACTTAAGTCGGCATTTTGCCTTCTGTATTTAATTCCGATACCATTTCTGTGTTTCATCGTCAATAAGAAGGTCCAAGGGATACAGTAAACCTGAAGTGAAGCATCGGAATCTATTACTAGTGACACAGGATTGGTTGTAATCATAGTCAGTAAGAAGAGTCAGTATTCTTGTACTTAAGTCGGCATTGTCCCTTTTGTATTTAATTCAGATGCAATTTCTGTGTTTCATCGTCAATAAGATGGTCCAAGGGATACAGTAAACCTGGAGGGAAAGCACCGGAATCTATAACTAGCGTCTCAGCGATGGTTAAAATCATAGACAGTAAGAAGGGTCAGTATTCTTGTTCTGAAGTCGGCATTGTGCCTTTTGTAATTAATTCCGATGTAATTTCTGTGTTTCATCGTCAATAAGAAGGTCAGAGGGATACAGTAAACCTGAAGTTAAGCACCGGAATCTATAACTACTGTCACAGGAATGGTTCAAAACATAGACAGTAAGAAGAGTCACTCTTCATGTACTTAAGTCGGCATTGTGCCTTTTGTATTTAATTAAGATGCAATTTCTGTGTTTCATCGTCAGTAAGAAGGTCAGAGGGATACAGTAAACCCTAAGTGAAGCAACGGAATCTATAACTACTGTCACAGGAATGGTTCAAAACATAGACAGTAAGAAGAGTCAGTCTTCTTGTACCTAAGTCGGCATTGTGCCTTTTCTATATAATTCCGATGCAATTTCTGTGTTTCATCGTCAACAACAAGGTCAGAGGGATACAGCGAACCTGAAATGAAGCATCGGAAACTATAACTAATGTCACAGGAATGGTTCAAAACATAGTCAGTAAGAAGAGTCAGTCTTCTTGTAGTTAAGTCGGCATTGTGCCTTTTGTATTTAATTCCGATGCAATTTCTGTGTTTCATCGTCAATAAGAAGGTCCAAGGGATACAGTAAACCTGAAGTGAAGCATCGGAATCTATAACTAGTGACACAGGATTGGTTGAAATCATAGACAGTAAGAAGAGTCAGTCTTCTTGTACTTAAGTCGGCATTAGCCCTTTTGTATTTAATTCCGATGTAATTTCTGTGTTTCATCGTCAATAAGAAGGTCAGAGGGATACAGCAAACCTGAAGTTAAGCATCGGAATCTATAACTACTGTCACAGGAATGGTTAAAACATAGACAGTAAGAAGTGTCAGTCTTCTTGTACTTAAGTCGGCATTGTGCCTTTTGTATTTAATTAAGATGCAATATCTGTGTTTCATCGTCAGTAAGAAGGTCAGAGGGATACAGTAAACCTGAAGTGAAGCATCTTAATCTATAACTACTGTCACAGGAATGGCTCAAAACATAGACAGTAAGAAGAGTCAGTCTTCTTGTACCTAAGTCGGCATTGTGCCTTTTCTATATAATTCCGATGCAATTTATGTGTTTCATCGTCAATAACAAGGTCAGAGGTATACAGTGAACCTGGAGTGAAGCATCGGAATCCATAACTAGTGTCACAGGAATGGTTCAAAACACAGACAGTAAGAAGAGTCAGTCATCTTGTACTTAAGTCGGATTGTGCCTTTTGTATTTAATTCCAATGCGATTTCTGTGTTTCGTCGTCAATAAGTGGGTCAGAGGGATACAGTAAACCTGAATTGAAGCATCGGAAACTATAACTAGTGTCACAGGAATGGTTCATAACATAGTCAGTAAGAAGAGTCAGTCTTCTTGTAGTTAAGTCGGCATTGTGCCTTTTGTATTTAATTCCGATGAAATTTCTGTGTTTCATCGTCAATAAGAAGGTCCAAGGGATACAGTAAACCGGGAGTGAAGCATCGGAATCTATAACTAGTGTCACAGGATTGGTTCAAAACATAGTCAATAAGAAGAGTCAGTCATCTTGTACTTAGGTCGGCATTGTGCCTTTTCTATTCAATTCCGATGCAATTTCTGTGTTTCACCGTCAATAAATAGGTCCAAGGGGTACAGTAAACCTGGAGTTAAACATCGGAATCTAAAAGTAGTGTCACAGGAATGGTTCAAAACATAGACAGTAGGAAGAGTCAGTCTTCTTGTACTTAAGTCGGCATTGTGCCTTTTGTATTTAATTCCGATGCAAATTCTGTGTTTCATCGTCAACACGAAGGTCAGAGGGATACAGTAAACCTGAAGTGAAGCATCGGAATCTATAACTAGTGTCATAGGAATGGTTCAAAACACAGACAGTGGGAAGAGTCACTCTTCTTGTACTTAAGTCGGCATTGTGCCTTTTGTATTTAATTCCGATGCAATATCTGTGTTTGATCGTCAATAAGAAGGTCCAAGGGATACAGTAAACTGGGAGTGAAGCATCGGCATCTATAACTAGTGTCACTGGACTGGTTCAAATCATAGACAGTAGGAAGAGTCAGTCTTCTTGTACTTAAGTCGGCATTGTGCCTTTTGTATTTAATTCCGATGCAATTTCTGTGTTTCATCGTCAACAAGAAGGTCCAAGGGATACATTAAACCTGCAGCGAACATCGGAATCCATAACTAGTGTCACTGGAATGGTTCAAAACATAGACAGTAGGAAGAGTCAGTCTTCTTGTACTTAAGTCGGCATTGTGCCTTTTCTATTTAATTCTGATGCAATTTCTGTGTTTCATCGTCAATAAGAATGTCCAAGGGATACAGTAAACCTGGAGTGAGGTATCGGAATCTATAACTAGTGTCAAAGGAATGGTGCAAAACATAGACATTAGGAAGGGTCAGACTTCTTTTACTTAAGCCGGCATTGTGCCTTTTCTATTTAATTCCGATGCAGTTTCTGTGTTTCATCGTCAACAAGAAGGTCCAAGGGATATATTAAACCTGAAGTGAACCATCGGAATCTATAACTAGTGTCACAGGAATGGTTCAAAACATAGACATTAGGAGGAGTCAGTCTTCTTATACTTAAGTCGGCATTGTGCCTTTTGTATTTAATTCCGATGCAATTTCTGTGTTTCATCGTCAATAAGAAGGTCCAAGGGATACAGTAATCCGGGAGTGAAGCATCGGAATCTATAACTAGTGACACAGGAATGGTTCAAAACATAGTCAGCAATAAGAGTCAGTCTTCTTGTACTTAAGTCGGCATTGTGCCTTTTGTATTTAATTCCGTTGCAACTTCTGTGTTTCATCGTCAATAAGATGGTCAAAGGGATACAGTAAACCTGGAGTGAAGCATCGGAATCTATAACTAGTGTCACAGGAATGTATCAAATCATAGTCCGTAAGAAGAATCAGTCTTCTTGTACTTAAGTCGGCATTGTGCCTTTTGTATTTAATTCCGATGCAGTTTCTGTGTCTCATCGTCAACAAGAAGGTCCAAGGGATACATTAAACCTGAAGCGAAGCATCGGAATCCATAACTAGTGTCACAGGAATGATTCAAAACATAGACATTAGGAAGAGTCAGTCTTCTTGTACTTAAGTCGGCATTGTGCCTTTTCTATTTAATTCCGATGCAATTTCTGGGTTTCATCGTCAATAAGAAGGTCCAAGGGATACAGTAAACCTGGAATGAGGCATCGGAATCTATAACTATTGTCACAGGAATGGTTCAAAACATAGACAGTAGGAAGAGTCATTTTTTTTTCCTTAAGTCGGCATTGTGCCTTTTGTATTTTATTTCGATGCAATTTCTGTGTTGCATCGTCAACAAGAAGGTCTGAGGGATACAGTAAACCTGAAGTGAAGCATCGGAATCTATAACTAGTGTCACAGGAATGGTTCAAACATAGAGAGTAAGAAGAGTCAGTCTTCCTGTACTTAAATCGGCATTGTGCCTTTTGTCTTTAATTCCGAGGCAATTTCTGTGTTTCATCGTCAATAAGAAGGTCCAAGGGATACAGTAAACCTGGCTTGAAGCATCGGAATCTATAACTAGTGTCACAGGAATGGTTCAAAGCATAGACAGTAGGAAGAGTCAGTCTTCCTGTACTTAAGTCGGCATTGTGCTTTTTGTATTTAATTCCGATGCAGTTTCTGTGTTTCGTCGTCAATAAGGATGTCCAAGGGATACAGTAAACCTGGAGTAAAGCATCGGAATCTATAACTAGTGTCACAGGAATGGTTCAAAACATAGTCAGTAAGAAGAGTCAGTCTTCTTGTACCTAAGTCGGCATTGTGCCTTTTGTATTTAATTCCGATGCAATTTCTGTGTTTCATCGTCAATAAGAAGGTCCAAGGGATACAGTAAACCGGGAGTGAAGCATCGGAATCTATAACTACTGTCACAGGAATGGTTCAAAGCATAGTCAGTAAGAAGAGTCAGTCTTCTTGCACTTAAGTCGGCATTGTGCCTTTTGTATTTAATTCCGATGCAATTTCTGTGTTTCATCGTCAACAAGAAGGTCCAAGGGAAACATTAAACCTGAAGTGGAGCATCGGAATCTATAACTAGTGTCACAGGAATGGTTCAAAATATAGACAGTAGGAAGAGTCAGTCTTCCTGTACTTATGTCGGCATTGTGCCTTTTCTATTCAATTCCGATGCAATTTCTGTGTTTCATCGTCAATAAATAGGTCCAAGGGATACAGTAAACCTGGAGTTAAACATAGGAATCTAAAAGTAGTGTCACAGGAATGGTTCAAAACATAGACAGTAGGAAGAGTCAGTCTTCTTGTACTTAAGTCGGCATTGTGCCATTTGTATTTAATTCCGATGCAAATTCTGTGTTTCATCGTCAACTAGAAGGTCAGAGGGATACAGTAAACCTGAAGTGAAGCATCGGAATCTATAACTAGTGTCATAGGAATGGTTCAAAACACAGACAGTGGGAAGAGTCACTCTTCTTGTACTTAAGTCGGCATTGTGCCTTTTGTATTTAATTCCGATGCAATATCTGTGTTTCATCGTCAATAAGAAGGTCCAAGGGATACAGTAAACAGGGAGTGAAGCATCGGCATCTATAACTAGTGTCACTGGAATGGTTCAAATCATAGACAGTAGGAAGAGTCAGTCTTCTTGTACTTAAGTCGGCATTGTGCCTTTTCTATTTAAATCCGATGCAATTTCTGTGTTTCATCGTCAATAAGTAGGTCCAAGGGATACAGTAAACCTGAAGTGAAGCATGTGAATCTGTAACTAGTGTCACAGTAATGGTTCAAAACATAGACAGTAAGAAGAGTCGGTCTTCTTGTACTTAACTCGCCATTGTGCCTTTTGTATTTAATTCCGATGCAATTTCTGTGTTTCATCGTCAATAAGAAGGTCAGCTGGATACAGTAAACCTGAAGTGAAGCATCTGAATCTATAACTAGTGTCACAGGAATGGTGCAAAGCATTGACAGGAAGAAGAGCCAGTCGTCTTGTACTTGAGTCGGCATTGTGCCTTTTGTATTTAATTCCGATGCAATTTCTGTGTTCATCGTCAATACGACGGTCAGGGGGATACAGTAAATCTGAAGTGAGGCATCGGAATCTATAACTAGTGTCACAGGAATGGATCTAAACATAGACAGTAAGAAGAGTCAGTCTTCTTGTACTTAAGTCGGCATTCTGCCCTTTGTATTTAATTCCGATGCAATTTCTGTGCTTCATCGTCAATAAGAGGGTCAGAGGGATACAGTAAACCTGAAGTGAAGCATATGAAACTATAACTAGTGTCACAGGAATGGTTCAAAACATAGTCAGTAAGAAGAGTCAGTCTTCTTGTAGTTAAGTCGGCATTCTGCCTTTCGTATTTAATTCCGATGCAATTTCTGTGTTTCATCGTCAATAAGAAGGTCCAAGGGATACAGTAAACCGGGAGTGAAGCATCGGAATCTATAACTAGTGTCACAGGAATGGTTCAAACCATAGACAGTAAGAAGAGTCAGTCTTCATGTACCTAAGTCGGCATTGTGCCTTTTCTATATACTTCCGATGCAATTTCTGTGTTTCATCGTCAATAAGAAGGTCAGAGGGATACAGTACACCTGAAGATAAGCATCGGCATCTATGACTACTGTCACAGGAATGGTTCAAAACATAGACAGTATGATGAGTCAGTCTTCTTGTACTTAAGTCGGCATTGTGCCTTTTGTATTTAATTAAGATGCAATTTCTGTGTTTCATCGGCAGTAAGAAGGTCAGAGGGATACAGTGAACCTGAAGTGAAGCATCGGAATCCATAACTAGTGTCACAGGAATGGTTCAAACCATAGACAGTAAGAAGAGTCAGTCTTCTTGTACCTAAGTCGGCATTGTGCCTTTTGTATTCAATTAAGATGCAATTTCTGTGTTTCATCGTCAATAAGGAGGTCAGATGGATACAGTAAACCGGGAATGAAGCATCGGAATCTATAACTAGTGACACTGGAATGGTTCAAAACATAGTCAGTAAGAAGAGTCAGTCTTCTTGTACTTAAGTCGGCATTGTGCCTTTTGTATTTAATTCCGATGCAATTTTTGTGTTTCATCGTCAATAAGAAGGTCAAAGGGATACAGTAAACCTGGAGTGAAGCATCAGAATCTATAACTAGTGTCACAGGAATGAATCAAATCATAGTCGGTAAGAAGAATCAGTCTTTTTGTATTTAAGTCGGCATTGTGCATTTTGTATTTAATTCCGATGCAATTTCTGTGTTTCATCGTCAACAAGAAGGTTCATGGGTTACATTAAACCTGAAGCGAAGCATCGGAATCCATAACTAGTGTCACTGGAACGGTTCAAAACATAGACAGTAGGAAGAGTGAGTCTTCTTGTACTTAAGTCGGCATTGTGCCTTTTCTATTTAATTCCGATGCAATTTCTGTTTCATCGTCAATAAGAAGTTCCAAGGGATACAGTAAACCTGGAGTGAGGCATCGGAATCTGTAACTAGTGTCAAAGGAATGGGGCAAAACAGACACAGTAGGAAGAGTCAGTCTTCTTTTACTTAAGTCGGCATTGTGCCTTTTCTATTTAATTCCGATGCAGTTTCTGTGTTTCATCGTCAACAAGAAGGTCCAAGGGATATATTAAACCTGAAGTGAAGCATCGGAATCTATAACCACTGTCACGGGAATGGTTCAAAGCATGGACAGTAGGAAGAGTCAGTCTTCTTGTACTTGAGTATGCATTGTGCCTTTTTTATTTAATTCCGATGCAATTTCTGTGTTTCATCGTCAATAAGAAGGGCAAAGGGATACAGTAAACCTGGACTGAAGCATCGGAATCTATAACTAGTGTCACAGGAATGTATCAAATCATAGTCGGTAAGAAGAATCAGTCTTCTTGTACTTAAGTCGGCATTGTGCCTTTTGTATTTAATTCCGATGCAATTTCTGTGTTTCATCGTCAACAAGAAGGTCCAAGGGATACATTAAACCTGAAGCGAAGCATCGGAATCCATAACTAGTGTCACAGGAATGGTTCAAAACATAGACATTAGGAAGAGTCAGTCTCCTTGTACTTAAGTCGGCATTGTGCATTTTCTATTTAATTCCGATTCAATATCTGTGTTTCATCGTCAATAAGAAGGTCCAAGGGATACAGTAAACTTGGAGTGAGGCATCGGAATCTATAACTAGTGTCACAGGAATGGTTCAAAACATAGACAGTAGGAAAAGTCATTTTTTTTTTCCATAAGTCGGCATTGTGCCTTTTGTATTTTATTTCCATGCAATTTCTGTGTTGCATCGTCAATAAGAAGGTCTGAGGGATACAGTAAACCTGGAGTGAAGCATCGGAATCTATAACTAGTGTCACAGGAATGGTTCAAAACATAGTCAGTAAGAAGAGTCAGTCTTCTTGTACTTCAGTCGGCAATGTGTCTTTTGTATTTAATTCCGATGCAATTTCTGTGTTTCATCGTCTATAAGAAGGTCCAAGGGATACAGTAAACCGGGAGTGAAGCATCGGAATCTATAACTACTGTCTCAGCAATGGTTCAAAGCATAGTCAGTAAGAAGAGTCAGTCTTCTTGCACTTAAGTCGGCATTGTGCCTTTTGTATTTAATTCCGATGCAATTTCTGTGTTTCATCGTCAACAGGAAGGTCCAAGGGAAACATTAAACCTGAAGTGAAGCATCGGAATCAATAAGTAGTGTCACAGGAATGGTTCAAAATATAGACAGTAGGAAGAGTCAGTCTTCTTGTACTTATGTCAGCATTGTGTCTTTTCTATTCAATTCCGATGCAATTTCTGTGTTTCATCGTCAATAAGAAGGTCCAAGGGATACAGTAAACAGGGAGTGAAGCATCGGCATCTATAACTAGTGTCACTGGAATGGTTCAAATCATAGGCAGTAGGAAGAGTCAGTCTTCTTGTACTTAAGTCGGCATTGTGCCTTTTGTATTCAATTAAGATGCAATTTCTGTGTTTCATCGTCAATAAGGAGGTCAGATGGATACAGTAAACCGGGAGTGAAGCATCGGAATCTATAATTAGTGTCACAGGAATGGTTCAAAACATAGTCAGTAAGAAGAGTAAGTCTTCTTGTACTTAAGTCGGCATTGTGCCTTTTGTATTTAATTCCAATGCAATTGCCGTGTTTCATCGTCAATAAGAAGGTCTAAGGGATACAGTAAACTTGGAGTGAAGCATCGGAATCTACAACTAGTGACACATGATTGGCTGAAATCATAGTCAGTAAGAAGAGTCAGTATTCTTGTACTTAAGTCGGCATTGTCCCTTTTGTATTTAATTCCGATGCAATTTCTGTGTTTCATCGTCAATAAGAACGTCCAAGGGACACAGTAAACCTGGAGTGAAGCATCGGAATCTATAACTAGTGTCACAGGAATGAATCAAAACATAGTCGGTAAGAAGAATCAGTCATCTTGTACTTAAGTCGGCATTGTGCCTTTTGTATTTAATTCCGATTCAATTTCTGTGTTTCATCGTCAACAAAAAGGTCCAAGGGAACCATTAAACCTGAAGTGAAGCATCGGAATCTATAACAAGTGTCACAGGAATGGTTCAAATCATAGACAGCAGGAAGAGTCAGTCTTCTTGTACTTAAGTCGGCATTGTGCCTTTTCCATTTCATTCCGATGCAATTTCTGTGTTTCATCGTCAATAAGCAGGTCCAAGGGATACAGTAAACCTGGAGTGAAGCATCGGAATCTGTAACTAGTGTCACAGGAATGGTTCAAAACATAGACAGTAGGAAGAGTCAGTCTTCTTGTACTTAAGTCGGCATTGTGCCATTTGTATTTAATTCCGATTCAATTTCTGTGTTTCATCGTCAACAAGGATGTGCATGGGATACGGTAAACCTGGAGTGAAGCATCGGAATCTATAATTAGTGTCACAGGAATGAATCAAACATAGTCGGTAAGAAGAATCAGTCTTCTTGTACTTAAGTCGGCATTGTGCATTTTGTATTTAATTCCGATGCAATTTCTGTGTTTCATCGTCAACAAGAAGGTCCAAGGGATACATTAAACCTGAATTGAGGCATCGGATTCTGTAACTAGTGTCACAGGAATGGTTCAAAACATAGACAGTAAGAAGTGTCAGTCTTCTTGTACTTAAGTCGGCATTGTGCCTTTTGTATTTAATTAAGATGCAATATCTGTGTTTCATCGTCAGTAAGAAGGTCAGAGGGATACAGTAAACCTGAAGTGAAGCATCTTAATCTATAACTACTGTCACAGGAATGGCTCAAAACATAGACAGTAAGAAGAGTCAGTCTTCTTGTACCTAAGTCGGCATTGTGCCTTTTCTATATAATTCCGATGCAATTTATGTGTTTCATCGTCAATAACAAGGTCAGAGGTATACAGTGAACCTGGAGTGAAGCATCGGAATCCATAACTAGTGTCACAGGAATGGTTCAAAACACAGACAGTAAGAAGAGTCAGTCATCTTGTACTTAAGTCGGATTGTGCCTTTTGTATTTAATTCCAATGCGATTTCTGTGTTTCGTCGTCAATAAGTGGGTCAGAGGGATACAGTAAACCTGAATTGAAGCATCGGAAACTATAACTAGTGTCACAGGAATGGTTCATAACATAGTCAGTAAGAAGAGTCAGTCTTCTTGTAGTTAAGTCGGCATTGTGCCTTTTGTATTTAATTCCGATGAAATTTCTGTGTTTCATCGTCAATAAGAAGGTCCAAGGGATACAGTAAACCGGGAGTGAAGCATCGGAATCTATAACTAGTGTCACAGGATTGGTTCAAAACATAGTCAATAAGAAGAGTCAGTCATCTTGTACTTAGGTCGGCATTGTGCCTTTTCTATTCAATTCCGATGCAATTTCTGTGTTTCACCGTCAATAAATAGGTCCAAGGGGTACAGTAAACCTGGAGTTAAACATCGGAATCTAAAAGTAGTGTCACAGGAATGGTTCAAAACATAGACAGTAGGAAGAGTCAGTCTTCTTGTACTTAAGTCGGCATTGTGCCTTTTGTATTTAATTCCGATGCAAATTCTGTGTTTCATCGTCAACACGAAGGTCAGAGGGATACAGTAAACCTGAAGTGAAGCATCGGAATCTATAACTAGTGTCATAGGAATGGTTCAAAACACAGACAGTGGGAAGAGTCACTCTTCTTGTACTTAAGTCGGCATTGTGCCTTTTGTATTTAATTCCGATGCAATATCTGTGTTTGATCGTCAATAAGAAGGTCCAAGGGATACAGTAAACTGGGAGTGAAGCATCGGCATCTATAACTAGTGTCACTGGACTGGTTCAAATCATAGACAGTAGGAAGAGTCAGTCTTCTTGTACTTAAGTCGGCATTGTGCCTTTTGTATTTAATTCCGATGCAATTTCTGTGTTTCATCGTCAACAAGAAGGTCCAAGGGATACATTAAACCTGCAGCGAACATCGGAATCCATAACTAGTGTCACTGGAATGGTTCAAAACATAGACAGTAGGAAGAGTCAGTCTTCTTGTACTTAAGTCGGCATTGTGCCTTTTCTATTTAATTCTGATGCAATTTCTGTGTTTCATCGTCAATAAGAATGTCCAAGGGATACAGTAAACCTGGAGTGAGGTATCGGAATCTATAACTAGTGTCAAAGGAATGGTGCAAAACATAGACATTAGGAAGGGTCAGACTTCTTTTACTTAAGCCGGCATTGTGCCTTTTCTATTTAATTCCGATGCAGTTTCTGTGTTTCATCGTCAACAAGAAGGTCCAAGGGATATATTAAACCTGAAGTGAACCATCGGAATCTATAACTAGTGTCACAGGAATGGTTCAAAACATAGACATTAGGAGGAGTCAGTCTTCTTATACTTAAGTCGGCATTGTGCCTTTTGTATTTAATTCCGATGCAATTTCTGTGTTTCATCGTCAATAAGAAGGTCCAAGGGATACAGTAATCCGGGAGTGAAGCATCGGAATCTATAACTAGTGACACAGGAATGGTTCAAAACATAGTCAGCAATAAGAGTCAGTCTTCTTGTACTTAAGTCGGCATTGTGCCTTTTGTATTTAATTCCGTTGCAACTTCTGTGTTTCATCGTCAATAAGATGGTCAAAGGGATACAGTAAACCTGGAGTGAAGCATCGGAATCTATAACTAGTGTCACAGGAATGTATCAAATCATAGTCCGTAAGAAGAATCAGTCTTCTTGTACTTAAGTCGGCATTGTGCCTTTTGTATTTAATTCCGATGCAGTTTCTGTGTCTCATCGTCAACAAGAAGGTCCAAGGGATACATTAAACCTGAAGCGAAGCATCGGAATCCATAACTAGTGTCACAGGAATGATTCAAAACATAGACATTAGGAAGAGTCAGTCTTCTTGTACTTAAGTCGGCATTGTGCCTTTTCTATTTAATTCCGATGCAATTTCTGGGTTTCATCGTCAATAAGAAGGTCCAAGGGATACAGTAAACCTGGAATGAGGCATCGGAATCTATAACTATTGTCACAGGAATGGTTCAAAACATAGACAGTAGGAAGAGTCATTTTTTTTTCCTTAAGTCGGCATTGTGCCTTTTGTATTTTATTTCGATGCAATTTCTGTGTTGCATCGTCAACAAGAAGGTCTGAGGGATACAGTAAACCTGAAGTGAAGCATCGGAATCTATAACTAGTGTCACAGGAATGGTTCAAACATAGAGAGTAAGAAGAGTCAGTCTTCCTGTACTTAAATCGGCATTGTGCCTTTTGTCTTTAATTCCGAGGCAATTTCTGTGTTTCATCGTCAATAAGAAGGTCCAAGGGATACAGTAAACCTGGCTTGAAGCATCGGAATCTATAACTAGTGTCACAGGAATGGTTCAAAGCATAGACAGTAGGAAGAGTCAGTCTTCCTGTACTTAAGTCGGCATTGTGCCTTTTGTATTTAATTCCGATGCAGTTTCTGTGTTTCGTCGTCAATAAGGATGTCCAAGGGATACAGTAAACCTGGAGTAAAGCATCGGAATCTATAACTAGTGTCACAGGAATGGTTCAAAACATAGTCAGTAAGAAGAGTCAGTCTTCTTGTACCTAAGTCGGCATTGTGCCTTTTGTATTTAATTCCGATGCAATTTCTGTGTTTCATCGTCAATAAGAAGGTCCAAGGGATACAGTAAACCGGGAGTGAAGCATCGGAATCTATAACTACTGTCACAGGAATGGTTCAAAGCATAGTCAGTAAGAAGAGTCAGTCTTCTTGCACTTAAGTCGGCATTGTGCCTTTTGTATTTAATTCCGATGCAATTTCTGTGTTTCATCGTCAACAAGAAGGTCCAAGGGAAACATTAAACCTGAAGTGGAGCATCGGAATCTATAACTAGTGTCACAGGAATGGTTCAAAATATAGACAGTAGGAAGAGTCAGTCTTCCTGTACTTATGTCGGCATTGTGCCTTTTCTATTCAATTCCGATGCAATTTCTGTGTTTCATCGTCAATAAATAGGTCCAAGGGATACAGTAAACCTGGAGTTAAACATAGGAATCTAAAAGTAGTGTCACAGGAATGGTTCAAAACATAGACAGTAGGAAGAGTCAGTCTTCTTGTACTTAAGTCGGCATTGTGCCATTTGTATTTAATTCCGATGCAAATTCTGTGTTTCATCGTCAACTAGAAGGTCAGAGGGATACAGTAAACCTGAAGTGAAGCATCGGAATCTATAACTAGTGTCATAGGAATGGTTCAAAACACAGACAGTGGGAAGAGTCACTCTTCTTGTACTTAAGTCGGCATTGTGCCTTTTGTATTTAATTCCGATGCAATATCTGTGTTTCATCGTCAATAAGAAGGTCCAAGGGATACAGTAAACAGGGAGTGAAGCATCGGCATCTATAACTAGTGTCACTGGAATGGTTCAAATCATAGACAGTAGGAAGAGTCAGTCTTCTTGTACTTAAGTCGGCATTGTGCCTTTTCTATTTAAATCCGATGCAATTTCTGTGTTTCATCGTCAATAAGTAGGTCCAAGGGATACAGTAAACCTGAAGTGAAGCATGTGAATCTGTAACTAGTGTCACAGTAATGGTTCAAAACATAGACAGTAAGAAGAGTCGGTCTTCTTGTACTTAACTCGCCATTGTGCCTTTTGTATTTAATTCCGATGCAATTTCTGTGTTTCATCGTCAATAAGAAGGTCAGCTGGATACAGTAAACCTGAAGTGAAGCATCTGAATCTATAACTAGTGTCACAGGAATGGTGCAAAGCATTGACAGGAAGAAGAGCCAGTCGTCTTGTACTTGAGTCGGCATTGTGCCTTTTGTATTTAATTCCGATGCAATTTCTGTGTTCATCGTCAATACGACGGTCAGGGGGATACAGTAAATCTGAAGTGAGGCATCGGAATCTATAACTAGTGTCACAGGAATGGATCTAAACATAGACAGTAAGAAGAGTCAGTCTTCTTGTACTTAAGTCGGCATTCTGCCCTTTGTATTTAATTCCGATGCAATTTCTGTGCTTCATCGTCAATAAGAGGGTCAGAGGGATACAGTAAACCTGAAGTGAAGCATATGAAACTATAACTAGTGTCACAGGAATGGTTCAAAACATAGTCAGTAAGAAGAGTCAGTCTTCTTGTAGTTAAGTCGGCATTCTGCCTTTCGTATTTAATTCCGATGCAATTTCTGTGTTTCATCGTCAATAAGAAGGTCCAAGGGATACAGTAAACCGGGAGTGAAGCATCGGAATCTATAACTAGTGTCACAGGAATGGTTCAAACCATAGACAGTAAGAAGAGTCAGTCTTCATGTACCTAAGTCGGCATTGTGCCTTTTCTATATACTTCCGATGCAATTTCTGTGTTTCATCGTCAATAAGAAGGTCAGAGGGATACAGTACACCTGAAGATAAGCATCGGCATCTATGACTACTGTCACAGGAATGGTTCAAAACATAGACAGTAAGAAGAGTCAGTCTTCTTGCACCTAAGTCGGCATTGTGCCTTTTGTATTCAATTAAGATGCAATTTCTGTGTTTCATCGTCAATAAGGAGGTCAGATGGATACAGTAAACCGGGAATGAAGCATCGGAATCTATAACTAGTGACACTGGAATGGTTCAAAACATAGTCAGTAAGAAGAGTCAGTCTTCTTGTACTTAAGTCGGCATTGTGCCTTTTGTATTTAATTCCGATGCAATTTTTGTGTTTCATCGTCAATAAGAAGGTCAAAGGGATACAGTAAACCTGGAGTGAAGCATCAGAATCTATAACTAGTGTCACAGGAATGAATCAAATCATAGTCGGTAAGAAGAATCAGTCTTTTTGTATTTAAGTCGGCATTGTGCATTTTGTATTTAATTCCGATGCAATTTCTGTGTTTCATCGTCAACAAGAAGGTTCATGGGTTACATTAAACCTGAAGCGAAGCATCGGAATCCATAACTAGTGTCACTGGAACGGTTCAAAACATAGACAGTAGGAAGAGTGAGTCTTCTTGTACTTAAGTCGGCATTGTGCCTTTTCTATTTAATTCCGATGCAATTTCTGTTTCATCGTCAATAAGAAGTTCCAAGGGATACAGTAAACCTGGAGTGAGGCATCGGAATCTGTAACTAGTGTCAAAGGAATGGGGCAAAACAGACACAGTAGGAAGAGTCAGTCTTCTTTTACTTAAGTCGGCATTGTGCCTTTTCTATTTAATTCCGATGCAGTTTCTGTGTTTCATCGTCAACAAGAAGGTCCAAGGGATATATTAAACCTGAAGTGAAGCATCGGAATCTATAACCACTGTCACGGGAATGGTTCAAAGCATGGACAGTAGGAAGAGTCAGTCTTCTTGTACTTGAGTATGCATTGTGCCTTTTTTATTTAATTCCGATGCAATTTCTGTGTTTCATCGTCAATAAGAAGGGCAAAGGGATACAGTAAACCTGGACTGAAGCATCGGAATCTATA
Source organism: Schistocerca americana (assembly GCF_021461395.2). NCBI lineage: Eukaryota > Metazoa > Arthropoda > Insecta > Orthoptera > Acrididae > Schistocerca > Schistocerca americana. The sequence continues at coordinate 8,194,533 of NC_060122.1, read as the reverse complement.
ACTAGTGTCACAGGAATGTATCAAATCATAGTCGGTAAGAAGAATCAGTCTTCTTGTACTTAAGTCGGCATTGTGCCTTTTGTATTTAATTCCGATGCAATTTCTGTGTTTCATCGTCAACAAGAAGGTCCAAGGGATACATTAAACCTGAAGCGAAGCATCGGAATCCATAACTAGTGTCACAGGAATGGTTCAAAACATAGACATTAGGAAGAGTCAGTCTCCTTGTACTTAAGTCGGCATTGTGCATTTTCTATTTAATTCCGATTCAATATCTGTGTTTCATCGTCAATAAGAAGGTCCAAGGGATACAGTAAACTTGGAGTGAGGCATCGGAATCTATAACTAGTGTCACAGGAATGGTTCAAAACATAGACAGTAGGAAAAGTCATTTTTTTTTCCATAAGTCGGCATTGTGCCTTTTGTATTTTATTTCCATGCAATTTCTGTGTTGCATCGTCAATAAGAAGGTCTGAGGGATACAGTAAACCTGGAGTGAAGCATCGGAATCTATAACTAGTGTCACAGGAATGGTTCAAAACATAGTCAGTAAGAAGAGTCAGTCTTCTTGTACTTCAGTCGGCAATGTGTCTTTTGTATTTAATTCCGATGCAATTTCTGTGTTTCATCGTCTATAAGAAGGTCCAAGGGATACAGTAAACCGGGAGTGAAGCATCGGAATCTATAACTACTGTCTCAGCAATGGTTCAAAGCATAGTCAGTAAGAAGAGTCAGTCTTCTTGCACTTAAGTCGGCATTGTGCCTTTTGTATTTAATTCCGATGCAATTTCTGTGTTTCATCGTCAACAGGAAGGTCCAAGGGAAACATTAAACCTGAAGTGAAGCATCGGAATCAATAAGTAGTGTCACAGGAATGGTTCAAAATATAGACAGTAGGAAGAGTCAGTCTTCTTGTACTTATGTCAGCATTGTGTCTTTTCTATTCAATTCCGATGCAATTTCTGTGTTTCATCGTCAATAAGAAGGTCCAAGGGATACAGTAAACAGGGAGTGAGGCATCGGCATCTATAACTAGTGTCACTGGAATGGTTCAAATCATAGGCAGTAGGAAGAGTCAGTCTTCTTGTACTTAAGTCGGCATTGTGCCTTTTGTATTCAATTAAGATGCAATTTCTGTGTTTCATCGTCAATAAGTAGGTCCAAGGGATACAGTAAACCTGAAGTGAAGCATGTGAATCTGTAACTAGTGTCACAGGAATGGTTCAAAACATAGTCAGTAAGAAGAGTCTGTCTTCTTGTACTTAAGTCGGCATTGTGCCTTTTGTATTTAATTAAGATGCAATTTCTGTGTTTCATCGTCAATAAGGAGGTCAGATGGATACAGTAAACCTGGAGTGAAGCATCGGAATGTAAAACTAGTGTCACAGTAATGGTTCAAAACATAGACAGTAAGAAGAGTCGGTCTTCTTGTACTTAACACGCCATTGTGCCTTTTGTATTTAATTCCGATGCAATTTCTGTGTTTCATCGTCAAGAAGAGGGTCAGAGGGATACAGTAAACCTGAAGTGAAGCATATGAAACTATAACTAGTGTCACAGGAATGGTTCAAATCATAGTCAGTAAGAAGAGTCAGTCTTCTTGTAGTTAAGTCAGCATTGTGCCTTTTGTATTTAATTCCGATGCAATTTCTGTGTTTCATTGGCAATAAGAAGGTCCAAGGGATACAGTAAACCGGGAGTGAAGCATCGGAATCTATAACTAGTGTCACAGGAATGGTTCAAAGCATAGTCAAAAAGAAGAGTCAGTCTTCTTAGACTTAAGTCGGCATTGTGCCTTTTGTATTTAATTAAGATGCAATTTCTGTGTTTCATCGTCAGTAAGAAGGGCAGAGGGATAAAGTGAACCTGAAGTGATGCATCGGAATCCATAACTAGTGTCACAGGAATGGTTCAAAACACAGACAGAAAGAAGAGTCAGTCTTCTTGTACCTAAGTCGGCATTGTGCCTTTTGTATTCAATTAAGATGCAATTTCTGTGTTTCATCGTCATTAAGGAGGTCAGATGGATGCAGTAAACCGGGAGTGAAGCATCGGAATCTATAACTAGTGTCACAGGAATGGTTCAAAACATAGTCAGTAAGAAGAGTCAGTCTTCTTGTACTTAAGTCGGCATTGTGCCTTTTGTATTTAATTCCAATGCAATTGCTCTGTTTCATCGTCAATACGAAGGTCAAAGGGATACAGTAAACCTGGAGTGAAGCATCGGAATCTATAACTAGTGTCTCAGCGATGGTTAAAAAAATAGACAATAAGAAGAGTCAGTCTTCTTGTACTTAAGTCGGCATTGTGCCTTTTGTATTTAATTCCGATGCAATTTCTGTGATTCATCGTCAACAAAAAGGTCCAAGGGATACATTAAACCTTAAGTGAAGCATCGGAATCTATAACTAGTATCACAGGAATGGTTCAAATCATAGACAGTAGGAAGAGTCAGTCTTCTTGTACTTAAGTCGGCATTGTGCCTTTTGTATTTAATTCCGATCCAATTTCTGTGATTCATCCTCAACAAAAAGGTCCAAGGGATACAGTAAACCTGAAGTGAAGTATCGGAATCTATAACTAGTGACACATGATTGGTTGAAATCATAGTCAATAAGAAGAGTCAGTATTCTTGTACTTAAGTCGGCATTGTCCCTTTTGTATTTAATTCCGATGCAATTTCTGTGTTTCATTGTCAACAAGGATGTGCAAGGGATACGGTAACCCTGGAGTGAAGCATCGGAATCCATAACTAGTGTCACAGGAATGGTTCAAAACATAGTCAGTAAGAAGAGTCTATCTTCTTGTACTTAAGTCGGCATTGTGCCTTTTGTATTTAATTCCGATGCAATTTCTGTGCTTCATCGTCAATAAGAGGGTCCAAGGGATACAGTAAACCGGGAGTGAAGCATCGGAATCTATAACTAGTGTCATAGGAATGGTTCAAAACATAGTCAGTAAGAAGAGTCAGTCTTCTTGTACTTAAGTCGGCATTGTACCTTTTGTTTAAAATTCCGATGCAATTTCTGTGTTTCATCGTCAATAAGAAGGTCCAAGGGATACAGTAAACCTGTACTGAAGCATCGGAATCGATAACTAGTGTCACAGGAATGAATCAAACATGGTCGGTAAGAAGAATCAGTCTTCATGTACTTAAGTCGGCATTGTGCCTTTTGTATTTAATTCCGAGTCAATTTCTGTGATTCATCGTCAACAAAAAGTTCCAAGGGATACATTAAACCTGAAATGAAGCATCGGAATCTATAACTAGTGTCACAGGAATGGTTCAAATCATAGACAGTAGGAAGAGTCAGTATCCTTGTACTTAAGTCGGCATTGTGCCTTTTCTATTTCATTCCGATGCAATTTCAGTGTTTCATCGTCAATAAGAATGTCCAAGGGATACAGTAATCCTGGAGTGAAGCATCGGAATCTATAACTAGTGTCACAGGAATGGTTCAAAACATAGACAGTAGGAAGAGTCAGTCTTCTTGTACTTAAGTCGTCATTGTGCCTTTTGTATTTAATTCCGATGCAATTTCTGTGTTTCATCGTCAACAAGGATGTGCAAGGGATACGGTAAACCTGGAGTGAAGCATCGGAATCTATAACTAGTGTCTCAGGAATTGTTCAAATCATAGTCAGTAAAATAAGTCAATCTTCTTGTACTTAAGTCGGCATTGTGCCTTTTGTATTTAATTCCGATGCAATTTATGTGTTTCATCGTCAATAAGAGGGTCCAAGGGATACAGTAAACCGGGAGTGAAGCATCGGAATCTGTAACTAGTGTCACAGGAAGGAATCAAACATAGTCGGTAAGAGGAATCAGTCTTCTTGTACTTAAGTCGGCATTGTGCCTTTGGTATTTAATTCCGATGCAATTTCTGTGATTCATCGTCAACAAAAAGGTCCAAGGGATACAGTAAACCTGAAGTGCAGGATTTTAATCTAAAACTAGTGTCACAGGAATGGTTCCAAACATAGTCAGTAAGAAAAGTCAGTCTTCTTCTACTTAAGTCGGCATTGCGCCTTTTGTATTTAATTCCGATGCAATTTCTGTGTATCATCGTCAATGAGAGGGTCTGAGGGATACAGTAAACCTGAAGTGAAGCATCGGAATCTAAAACTAGTGTCACTGGAATGGTTCAAATCATAGACAGTAGGAAGAGTCAGTCTTCTTCTACTTAAGTCGTCATTGAGTCTTTTCTATTTAATTCCGATGCAATTTCTGTGTTTCATCGTCGATAAGAAGGTCCAAGGGATACAGTAAACCTGAAGTGAAGCATCGGAATCTATAACTAGTGACACAGGATTGGTTGAAATCATAGTCGGTAAGAAGAGTCAGTATTCTTGTTCTTAAGTCGGCATTGTCCCTTTTGTATTTAATTCCTATGCAATTTCCTTGTTTCATCGTCAATAAGAAGGTCCAAGGGACACAGTAAACCTGGATTGAAGCATTGGAATCTATAACTAGTGTCACTGGAATGGTTCAAAACATAGACAGTAAGAAAAGTCAGTCATCTTGTACTTAAGTCGGAATGTGTTTTTTGTATTTAATTCCGATGCAATTTCTGTGTTTCATCGTCAATAAGAGGGTCAGAGAGATACAGTAAACCTGCAGTGAAGCATCGCAATCTATAACTAGTGTCACAGGAAAGGTTCAAAACATAGTCAGTAAGAAGAGTCAGTCTTCTTGTACTTAAGTCGGCATTGTGCCCTTTGTATTTAATTCCGATGCAATTTCTGTGTTTCATCGTCAATAAGAAGGTCAGAGGGATAAAGTAAACCTGAAGTGAAGCATCGGAATCAATAACTAGTGTCACAGGAATGGTTCAAAACATGGACAGTAAGAAGAGTCAGTCTTCTTGTACCTAAGTCGGCATTGTGCCTTTTCTATGTAATTCCGATGCAGTTTCTGTGTTTCATCGTCAATTAGAAGGTCAGAGGGATACAGTGAACCCGAAGTGAAGCATCGGAATCCATAACTAGTGTCACAGGAATGGTTCAAAACACAGACAGTGAGAAGAGTCAGTCTTCTTGTACCTAAGTCGGCATTGTGCCTTTTGTATTCAATTAAGATGCAATTTCTGTGTTTCATCGTCAATAAGGAGGTCAAATGGATACAGTAAACCTGGAGTGAAGCATCGGAATGTAAAACTAGTGTCACAGTAATGGTTCAAATCATAGACAGTAAGAAGAGTCAGTCTTCTTGTACTTAAGTCGGCATTGCGCCTTCTGTATTTAATTCCGGTACCATTTCTCTGTTTCATCGTCAATAAGAAGGTCCAAGGGATACAGTAAACCTGAAGTGAAGCATCGGAATCTATAACTAGTGACACAGGATTGGTTGAAATCATAGTCAGTAAGAAGAGTCAGTATTCTTGTACTTAAGTCGGCATTGTACCTTTTGTATTTAATTCAGATGCAATTTCTGTGTTTCATCGTCAGTAAGAAGGTCAGAGGGATACAGTAAACCTGAAGTGAAGCATCGGAATCTATAACTAGTGTCAAAGGAATGGTTCAAAACATAGACAGTAAGAAGAGTCAGTCTTCTTGTACCTAAGTCGGCATTGTGCCTTTTCTATATAATTCCGATGCAATTTCTGTGTTTCATCGTCAATAAGAAGTTCAGAGGGATACAGTGAACCTGAAGTGAAGCATCGGAATCCATAACTAGTGTCACAGGAATGGTTCAAATCATAGACAGTAAGAAGAGTCAGTCTTCTTGTACCTAAGTCGGCATTGTGCCTTTTCTATATAATTCCGATGCAATTTCTGTGTTTCATTGTCAATGAGAAGGTCAGAGGGATACAGTGAACCTGAAGTGAAGCATCGGAATCCATAACTAGTGTCACAGGAATGGTTCAAAACACAGACAGTAAGAAGAATCAGTCTTCTTGTACCTAAGTCGGCATTGTGCCTTTTGTATTCAATTAAGATGCAATTTCTGTGTTTCATCGTCAATAAGGAGGTCAGATGGATACAGTAAACCGGGAGTGAAGTATCGGAATCTATAATTAGTGTCACAGGAATGGTTCAAAACATAGTCAGTAAGAAGAGTCAGTCTTCTTGTACTTAAGTCGGCATTGTGCCTTTTGTATTTAATTCCAATGCAATTGCCGTGTTTCATCGTCAATAAGAAGGTCTAAGGGATACAGTAAACTTCGAGTGAAGCATCGGAATCTGTAACTAGTGACTCATGATTGGCTGAAATCATAGTCAGTAAGAAGAGTCAGTATTCTTGTACTTAAGTCGACATTGTCCCTTATGTATTTGATTCCGATGCAATTTCTGTGTCTCATCGTCAATAAGAACGTCCGAGGGACACAGTAAACCTGGAGTGAAGCATCGGAACCTATAACTAGTGTCATAGGAATGAATCAAAACATAGTCGCTAAGAAGAATCAGTCATCTTGTACTTAAGTCGGTATTGTGCCTTTTGTATTTAATTCCGATGCAATTTCTGTGTTTCATCGTCAACAAAAAGGTCCCAGGGATACATTAAACCTGAAGTGAAGCATCGGAATCTATAACAAGTGTCACAGGAATGGTTCAAATCATAGACAGTAGGAAGAGTCAGTCTTCTTGTACTTAAGTCGGCATTGTGCCTTTTGTATTTAATTCCGATGCAATTTCTGTGTTTCATCGTCAATAAGAGGGTCCAAGGGATACAGTAAACATGAGAGTGAAGCATCGGAATCTATAACTAGTGTCACAGGAATGGTTCAAAACATAGTCAGTAAGAAGAGTCAGTCTTCTTGTACTTAAGTCGGCATTGTGCCTTTTGTATTAAATTCCGATGCAATTTCTGTGTATCATCGTCAATAAGAAGGTCCAAGGGATACAGTAAATCTGGACTGAAGCATCGGAATCTATAACTAGTGTCACAGGAATGAATCAAACATAGTCGGTAAGAAGAATCAGTCTTCTTGTACTTAAGTCGGCATTGTGCATTTTGTATTTAATTCCGATGCAATTTCTGTGTTTCATCGTCAACAAGAAGGTCCAAGGGATACATTAAGCCTGAAGTGAGGCATCGGAATCTGTAACTAGTGTCAAAGGAATGGATCAAAACATAGACAGTAGGAAGTGTCCGTCTTCTTGTACTTATGTCGGCATTGTGCCTTTTCTATTCAATTCCGATGCAATTTCTGTGTTTCATCGTCAATAAGAAGGTCCAAGGGATACAGTAAACCTGGAGTGAAGCATCGGAATCTGTAAGTAGTGTCACAGGAATGGTTCAAAACATAGACGGTAGGAAGAGTCAGTCATCTTGTACTTAAGTCGGCATTGTGCCTTTTGTATTTCATTCCGATGCAATTTCTGTGTTTCATCGTCAATAAGAAGGTCTGAGGGATACAGTAAACCTGAAGTGAAGCATCGGAATCTATAACTAGTGACACAGGATTGGTTGAAATCATAGTCAGTAAGAAGAGTCAGTATTCTTGTACTTAAGTCGGCATTGTCCCTTTTGTATTTAATTCCGCTGCAATTTCTGTGCTTCATCGTCAATAAGAAGGTCCAAGGGACACAGTAAACCTGGAGTGAAGTATCGGAATTTATAACTAGTGTCACAGGAATGGTTCAAAACATAGACAGTAAGAAGAGTTAGTCTTCTTGTACTTAAGTCGGCATTTTGCCTTCTGTATTTAATTCCGATACCATTTCTGTGTTTCATCGTCAATAAGAAGGTCCAAGGGATACAGTTAACCTGAAGTGAAGCATCGGAATCTATTACTAGTGACACAGGATTGGTTGTAATCATAGTCAGTAAGAAGGGTCAGTATTCTTGTTCTGAAGTCGGCATTGTGCCTTTTGTAATTAATTCCGATGTAATTTCTGTGTTTCATCGTCAATAAGAAGGTCAGAGGGATACAGTAAACCTGAAGTTAAGCATCGGAATCTATAACTACTGTCACAGGAATGGTTCAAAACATAGACAGTAAGAAGAGTCACTCTTCATGTACTTAAGTCGGCATTGTGCCTTTTGTATTTAATTAAGATGCAATTTCTGTGTTTCATCGTCAGTAAGAAGGTCAGAGGGATACAGTAAACCCTAAGTGAAGCAACGGAATCTATAACTACTGTCACAGGAATGGCTCAAAACATAGACAGTAAGAAGAGTCAGTCTTCTTGTACCTAAGTCGGCATTGTGCCTTTTCTATATAATTCCGATGCAATTTCTGTGTTTCATCGTCAACAACAAGGTCAGAGGGATACAGCGAACCTGAAATGAAGCATCGGAAACTATAACTAGTGTCACAGGAATGGTTCAAAACATAGTCAGTAAGAAGAGTCAGTCTTCTTGTAGTTAAGTCGGCATTGTGCCTTTTGTATTTAATTCCGATGCCATTTCTGTGTTTCATCGTTAATAAGAAGGTCCAAGGGATACAGTAAACCTGAAGTGAAGCATCGGAATCTATAACTAGTGACACAGGATTGGTTGAAATCATAGACAGTAAGAAGAGTCAGTCTTCTTGTACTTAAGTCGGCATTGTCCCTTTTGTATTTAATTCCCATGTAATTTCTGTGTTTCATCGTCAATAAGAAGGTCAGAGGGATACAGTAAACCTGAAGTTAAGCATCGGAATCTATAACTACTGTCACAGGAATGGTTAAAACATAGACAGTAAGAAGTGTCAGTCTTCTTGTACTTAAGTTGGCATTGTGCCTTTTGTATTTAATTAAGATGCAATATCTGTGTTTCATCGACAGTAAGAAGGTCAGAGGGATACAGTAAACCTGAAGTGAAGCGTCGGAATCTATAACTACTGTCACAGGAATGGCTCAAAACATAGACAGTAAGAAGAGTCAGTCTTCTTGTACCTAAGTCGGCATTGTGCCTTTTCTATATAATTCCGATGCAATTTCTGTGTTTCATCATCAATAACAAGGTCAGAGGGATACAGTGAACCTGGAGTGAAGCATCGGAATCCATAACTAGTGTCACAGGGATGGTTCAAAACACAGACAGTAAGAAGAGTCAGTCATCTTGTACTTAAGTCGGATTGTGCCTTTTGTATTTAATTCCAATGCGATTTCTGTGTTTCGTCGTCAATAAGTGGGTCAGAGTGATACAGTAAACCTGAATTGAAGCATCGGAAACTATAACTAGTGTCACAGGAATGGTTCATACATAGTCAGTAAGAAGAGTCAGTCTTCTTGTAGTTAAGTCGGCATTGTGCCTTTTGTATTTAATTCCGATGAATTTTCTGTGTTTCATTGTCAATAAGAAGGTCCAAGGGATACAGTAAACCTGGAGTGAAGCATCGGAATCTGTAAGTAGTGTCACAGGAATGGTTCAAAACATAGACAGTAGGAACAGTCAGTCTTCTTGTACTTAAGTCGGCATTGTGCCTTTTGTATTTCATTCCGATGCAATTTCTGTGTTTCATCGTCAATAAGAAGGTCTGAGGGATACAGTAAACCTGAAGTGAAGCATCGGAATCTATAACTAGTGTCACAGGAATGGTTCCAAACATAGTCAGTAAGAAGTATCAGTCTTCTTGTACTTAAGTCGGCATTGCGCCTTTTGTATTTAATTCCGATGCAATTTCTGTGTCTCATCGTCAATGAGAGGGTCTGAGGGATACGGTAAACCTGAAGTGAAGCATCGGAATCTAAAACTAGTGTCACTGGAATGGTTCTAATCATAGACAGTAGGAAGAGTCAGTCTTCTTGTACTTAAGTCGGCATTGTGCCTTTTCTATTTAATTCCGATGCACTTTCTGTGTTTCATCGTCAATAAGAAGGTCCAAGGGATAGAGTAAACCTGAAGTGAAGCATCGGAATCTATAACTAGTGACACAGGATTGGTTGAAATCATAGTCAGTAAGAAGAGTCAGTATTCTTGTACTTAAGTCGGCATTGTCCCTTTTGTATTTAATTCCGCTGCAATTTCCGTGCTTCATCGTCAATAAGAAGGTCCAAGGGACACAGTAAACCTGGAGTGAAGTATCGGAATTTATAACTAGTGTCACAGGAATGGTTCAAAACATAGACAGTAAGAAGAGTTAGTCTTCTTGTACTTAAGTCGGCATTTTGCCTTCTGTATTTAATTCCGATACCATTTCTGTGTTTCATCGTCAATAAGAAGGACCAAGGGATACAGTAAACCTGAAGTGAAGCATCGGAATCTATTACTAGTGACACAGGATTGGTTGTAATCATAGTCAGTAAGAAGAGTCAGTATTCTTGTACTTAAGTCGGCATTGTCCCTTTTGTATTTCATTCAGATGCAATTTCTGTGTTACATCGTCAATAAGATGGTCCAAGGGATACAGTAAACCTGGAGGGAAAGCATCGGAATCTATAACTAGCGTCTCAGCGATGGTTAAAAACATAAGCAGTAAGAAGGGTCAGTATTCTTGTTCTGAAGTCGGCATTGTGCCTTTTGTAATTAATTCCGATGTAATTTCTGTGTTTCATCGTCAATAAGAAGGTCAGAGGGATACAGTAAACCTGAAGTTAAGCATCGGAATCTATAACTACTGTCACAGGAATGGTTCAAAACATAGCCAGTAAGAAGAGTCACTCTTCATGTACTTAAGTCGGCATTGTGCCTTTTGTATTTAATTAAGATACAATTTCTGTGTTTCATCGTCAGTAAGAAGGTCAGAGGGATACAGTAAACCCTAAGTGAAGCAACGGAATCTATAACTACTGTCACAGGAATGGCTCAAAACATAGACAGTAAGAAGAGTCAGTCTTCTTGTACCTAAATCGGCATTGTGCCTTTTCTATATAATTCCGATGCAATTTCTGTGTTTCATCGTCAACAACAAGGTCAGAGGGATACAGCGAACCTGAAATGAAGCTTCGGAAACTATAACTAGTGTCACAGGAATGGTTCAAAACATAGTCAGTAAGAAGAGTCAGTCTTCTTGTAGTTAAGCCGGCATTGTGCCTTTTGTATTTAATTCCGATGCAATTTCTGTGTTTCATCGTCAATAAGAAGGTCCAAGGGATACAGTAAACCTGAAGTGAAGCTTCGGAATCTATAACTAGTGACACAGGATTGGTTGAAATCATAGACAGTAAGAAGAGTCAGTCTTCTTGTACTTAAGTCGGCATTGTCCCTTTTGTATTTAATTCCGATGTAATTTCTGTGTTTCATCGTCAATAAGAAGGTCAGAGGGATACAGTAAACCTGAAGTTAAGCATCGGAATCTATAACTACTGTCACAGGAATGGTTAAAACATAGACAGTAAGAAGTGTCAGTCTTCTTGTACTTAAGTCGGCATTGTGCCTTTTGTATTTAATTAAGATGCAATATCTGTGTTTCATCGTCAGTAAGAAGGTCAGAGGGATACAGTAAACCTGAAGTGAAGCATCGGAATCTATAACTACTGTCACAGGAATGGCTCAAAACATAGACATTAAGAAGAGTCAGTCTTCTTGTACCTAAGTCGGCATTGTGCCTTTTCTATATAATTCCGATGCAATTTCTGTGTTTCATCGTCAATAAGAAGGTCAGAGGGATACAGTGAACCTGGAGTGAAGCATCGGAATCCATAACTAGTGACACAGGGATGGTTCAAAACACAGACAGTAAGAAGAGTCAGTCATCTTGTACTTAAGTCGGATTGTGCCTTTTGTATTTAATTCCAATGCGATTTCTGTGTTTCGTCGTCAATAAGTGGGTCAGAGTGATACAGTAAACCTGAATTGAAGCATCGGAAACTATAACTAGTGTCACAGGAATGGTTCATACATAGTCAGTAAGAAGAGTCAGTCTTCTTGTAGTTAAGTCGGCATTGTGCCTTTTGTATTTAATTCCGATGAAATTTCTGTGTTTCATTGTCAATAAGAAGGTCCAAGGGATACAGTAAACCGGGAGTGAAGCATCGGAATCTATAACTAGTGTCACAGGAATGGTTCAAAACATAGTCAATAAGAAGAGTCAGTCATCTTGTACTTAGGTCGGCATTGTGCCTTTTGTATTTAATTCCGATGCAATTTCTGTGTTACATCGTCAATAAGAAGGTCAGAGGGATACAGAAAAACCTGAAATTAAGCATCGGAATCTATAACTACTTTCACAGGAATGGTTCAAATCATAGACAGTAAGAAGAGTCAGTCTTCTTGTACATAAGTCTGTATTGTGCCTTTTGTATTTAATTAAGATGCAATTTCAGTGTTCCATCGTCAGTAAGAAGGTCTGAGGGATACAGTAAACCTGAAGTGAAGCATCGGAATCTATAACTAGTGTCACAGGAATGGTTCAAAACATAGACAGTAAGAAGAGTCAGTCTTCTTGTACCTAAGTCGGCATTGTGCCTTTTCTATATAATTCCGATGCAATTTCTGTGTTTCATCGTCTATAAGAAGGTCAGAGGGATACAGTTAACCTAAAGTGAAGCCTCGGAATCCATAACTAGTGTCACATTAATGGTACAAAATACAGACAGTAAGAAGAGTCAGTCATCTTGTGCCTAAGTCGGCATTGTGCCTTTTGTATTCAATTAAGATGCAATTTCTGTGTTTCATTGTCAATAAGGAGGTCAGGTGGATACAGTAAACCTGGAGTGAAGCATCGGAATGTAAGTCTAGTGTCACAGTAAGGGTTCAAAACATAGACAATAAGAAGAGTCGGCCTTCTTGTACTTAACTCGCCATTGTGCCTCTTGTATTTAATTCCGATGCAATTTCTGTGTTTCATCGTCAATAAGAAGGTCAGCTGGATACAGTAAACCTGAAGTGAAGCATCTGAATCTATACCTAGTGTCACAGGAATGGTTCAAAGCATTGACAGGAAGAAGAGCCAGTTGTCTTGTACTTGAGTCGGCATTGTGCCTTTTGTATTTAATTCCGATGCTTTTTCTGTGTTCATCGTCAATACGACGGTCAGGGGGATACAGTAAATCTGAAGTTAAGCATCGGAATCTATAACTAGTGTCACAGGAATGGTTCAAACCATAGACAGTAAGAAGAGTCAGTCTTCTTGTACTTAAGTCGGCATTGTGCCTTTTTTATTTAATTCCGATGCTATTTCTGTGTTTCATCGACAACTAGAAGGTCCAAGGGACACAGTAAACCTGGAGTGAAGCATCGGAATCTATAACTAGTTTCACAGGAATGGTTCAGAACATAGACAGTAAGAAGAGTCAGTCATCTTGTACTTAAGTCGGAATGTGCCTTTGGTATTTAATTCCGATGCAATTTCTGTGTTTCATCGTCAATAAGAGGGTCAGAGGGATACAGTAAACCTGAAGTGAAGCATATGAAACTATAACTAGTGTCACAGGAATGGTTCAAAACATAGTCAGTAAGAAGAGTCAGTCTTCTTGTAGTTAAGTCGGCATTGTGCCTTTTGTATTTAATTCCGATGCAATTTCTGTGTTTCATCGTCAATAAGAAGGTCCAAGGGATACCGTAAAAGGGGAGTGAAGCATCGGGATCTATAACTTGTGTCACAGGAATGGTTCAAAACATAGTCAATAAGAAAAGTCAGTCTTCTTGTACTTAAGTCGGCATTGTGCCTTTTGTATCTAATTCCGATGCAATTTCTGTGTTTCTTCGTCAGTAAGAAGGTAGAGGGATACAGTAAACCTGAAGTGAAGCATCGGAATCTATAACTAGTGTCACAGGAATGATGCAAAATATAGACAGCGAGAAGAGTCAGTCTTCTTGTACCTAAGTCGGCATTGTGCCCTTTCTATATACTTCCGATGCAATTTCTGTGTTTCATCGTCAATAAGAAGGTCAGAGGGATACAGTGAACCTGAAGTGAAGCATCGGAATCCATAACTAGTGTCACAGGAATGGTTCAAGACACAGACAGTAAGAAGAGTCAGTCATCTTGTGCCTAAGTCGGCATTGTGCCTTTTGTATTCAATTAAGATGCAATTTCTGTGTTTCTTTGTCAATAAGGAGGTCAGATGGATACAGTAAACCTGGAGTGAAGCATCGGAGTGTAAGACTAGTGGCACAGTAATGGTTCAAAACATAGACAGTAAGAAGAGTCAGTCTTCTTGTACTTAACTCGCCATTGTGCCTTTTGTATTTAACTCCGATGCAATTTCTGTGTTTCATCGTCAATAAGAAGGTCAGCTGGATACAGTAAACCTGAAATGAAGCATCCGAATCTATAACTAGTGTCACAGGAATTGTTCAATGCAGTGACAGGAAGAAGAGCCAGTCGTCTTGTACTTTAGTCGGCATTGTGCCTTTTGTACTTAATTCCGATGCATTTTCTGTGTTCATCGTCAATACGACGGTCAGGGGGATACAGTAAATCTGAGGTGAAGCATCGGAATTTATAACTAGTGTCACAGGAATGGTTCACAACATAGACAGAAAGAAGAGTCAGTCTTCTTGTACTTAAGTCGGCATTGTGCCTTTTGTATTTAATTCCGATGCAATTTCTGTGTTTCATGGTCAATAAGAAGGTCCAAGGGACACAGTAAACCTGGAGTGAAGCATCGGAATCTATAACTAGTTTCACAGGAATGGTTCAAACCATAGACAGTAAGAAGAGTCAGTCATCTTGTACTTAAGTCGGAATGTGACTTTGGTATTTATTTCCGATGCAGTTTCTGTGTTTCATCGTCAATAAGAGGGTCAGAAGGATACAGTAAACCTGAAGTGAAGCATCGGAAACTCTAACTAGTGTCACAGGAATGGTTCAAAACATAGTCAGTATGAAGAGTCAGTCTACTTGTAGTTAAGTCGGCATTGTGCCTTTTGTATTTCATTCCGATGCAATTTCTGAGTTTCATCGTCAATAAGAAGGTCCAAGGGATACAGTAAACCGGGAGTGCAGCATCGGAATCTATAACTAGTGTCACAGGAATGGTTCAAAACATAGTCAATAAGAAGAGTCAATCTTCTTGTACTTAAGTCGGCATTGTGCCTTTCGCATTTAATTCCGATGCAATTTCTGTCTTTCATCGTCAGTAAGAAGGTCAGAGGGATACAGTAAACCTGAGGTGAAGCATCGGAATCTATAACTAGTGTCACAGGAATGGTTCAAAACATAGACAGTAAGAAGAGTCAGTCTTCTTGTACCTAAGTCGGCATTGTGCCTTTTCTATATAATTCCGTTGCAATTTCTGTGTTTCATCGTCAATAAGAAGGTCAGAGGGATACAGTGAACCTGACGTGAAGCATCGGAATCCATAACTAGTGTCACAGGAATGGTTCAAAACACAGACCGTAAGATGAGTCAGTCTTCTTGTACCTAAGTCGGCATTGTGCCTTTTGTATTCAATTAAGATGCAATTTCTGTGTTTCATCGTCAACAAGGAGGTCAGATGGATACAGTAAACCTGGAGTGAAGCATCGGAATGTAAAACTAGTGTCACTGTAATGGTTCAAAACATAGACTGTAAGAAGAGTCATTTTTCTTGTACTTAACTCGCCATTGTGCCTCTTGTATTTAATTCCGATGCAATTTCTGTGTTTCATCGTCAATAAGAAGGTCAGCTGGATACAGTAAACCTGAAGTGAAGCATCTGAATCTATACCTAGTGTCACAGGAATGGTTCAAAGCATTGACAGGAAGAAGAGCCAGTTGTCTTGTACTTGAGTCGGCATTGTGCCTTTTGTATTTAATTCCGATGCTTTTTCTGTGTTCATCGTCAATACGACGGTCAGGGGGATACAGTAAATCTGAAGTGAAGCATCGGAATCTATAACTAGTGTCACAGGAATGGTTCAAAACATGGACAGTAAGAACAGTCGGTCTTCTTGTACTTAAGTCGGCATTGTGCCTTTTGTATTTTATTCCGATGCAATTTCTGTGTTTCATCGTCAATAAGAGGGTCTAAGGGACACAGTAAACCTGAAGTGATGCATAGGAATCCATAACTAGTGTCACAAGAATGGCTCAAAACATAGACAGTAGGAAGAGTCAGTCCTCTTGTAGATAGGTCGGCATTGTGCCTTTTGTATTTAATTCCGATGCAATTTCTGTGTTTCATCGTCAATAAGGGGGTCCAAGGGATACAGTAAACCTGGAGTGAAGCATCGGAATCAATAACTAGTGTCACAGGAATGGTTCAAAACATAGTCAGTAAGAAGAGTCAGTCTTCTTGTACTTAAGTCGGCATTGTGCCTTTTGTATTTAATCCCAATGCCATATCTGTGTTTCATCGTCAACAAGAAGGACCAAAGGATACATTAAACCTGAAGTGAAGCATCGGATTCTATAACTAGTGTCACAGGATTGGTTCAAAACATAGATAGTAGGAAGAGTCAGTCTTCTTGTACTTATGGCCGCATTGTGCCTTTTGTATTCAATTCCGATGCAATATCTGTAATTCATCGTCAATAAGAAGGTCCAAGGGATACGGTAAACCTGGAGTGAAGCATCGGAATCAATAACTAGTGTCACAGGAATGGCTCAAAACATAGTGAGTTAGAAGAGTCAGTCTTCTTGTACTTAAGTCGGCATTGTGCCTTTTGTATTTAATTCCGATGCAATTTCTGTGTTTCATCGTCAATAAGAAGGTCAAAGGGACACAGTAAACCTGAAGTGATGCATCGGAATCCATAACTAGTGTCACAAGAATGGTTCAATACATAGACAGTAGGAAGAGTCAGTCCTCTTGTAGATAGGTCGGCATTGTGCCTTTTGTATTTAATTCCGATGCAATTTCTGTGTTTCATCGTCAATAAGAGTGTCAGAGGGATACAGTAAACCTGAAGTGAAGCATCAGAAACTATAACTAGTGTCACAGGAATGGTTCAAAACATAGACAGTAGGAACAGTCAGTCTTCTTGTACTTAAGTCGGCATTGTGCCTTTTGTAATTAATTCCGATGTAATTTCTGTGTTTCATCGTCAATAAGAAGGTCAGAGGGATACAGTAAACCTGAAGTTAAGCATCGGAATCTATAACTACTGTCACAGGAATGGTTCAAAACATAGCCAGTAAGAAGAGTCACTCTTCATGTACTTAAGTCGGCATTGTGCCTTTTGTATTTAATTAAGATGCAATTTCTGTGTTTCATCGTCAGTAAGAAGGTCAGAGGGATACAGTAAACCCTAAGTGAAGCAACGGAATCTATAACTACTGTCACAGGAATGGCTCAAAACATAGACAGTAAGAAGAGTCAGTCTTCTTGTACCTAAATCGGCATTGTGCCTTTTCTATATAATTCCGATGCAATTTCTGTGTTTCATCGTCAACAACAAGGTCAGAGGGATACAGCGAACCTGAAATGAAGCTTCGGAAACTATAACTAGTGTCACAGGAATGGTTCAAAACATAGTCAGTAAGAAGAGTCAGTCTTCTTGTAGTTAAGCCGGCATTGTGCCTTTTGTATTTAATTCCGATGCAATTTCTGTGTTTCATCGTCAATAAGAAGGTCCAAGGGATACAGTAAACCTGAAGTGAAGCTTCGGAATCTATAACTAGTGACACAGGATTGGTTGAAATCATAGACAGTAAGAAGAGTCAGTCTTCTTGTACTTAAGTCGGCATTGTCCCTTTTGTATTTAATTCCGATGTAATTTCTGTGTTTCATCGTCAATAAGAAGGTCAGAGGGATACAGTAAACCTGAAGTTAAGCATCGGAATCTATAACTACTGTCACAGGAATGGTTAAAACATAGACAGTAAGAAGTGTCAGTCTTCTTGTACTTAAGTCGGCATTGTGCCTTTTGTATTTAATTAAGATGCAATATCTGTGTTTCATCGTCAGTAAGAAGGTCAGAGGGATACAGTAAACCTGAAGTGAAGCATCGGAATCTATAACTACTGTCACAGGAATGGCTCAAAACATAGACATTAAGAAGAGTCAGTCTTCTTGTACCTAAGTCGGCATTGTGCCTTTTCTATATAATTCCGATGCAATTTCTGTGTTTCATCGTCAATAAGAAGGTCAGAGGGATACAGTGAACCTGGAGTGAAGCATCGGAATCCATAACTAGTGACACAGGGATGGTTCAAAACACAGACAGTAAGAAGAGTCAGTCATCTTGTACTTAAGTCGGATTGTGCCTTTTGTATTTAATTCCAATGCGATTTCTGTGTTTCGTCGTCAATAAGTGGGTCAGAGTGATACAGTAAACCTGAATTGAAGCATCGGAAACTATAACTAGTGTCACAGGAATGGTTCATACATAGTCAGTAAGAAGAGTCAGTCTTCTTGTAGTTAAGTCGGCATTGTGCCTTTTGTATTTAATTCCGATGAAATTTCTGTGTTTCATTGTCAATAAGAAGGTCCAAGGGCTACAGTAAACCGGGAGTGAAGCATCGGAATCTATAACTAGTGTCACAGGAATGGTTCAAAACATAGTCAATAAGAAGAGTCAGTCATCTTGTACTTAGGTCGGCATTGTGCCTTTTGTATTTAATTCCGATGCAATTTCTGTGTTACATCGTCAATAAGAAGGTCAGAGGGATACAGAAAAACCTGAAATTAAGCATCGGAATCTATAACTACTTTCACAGGAATGGTTCAAATCATAGACAGTAAGAAGAGTCAGTCTTCTTGTACATAAGTCTGTATTGTGCCTTTTGTATTTAATTAAGATGCAATTTCAGTGTTTCATCGTCAGTAAGAAGGTCTGAGGGATACAGTAAACCTGAAGTGAAGCATCGGAATCTATAACTAGTGTCACAGGAATGGTTCAAAACATAGACAGTAAGAAGAGTCAGTCTTCTTGTACCTAAGTCGGCATTGTGCCTTTTCTATATAATTCCGATGCAATTTCTGTGTTTCATCGTCTATAAGAAGGTCAGAGGGATACAGTTAACCTAAAGTGAAGCCTCGGAATCCATAACTAGTGTCACATTAATGGTACAAAATACAGACAGTAAGAAGAGTCAGTCATCTTGTGCCTAAGTCGGCATTGTGCCTTTTGTATTCAATTAAGATGCAATTTCTGTGTTTCATTGTCAATAAGGAGGTCAGATGGATACAGTAAACCTGGAGTGAAGCATCGGAATGTAAGTCTAGTGTCACAGTAGTGGTTCAAAACATAGACAATAAGAAGAGTCGGCCTTCTTGTACTTAACTCGCCATTGTGCCTCTTGTATTTAATTCCGATGCAATTTCTGTGTTTCATCGTCAATAAGAAGGTCAGCTGGATACAGTAAACCTGAAGTGAAGCATCTGAATCTATACCTAGTGTCACAGGAATGGTTCAAAGCATTGACAGGAAGAAGAGCCAGTTGTCTTGTACTTGAGTCGGCATTGTGCCTTTTGTATTTAATTCCGATGCTTTTTCTGTGTTCATCGTCAATACGACGGTCAGGGGGATACAGTAAATCTGAAGTTAAGCATCGGAATCTATAACTAGTGTCACAGGAATGGTTCAAACCATAGACAGTAAGAAGAGTCAGTCTTCTTGTACTTAAGTCGGCATTGTGCCTTTTTTATTTAATTCCGATGCTATTTCTGTGTTTCATCGACAATTAGAAGGTCCAAGGGACACAGTAAACCTGGAGTGAAGCATCGGAATCTATAACTAGTTTCACAGGAATGGTTCAGAACATAGACAGTAAGAAGAGTCAGTCATCTTGTACTTAAGTCGGAATGTGCCTTTGGTATTTAATTCCGATGCAATTTCTGTGTTTCATCGTCAATAAGAGGGTCAGAGGGATACAGTAAACCTGAAGTGAAGCATATGAAACTATAACTAGTGTCACAGGAATGGTTCAAAACATAGTCAGTAAGAAGAGTCAGTCTTCTTGTAGTTAAGTCGGCATTGTGCCTTTTGTATTTAATTCCGATGCAATTTCTGTGTTTCATCGTCAATAAGAAGGTCCAAGGGATACCGTAAAAGGGGAGTGAAGCATCGGGATCTATAACTTGTGTCACAGGAATGGTTCAAAACATAGTCAATAAGAAATGTCAGTCTTCTTGTACTTAAGTCGGCATTGTGCCTTTTGTATCTAATTCCGATGCAATTTCTGTGTTTCTTCGTCAGTAAGAAGGTAGAGGGATACAGTAAACCTGAAGTGAAGCATCGGAATCTATAACTAGTGTCACAGGAATGATGCAAAATATAGACAGCGAGAAGAGTCAGTCTTCTTGTACCTAAGTCGGCATTGTGCCCTTTCTATATACTTCCGATGCAATTTCTGTGTTTCATCGTCAATAAGAAGGTCAGAGGGATACAGTGAACCTGAAGTGAAGCATCGGAATCCATAACTAGTGTCACAGGAATGGTTCAAGACACAGACAGTAAGAAGAGTCAGTCATCTTGTGCCTAAGTCGGCATTGTGCCTTTTGTATTCAATTAAGATGCAATTTCTGTGTTTCTTTGTCAATAAGGAGGTCAGATGGATACAGTAAACCTGGAGTGAAGCATCGGAGTGTAAGACTAGTGGCACAGTAATGGTTCAAAACATAGACAGTAAGAAGAGTCAGTCTTCTTGTACTTAACTCGCCATTGTGCCTTTTGTATTTAACTCCGATGCAATTTCTGTGTTTCATCGTCAATAAGAAGGTCAGCTGGATACAGTAAACCTGAAATGAAGCATCCGAATCTATAACTAGTGTCACAGGAATTGTTCAATGCAGTGACAGGAAGAAGAGCCAGTCGTCTTGTACTTTAGTCGGCATTGTGCCTTTTGTACTTAATTCCGATGCATTTTCTGTGTTCATCGTCAATACGACGGTCAGGGGGATACAGTAAATCTGAGGTGAAGCATCGGAATTTATAACTAGTGTCACAGGAATGGTTCACAACATAGACAGAAAGAAGAGTCAGTCTTCTTGTACTTAAGTCGGCATTGTGCCTTTTGTATTTAATTCCGATGCAATTTCTGTGTTTCATGGTCAATAAGAAGGTCCAAGGGACACAGTAAACCTGGAGTGAAGCATCGGAATCTATAACTAGTTTCACAGGAATGGTTCAAACCATAGACAGTAAGAAGAGTCAGTCATCTTGTACTTAAGTCGGAATGTGACTTTGGTATTTATTTCCGATGCAGTTTCTGTGTTTCATCGTCAATAAGAGGGTCAGAAGGATACAGTAAACCTGAAGTGAAGCATCGGAAACTCTAACTAGTGTCACAGGAATGGTTCAAAACATAGTCAGTATGAAGAGTCAGTCTTCTTGTAGTTAAGTCGGCATTGTGCCTTTTGTATTTCATTCCGATGCAATTTCTGAGTTTCATCGTCAATAAGAAGGTCCAAGGGATACAGTAAACCGGGAGTGCAGCATCGGAATCTATGACTAGTGTCACAGGAATGGTTCAAAACATAGTCAATAAGAAGAGTCAATCTTCTTGTACTTAAGTCGGCATTGTGCCTTTCGCATTTAATTCCGATGCAATTTCTGTCTTTCATCGTCAGTAAGAAGGTCAGAGGGATACAGTAAACCTGAGGTGAAGCATCGGAATCTATAACTAGTGTCACAGGAATGGTTCAAAACATAGACAGTAAGAAGAGTCAGTCTTCTTGTACCTAAGTCGGCATTGTGCCTTTTCTATATAATTCCGTTGCAATTTCTGTGTTTCATCGTCAATAAGAAGGTCAGAGGGATACAGTGAACCTGACGTGAAGCATCGGAATCCATAACTAGTGTCACAGGAATGGTTCAAAACACAGACCGTAAGATGAGTCAGTCTTCTTGTACCTAAGTCGGCATTGTGCCTTTTGTATTCAATTAAGATGCAATTTCTGTGTTTCATCGTCAACAAGGAGGTCAGATGGATACAGTAAACCTGGAGTGAAGCATCGGAATGTAAAACTAGTGTCACTGTAATGGTTCAAAACATAGACTGTAAGAAGAGTCATTTTTCTTGTACTTAACTCGCCATTGTGCCTCTTGTATTTAATTCCGATGCAATTTCTGTGTTTCATCGTCAATAAGAAGGTCAGCTGGATACAGTAAACCTGAAGTGAAGCATCTGAATCTATACCTAGTGTCACAGGAATGGTTCAAAGCATTGACAGGAAGAAGAGCCAGTTGTCTTGTACTTGAGTCGGCATTGTGCCTTTTGTATTTAATTCCGATGCTTTTTCTGTGTTCATCGTCAATACGACGGTCAGGGGGATACAGTAAATCTGAAGTGAAGCATCGGAATCTATAACTAGTGTCACAGGAATGGTTCAAAACATGGACAGTAAGAACAGTCGGTCTTCTTGTACTTAAGTCGGCATTGTGCCTTTTGTATTTTATTCCGATGCAATTTCTGTGTTTCATCGTCAATAAGAGGGTCTAAGGGACACAGTAAACCTGAAGTGATGCATAGGAATCCATAACTAGTGTCACAAGAATGGTTCAAAACATAGACAGTAGGAAGAGTCAGTCCTCTTGTAGATAGGTCGGCATTGTGCCTTTTGTATTTAATTCCGATGCAATTTCTGTGTTTCATCGTCAATAAGGGGGTCCAAGGGATACAGTAAACCTGGAGTGAAGCATCGGAATCAATAACTAGTGTCACAGGAATGGTTCAAAACATAGTCAGTAAGAAGAGTCAGTCTTCTTGTACTTAAGTCGGCATTGTGCCTTTTGTATTTAATCCCAATGCCATATCTGTGTTTCATCGTCAACAAGAAGGACCAAAGGATACATTAAACCTGAAGTGAAGCATCGGATTCTATAACTAGTGTCACAGGATTGGTTCAAAACATAGATAGTAGGAAGAGTCAGTCTTCTTGTACTTATGGCCGCATTGTGCCTTTTGTATTCAATTCCGATGCAATATCTGTAATTCATCGTCAATAAGAAGGTCCAAGGGATACGGTAAACCTGGAGTGAAGCATCGGAATCAATAACTAGTGTCACAGGAATGGCTCAAAACATAGTGAGTTAGAAGAGTCAGTCTTCCTGTACTTAAGTCGGCATTGTGCCTTTTGTATTTAATTCCGATGCAATTTCTGTGTTTCATCGTCAATAAGAAGGTCAAAGGGACACAGTAAACCTGAAGTGATGCATCGGAATCCATAACTAGTGTCACAAGAATGGTTCAATACATAGACAGTAGGAAGAGTCAGTCCTCTTGTAGATAGGTCGGCATTGTGCCTTTTGTATTTAATTCCGATGCAATTTCTGTGTTTCATCGTCAATATGGGGGTCCAAGGGATACAGCAAACCTGGAGTGAAGCATCGGAATCAATAACTAGTGTCACAGGAATGGTTCAAAACATAGTCAGTAAGAAGAGTCAGTCTTCTTGTACTTAAGTCGGCATTGTGCCTTTTGTATTTAATTCGGATGCAATTTCTGTGTTTCATCGTCAATAAGAAGGTCCAAGGGATACAGTAAACCGGGAGTGAGGCATCGGAATCCATAACTAGTGTCACAGGAATGAATCAAACATAGTCGGTAAGAAGAATCAGTCTTCTTGTACTTAAGTCGGCATTGTGCCTTTTGTATTTAATTCCGATGCAATTTCTGTGATTCATCGTCAACAAGAAGGTCCAAGGGATACAGTAAACCTGGGCTGAAGCAACGGAATCTATAACTAGTGTCACACGAATGAATGAAACATAGTCGGTAAGAAGAATCAGTCTTCTTGTACTTAAGTCGGCATTGTGCCTTTTGTATTTAATTCCGATGCCATTTCTATGTTTCATCGTCAACAAGAAGGTCCAAAGGATACATTAAACCTAAAGTGAAGCATCGGAATCTATAACTAGTGTCACAGGAATGGTTCAAAAAATAGAGAGTAGGAAGAGTCAGTCTTCTTGTACTTATGTCCGCATTGTGCTTTTTGTATTCAATTCCGATGCAATATCTGTGTTTCATCGTCAATAAGAAGGTCCAAGGGATACAGTAAACCTGGAGTGAGCATCGGATTCTATAAGTAGTGTAACAGGAATGGTTCAAATCACAGACAGTAAGAAGAGTCAATCTTCTTGTACTTATGTCGGCATTGTGCCTTTTGCATTTAATTCCGATGCAATTTCTGTGTTTCATCGTCAATAAGAAGGTCCAAGGGATACAGTAAATCTGAAGTGAAGCATCGGAAACTATAACTAGTGTCACAGGAATAGTTCCAAACATAGTCAGTAAGAAGAGTCAGTCATCTTGTACTTAAGTCGGCATTGCGCCTTTTGTATTTAATTCAGATGCAATTTCTGTGTTTCATCGTCAATTTGAAGGTCTGAGGGATACAGTAAACCTGAAGTGAAGCATCGGAATCTATAACTAGTGTCACAGGAATGGTTCCAAACATAGTCAGTAAGAAGAGTCAGTCTTCTTGTACTTAAGTCGGCATAGCGCCTTTTGTATTTAATTCCGATGCAATTTCTGTGTTTCATCGTCAATGAGAAGGACTGAGGGATACAGTAAACGTGAAGTGAAGCATCGGAATCTATAACTAGTGTCACTGGAATGGTTCAAATCATAGAAATTGGGAAGAGTCAGTCTTCTTGTACTTAAGTCGGCATTGTGCCTTTTCTATTTAATTACGATGCAATTTCTGTGTTTCATCGTCAATAAGAAGGTCCAAGAGATACAGTAAACCTGAAGTGAAGCATCGGAATCTATAACTAGTGTCCCAGGAATGGTTCAAAACATAGACAGTAAGAAGAGTCAGTCTTCTTGTACTTAAGTCGGCATTGTGCTCTGTATTTAATTCCGATACCATTTCTGTGTTTCATCGTCATTAAGAAGGTTCAAGGGATACAGTAAATCTGAAGTGAAGCATCGGAATCTGTAAGTAGTGTCACAGGAATGGTTCAAATCATAGTCAGTAAGAAGAGTCAGTATTCTTTTACTTAAGTCGGCATTGTGCCTTTTGTATTTAATTCCGACGCAATTTCTGTGATTCATCGTCAACAAGAAGGTCCAAGGGATACATTAAACCTGAAGTGAAGCATCGGAATCTATAACTATTGTCGCAGGAATGGTTCAAAACATAGTCAGTAAGAAGAGTCAGTCTTCTTGTACGTAAGTCGGCATTGTGCCTTTTGTATTACGTTCCGATGCAATTTCTGTGTTTCATCGTCAATAAGAAGGTCCAAGGGATACAGTAAACCTGGACTGAAGCATCGGAATCTATAACTAGTGTCACAGGAATGAATAAACATAGTCGGTAAGAAGAGTCAGTCTTCTTGTACTTAAGTCGGCATTGTGCCATTTGTATTTAATTCCGATGCAATTTCTGTGTTTCATCGTCAACAAGAAGGTCCAAGGGATACATTAAACCTGAAGTGAAGCATCGGAATCTATAACTAGTGTCACAGGAATGGTTCAAACATAGAGAGTAGGAAGAGTCAGTCTTCTTGTACTTATGTCGGCATTGTGCCTTTTCTATTCAATTCCGATGCAATATCTGTGTTTCATCGTCAATAAGAAGGTCCAAGGGATACAGTAAACCCGGAGTGAAGCATCGGAATCTAAAAGTAGTGTCACAGGAATGGTTCAAAAATAGACAGTAGGAAGAGTCACTCTTCTTGTACTTAAGTCGGCATTGTGCCTTTTGTATTTAATTCCGATGCAATTTCTGTGTTTCTTCGTCAACAAGAAGGTCCAAGGGACACAGTAAACCTGGAGTGAAGCATCGGAATCTATAACTAGTGTCACAGGAATGGTTCAAAACATAGACAGTAGGAAGAGTCAGTCTTCGTGTACTTCAGTCGGCATTGTGCCTTTTCTATTTAATTCCGATGCAATTGCTGTGTTTCATCGTCAATAAGTAGGTGCAAGGGATACAGTAAACCTGAAGTGAAGCATGTGAATCTGTAACTAGTGTCACAGGAATGGTTCAAACATAGTGAGTAGGAAGAGTCAGTCTTCTTGTACTTTTGTCGGCATTGTGCCTTTTCTATTCAATTCCGATGCAATATCTGTGTTTCATCGTCAATAAGAAGGTCCAAGGGATACAGTTAACCCAGAGTGAAGCATCGGAATCTAAAAGTAGTGTCACAGGAATGGTTCAAATATAGACAGTAGGAAGAGTCAGTCTTCTGGTACTTAAGTCTGCATTGTGCCTTTTGTATTTAATTCCGATGCAATTTCTGTGTTTCATCGTCAACAAGAAGGTCCAAGGGACACAGTAAACCTGGAGTGGTGCATCGGAATCTATAACTAGTGTCACAGGAATGGTTCAAAACATAGACGGTACGAAGAGTCAGTCTTCTTGTACTTAAGTCGGCATTGTGCCTTTTCTATTTAATTCCGATGCATTTTCTGTGTTTCATCGTCTATAAGAAGGTCCAAGGGATACAGTAAACCTGGAGTGAAGCATCGGAATCCATAACTAGTGTCACAGGAATGGTTCAAAACATAGGCAGTAGGAAGAGTCAGTCTTCTTGTACTTAAGTCGGCATTGTGCCATTTGTATTTAATTCCGATTCAATTTCTGTGTTTCATCGTCAATAAGGATGTCCAAGGGATACGGTAAACCTGGAGTGAAGCATCGGAATCTACAACTAGTGTCACAGGAATGGTTCAAAACATAGTCAGTTAGAAGAGTCAGTCTTCTTGTACTTAAGTCGGCATTGTGCCTTTTATATTTAATTCCGATGCAATTTCTGTGTTTCATCGTCAATTCCAAGGGATACAGTAAACCTGGAGTGAAGCATCGGAATCTATAACTAGTGTCTCAGCGATGGTTGAAACATAGACAGAAAGAAGAGTCAGTCTTCTTGTTCTTAAGTCTGCATTGTGCCTTTTGTATTTATTTCGGATGCAATTTCTGTGTTTTATCGTCAATAAGAAGGTCCAAGGGATACAGTAAACCGGGAGTGAAGCATCGGAATCTATAACTAGTGTCACAGGAATTAATGAAAACATAGTCGGTAAGAAGAATCAGTCTTCTTGTACTTAAGTCGGCATTGTGCCTTTTGTATTTAATTCCGATGCAATTTCTGTGATTCATCGTCAACAAGAAGGGCCAAGGGATACATTAAACCTGAAGTGAAGCATCGGAATCTATAACTAGTGTCACAGGAATGGTTCAAAACATAGACAGTATGAAGAGTCAGTCTTCTTGTACTTAAGTCGGCATTGTGCCTTTTCTATTTAATTCCGATGCAATTTCTGTGTTTCATCGTCAATAAGAAGGTCCAAGGGATACAGTAAACCTGGAGTGAAGCATCGGAATCTATAACTAGTGTCACAGGAATGGTTCAAAACATAGACAGTAGGACGAGTCAGTCTTCTTGTACTTAAGTCGGCATCGTGCCTTTTGTATTTAATTCCGATGTAATTTCTGTGTTTCATCGTCAATAATGATGTCCAAGGGATACGTTAAACCTGGAGTGAAGCATCGGACTCTATAACTAGTGTCACAGGAATGGTTCAAAACATAGTCAATAAGAAGAGTCAGTCTTCTTGTACTTAAGTCGGCATTGTGCCTTTCGCATTTAATTCCGATGCAATTTCTGTGTTTCATCGTCAGTAAGAAGGTCCGAGGGATACTGTAAACCTGAGGTGAAGCATCGGAATCTATAACTAGTGTCACAGGAATGGTTCAAAACATAGACAGTAAGAAGAGTCAGTCTTCTTGTACCTAAGTCGGCATTGTGCCTTTTCTGTATAATTCCGATGCAATTTCTGTGTTTCATCGTCAATAAGAAGGTCAGAGGGATACAGTGAACCTGAAGTGAAGAATCGGAAACCATAACTAGTGTCACAGGAATGGTTCAAAACACAGACCGTAAGATGAGTCAGTCTTCTTGTACCTAAGTCGGCATTGTGCCTTTTGTATTCAATTAAGATGCAATTTCTGTGTTTCATCGTCAACAAGGAGGTCAGATGGATGCAGTAAACCTGGAGTGAAGCATCGGAATGTAAAACTAGTGTCACAGTAATGGTTCAAATCATAGACTGTAGGAAGAGTCGGTTTTCTTGTACTTAACTCGCCATTGTGCCTTTTGTATTTAATTCCGATGCAATTTCTGTGTTTCATCGTCAATAAGAAGGTCAGCTGGATACAGTAAACCTGAAGTGAAGCATCTGAATCTATACCTAGTGTCACAGGAATGGTTCAAAGCATTGACAGGAAGAAGAGCCAGTTGTCTTGTACTTGAGTCGGCATTGTGACTTTTGTATTTAATTCCGATGCATTTTCTATGTTCATCGTCAATACGACGGTCAGGGGGATGCAGTAAATCTGAAGTGAAGCATCGGAATCTATAACTAGTGTTACAGGAATGGTTCAAAACATGGACAGTAAGAAGAGTCAGTCTTCTTGTACTTAAGTCGGCCTTGTGCCTTTTGTATTTAATTCCGATGCAATTTCTGTGTTTCATCGTCAATAAGAAGGTCCAAGGGACACAGTAAACCTGAAGTGATGCATCGGAATCCATAACTAGTGTCACAAGAATGGTTCAAAGCATAGACAGTAGGAAGAGTCAGTCCTCTTGTAGATAGGTCGGCATTGTGCCTTTTGTATTTAATTCCGATGCAATTTCTGTGTTTCATCGTCAATAAGGGGGTCCAAGGGATACAGTAAACCTGGAGTGAAGCATCGGAATCAATAACTAGTGTCACAGGAATGGTTCAAAACATAGTCAGTAAGAAGAGTCAGTCTTCTTGTACTTAAGTCGGCATTGTGCCTTTTGTATTTAATTCCGATGCAATTTCTGTGTTTCATCGTCAATAAGAAGGTCAAAGGGATACAGTAAACCTGGAGTGAAGCATCGAAATCTATAACTAGTGTCCCAGCGGTTGTTGAAAACATAGACAGTAGGAAGAGTCAGTCTTCTTGTACTTAAGTCGGCATTGTGCCTTTTGTATTTAATTCCGATGCAATTTCTGTGATTCATCGTCAACAAGAAGGTCCAAGGGATACAGTAAACCTGGACTGAAGCAACGGAATCTATAACTAGTGTCACACGAATGAATGAAACATAGTCGGTAAGAAGAATCAGTCTTCTTGTACTTAAGTCGGCATTGTGCCTTTTGTATTTAATTCCGATGCCATTTCTGTGTTTCATCGTCAGCAACAAGGTCCAAAGGATACATTAAACCTAAAGTGAAGCATCGGAATCTATACCTAGTGTCACAGGAATGGTTCAAAAAATAGAGAGTAGGAAGAGTCAGTCTTCTTGTACTTATGTCCGCATTGTGCCTTTTGTATTCAATTCCGATGCAATATCTGTGTTTCATCGTCAATAAGAAGGTCCAAGGGATAGAGTAAACCTGGAGTGAGCATCGGATTCTATAAGTAGTGTAACAGGAATGGTTCAAATCATAGACAGTAGGAAGAGTCAGTCTTCTTGTACTTAAGTCGGCATTGTGCCTTTTGTATTTTATTCCGATGCAATTTCTGTGTTTCATCGTCAAGAAGAAGGTCCAAGGGATACAGTAAACCTGAAGTGAAGCATCGGAATCTACAACTAATGTCATAGGAATGGTTCAAACATAGACAGTAAGAAGAGTCAGTCTTCTTGTACTTATGTCGGCATAGTGCCCTTTTCATTTAATTCCGATGCAATTTCTGTGTCTCATCGTCAATAAGAAGGTCCAAGGGATACAGTAAACCTGAAGTGAAGCATCGGAAACTATAACTAGTGTCACAGGAATAGTTCCAAACATAGTCAGTAAGAAGAGTCAGTCTTCTTGTACTTAAGTCGGCATTGCGCCTTTTGTATTTAATTCCGATGATATTTCTGTGTTTCATCGTCAATGAGAAGGTCTGAGGGATACAGTAAACCTGAAGTGAAGCATCGGAATCTATAACTAGTGTCACAGGAATGGTTCCAAACATAGTCAGTAAGAAGAGTCAGTCTTCTTGTACTTAAGTCGGCATTGCGCCTTTTGTATTTAATTCCGATGCAATTTCTGTGTTTCATCATCAATGAGAAGGTCTGAGGGATACAGTTAACCTGAAGTGAAGCATCGGAATCTATAACTAGTGTCACAGGAATGGTTCAAAACATAGACAGTAAGAAGAGTCAGTCTTCTTGTACCTAAGTCGGCATTGTGCCTTTTCTGTATAATTCCGATGCAATTTCTGTGTTTCATCGTCAATAAGAAGGTCAGAGGGATACAGTGAACCTGAAGTGAAGAATCGGAAACCATAACTAGTGTCACAGGAATGGTTCAAAACACAGACCGTAAGATGAGTCAGTCTTCTTGTACCTAAGTCGGCATTGTGCCTTTTGTATTCAATTAAGATGCAATTTCTGTGTTTCATCGTCAACAAGGAGGTCAGATGGATGCAGTAAACCTGGAGTGAAGCATCGGAATGTAAAACTAGTGTCACAGTAATGGTTCAAAACATAGACTGTAAGAAGAGTCGGTTTTCTTGTACTTAACTCGCCATTGTGCCTTTTGTATTTAATTCCGATGCAATTTCTGTGTTTCATCGTCAATAAGAAGGTCAGCTGGATACAGTAAACCTGAAGTGAAGCATCTGAATCTATACCTAGTGTCACAGGAATGGTTCAAAGCATTGACAGGAAGAAGAGCCAGTTGTCTTGTACTTGAGTCGGCATTGTGACTTTTGTATTTAATTCCGATGCATTTTCTATGTTCATCGTCAATACGACGGTCAGGGGGATGCAGTAAATCTGAAGTGAAGCATCGGAATCTATAACTAGTGTTACAGGAATGGTTCAAAACATGGACAGTAAGAAGAGTCAGTCTTCTTGTACTTAAGTCGGCCTTGTGCCTTTTGTATTTAATTCCGATGCAATTTCTGTGTTTCATCGTCAATAAGAAGGTCCAAGGGACACAGTAAACCTGAAGTGATGCATCGGAATCCATAACTAGTGTCACAAGAATGGTTCAAAGCATAGACAGTAGGAAGAGTCAGTCCTCTTGTAGATAGGTCGGCATTGTGCCTTTTGTATTTAATTCCGATGCAATTTCTGTGTTTCATCGTCAATAAGGGGGTCCAAGGGATACAGTAAACCTGGAGTGAAGCATCGGAATCAATAACTAGTGTCACAGGAATGGTTCAAAACATAGTCAGTAAGAAGAGTCAGTCTTCTTGTACTTAAGTCGGCATTGTGCCTTTTGTATTTAATTCCGATGCAATTTCTGTGTTTCATCGTCAATAAGAAGGTCAAAGGGATACAGTAAACCTGGAGTGAAGCATCGAAATCTATAACTAGTGTCCCAGCGGTTGTTGAAAACATAGACAGTAGGAAGAGTCAGTCTTCTTGTACTTAAGTCGGCATTGTGCCTTTTGTATTTAATTCCGATGCAATTTCTGTGATTCATCGTCAACAAGAAGGTCCAAGGGATACAGTAAACCTGGACTGAAGCAACGGAATCTATAACTAGTGTCACACGAATGAATGAAACATAGTCGGTAAGAAGAATCAGTCTTCTTGTACTTAAGTCGGCATTGTGCCTTTTGTATTTAATTCCGATGCCATTTCTGTGTTTCATCGTCAGCAAGAAGGTCCAAAGGATACATTAAACCTAAAGTGAAGCATCGGAATCTATACCTAGTGTCACAGGAATGGTTCAAAAAATAGAGAGTAGGAAGAGTCAGTCTTCTTGTACTTATGTCCGCATTGTGCCTTTTGTATTCAATTCCGATGCAATATCTGTGTTTCATCGTCAATAAGAAGGTCCAAGGGATAGAGTAAACCTGGAGTGAGCATCGGATTCTATAAGTAGTGTAACAGGAATGGTTCAAATCATAGACAGTAGGAAGAGTCAGTCTTCTTGTACTTAAGTCGGCATTGTGCCTTTTGTATTTTATTCCGATGCAATTTCTGTGTTTCATCGTCAAGAAGAAGGTCCAAGGGATACAGTAAACCTGAAGTGAAGCATCGGAATCTACAACTAAGGTCATAGGAATGGTTCAAACATAGACAGTAAGAAGAGTCAGTCTTCTTGTACTTATGTCGGCATAGTGCCCTTTTCATTTAATTCCGATGCAATTTCTGTGTCTCATCGTCAATAAGAAGGTCCAAGGGATACAGTAAACCTGAAGTGAAGCATCGGAAACTATAACTAGTGTCACAGGAATAGTTCCAAACATAGTCAGTAAGAAAAGTCAGTCTTCTTGTACTTAAGTCGGCATTGCGCCTTTTGTATTTAATTCCGATGATATTTCTGTGTTTCATCGTCAGTGAGAAGGTCTGAGGGATACAGTAAACCTGAAGTGAAGCATCGGAATCTATAACTAGTGTCACAGGAATGGTTCCAAACATAGTCAGTAAGAAGAGTCAGTCTTCTTGTACTTAAGTCGGCATTGCGCCTTTTGTATTTAATTCCGATGCAATTTCTGTGTTTCATCATCAATGAGAAGGTCTGAGGGATACAGTTAACCTGAAGTGAAGCATCGGAATCTAAAACTAGTGTCACTGGAATGGTTCAAATCATAGACAGTGGGAAGAGTCAGTCTTCTTGTACTTAAGTCGGCATTGTGCCTTTTCTATTTAATTCCGATGCAATTTCTGTGTTTCATCGTCAATAAGAAGGTCCAAGGGATACAGTAAACCTGAAGTGAAGCATCGGAATCTATAACTAGCGTCCCAGGAATGGTTCAAAACATAGTCAGTAAGAAGAATCAGTCTTCTTGTACTTAAGTCGGCATTGTGCCTTTTGTATATAATTCCGATGCAATTTCTAGGTTTCATCGTCAATAAGAGGGTCAGAGGGACACAGTAAACCTGGAGTGAAGCATCGGAATCTATAGCTAGTGTCACAGGAATGGTTCAAAACATAGGCAGTAGGAAGAGTCAGTCAACTTGTACTTAAGTCGGAATGTGGCTTTTGTATTTAATTCCGATGCAATTTCTGTGTTTCATCGTTAATAACAGTGTCAGAGGGATACAGTAAACCTGAAGTGAAGCATCGGAATCTATAACTAGTGCCACAGAAATGGTTCAAAACATAGTCCGTAAGAAGAGTCAGTCTTCTTGTACTTAAGTTTGCATTGTGCACTTTGTATTTAATTCCGATGCAATTTCTGTGTTTCATCGGCAATATGAAGGTCCAAGGGATACAGTAAACCTGGAGTGAATCATCAGAATTTATAACTAGTTTCACAGGAATGGTTCAAAACATAGACAGTAAGAAGAGTCAGTCTTCTTGTACTTAAGTCGGCATTGTGCCTTCTGTATTTAATTCCGATACCATTTCTGTGTTTCATCGTCAATAAGAAGGTCCAAGGGATACAGTAAACCTGAAGTGAAGCATCGGAATCGGTAAGTAGTGTCACAGGAATGGTTCAAATCATAGTCAGTAAGAAGAGTCAGTATTCTTTTACTTAAGTCGGCATTGTGCCTTTTGTATTTAATTCCGATGTAATTTCTGTGTTTCATCGTCAATAAGAAGGTCCAAGGGATACAGTAAACCTGGAGTGAAGCATCGGAATCTATAACTAGTGTCACAGGAATGGTTCAAAACATAGACACTAAGAAGAGTCAGTCTTCTTGTACTGAAGTCGGCATTGTGCCTTTTGTATTTAATTCGGATGCAATTTCTGTGTTTCATCGTCAATAAGAAGGTCCAAGGGATACAGTAAACCGGGAGTGAAGCATCGGAATCTATAACTAGTGTCACAGGAATGAATCAAAACATAGTCGGTAAGATGAATCAGTCTTCTTGTGCTTAAGTCGGCATTGTGCCATTTGTATTTAATTCCGACGCAATTTCTGTGTTTCATCGTCAACAAGAAGGTCCAAGGGATACATTAAACCTGAAGTGAAGCATCGGAATCTATAACTAGTATCACAGGAATGGTTCAAACATAAAAAGTAGGAAGAGTCAGTCTTCTTGTACTTAAGTCGGCATTGAGACATTTGTATTTAATTCCGATGCAATTTCTGTGTTTCATCGTCAACAAGAAGGTCCAAGGGATACATTAAACCTGAAGTGAAGCATCGGAATCTATAACTAGTGTCGCAGGAATGGTTCAAACATAGAGAGTAGGAAGAGTCAGTCTTCTTGTACTTATGTCGGCATTGTGCCTTTTCTATTCAATTCCGATGCAATATCTGTGTTTCATCGTCAATAAGTAGGTCCAAGGGATAAAGTAAACCCGGAGTGAAGCATCGTAATCTAAAAGTAGTGTCACAGGAGTGGTTCAAAAATAGACAGTAGGAAGAGTCAGTCTTCTTGTACTTAAGTCGGCATTGTGCCTTTTGTATATAATTCCGATGCAATTTCTGTGTTTCATCGTCAACAAGAAGGTCCAAGGGACACAGTAAACCTGGAGTGAAGCATCGGAATCTATAACTAGTGTCACAGGAATGGTTCAAAACATAGACAGTAAGAAGAGTCAGTCATCTTGTACTTAAGTCGGAATATGACTTTTGTATTTAATTCCGATGCAATTTCTGGGTTTCATCGTCATTAAGAGGGTCAGAGGAATACAGTAAACCTGAAGTGGAGCATCGGAATCTATAACTAGTGTCACTGGAATGGTTCAAAACATAGACAGTAGGAAGAGTCAGTCTTCTTGTACTTAAGTCGGCATTGTGCCTTTTCTATTTAATTCCGATGCAATTTCTGTGTTTCATCGTCAATAAAGAGGTGCAAGGGATACAGTAAACCTGAAGTGAAGCATGTGAATCTGTAACTAGTGTCACAGGAATGGTTCAAACATAGAGCGTAGGAAGAGTCAGTCTTCTTGTACTTATGTCGGCATTGTGCCTTTTCTATTCAATTCCGATGCAATATCTGTGTTTCATCGTCAATAAGATGGTCCAAGGGATACAGTAAACCCAGAGTGAAGCATCGGAATCTAAAAGTAGTGTCACAGGAATGGTTCAAATATAGACAGTAGGAAGAGTCAGTCTTCTTGTACTTAAGTCGGCATTGTGCCTTTTGTATTTAATTCCGATGCAATATCTGTGTTTCATCGTCAACAAGAAGGTCCAAGGGACACAGTAAACCTGGAGTGAAGCATCGGAATCTATAACTAGTGTCACAGGAATGGTTCAAAACATAGACAGTAAGAAGAGACCGTCATCTTGTACTTAAGTCGGAATGTGACTTTTGTATTTAATTACGATGCAATTTCTGGGTTTAATCGTCAATAAGAGGGTCAGAGGGATACAGTAAACCTGAAGTGAAGCATCGGAATCTATAACTAGTGTCACAGGAATGGTTCAAAACATAGACACTAAGAAGAGTCAGTCTTCCTGTAGTTAAGTCGGCATTGTGCCTTTTGTATTTAATTCCGATGCAATTTCTGTGATTCATCGTCAACAAGAAGGTCCAAGGGATACATTGAACCTGAAGTGAAGCATCGGAATCTATAACTAGTGTCACAGGAATGATTCAAAACATAGACAGTATGAAGAGTCAGTCTTCTTGTACTTAAGTCGGCATTGTGCCTTTTCTATTTAATTCCGATGCAATTTCTGTGTTTCATCGTCAATAAGAAGGTCCAAGGGATACAGTAAACCTGGAGTGAAGCATCGGAATCTATAACTAGTGTCACAGGAATGGTTCAAAACATAGACAGTAGGACGAGTCAGTCTTCTTGTACTTAAGTCGGCATTCTGCCTTTTGTGATTAATTCCGATGTAATTTCTGTGTTTCATCGTCAATAATGATGTCCAAGGGATACGGTAAACCTGGAGTGAAGCATCGGAATCTATAACTAGTGTCACAGGAATGGTTCAAAACATAGTCAATAAGAAGAGTCAGTCTTCTTGTACTTAAGTCGGCATTGTGCCTTTCGCATTTAATTCCGATGCAATTTCTGTGTTTCATCGTCAGTAAGAAGGTCAGAGGGATACTGTAAACCTGAGGTGAAGCATCGGAATCTATAACTAGTGTCACAGGAATGGTTCAAAACATAGAGAGTAGGAAGAGTCAGTCTTCTTGTACTTATGTCGGCATTGTGCCTTTTCTATTCAATTCCGATGCAATATCTGTGTTTCATCGTCATTAAGTAGGTCCAAGGGATAAAGTAAACCCGGAGTGAAGCATCGGAATCTAAAAGTAGTGTCACAGGAGTGGTTCAAAAATAGACAGTAGGAAGAGTCGGTCTTCTTGTACTTAAGTCGGCATTGTGCCTTTTGTATATAATTCCGATGCAATTTCTGTGTTTCATCGTCAACAAGAAGGTCCAAGGGACACAGTAAACCTGGAGTGAAGCATCGGAATCTATAACTAGTGTCACAGGAATGGTTCAAAACATAGACAGTAAGAAGAGTCCGTCATCTTGTACTTAAGTCGGAATGTGACTTTTGTAATTAATTACGATGCAATTTCTAGGTTTCATCGTCAATAAGAGGGTCAGAGGGAGACAGTAAACCTGAAGTGAAGCATCGGAATCTATAACTAGTGTCACAGGAATGGTTCAAAACATAGACAGTAGGAAGAGTCAGTCTTCTTGTACTTAAGTCGGCATTGTGCCTTTTCTATTTAATTCCGATGCAATTTCTGTGTTTCATCGTCAATAAGTAGGTGCAAGGGATACAGTAAACCTGAAGTGAAGCATGTGAATCTGTAACTAGTGTCACAGGAATGGTTCAAACATAGAGAGTAGGAAGAGTCAGTCTTCTTGTACTTATGTCGGCATTGTGCCTTTTCTATTCAATTCCGATGCAATATCTGTGTTTCATCGTCAATAAGATGGTCCAAGGGATACAGTAAACCCAGAGTGAAGCATCGGAATCTAAAAGTAGTGTCACAGGAATGGTTCAAATATAGACAGTAGGAAGAGTCAGTCTTCTTGTACTTAAGTCGGCATTGTGCCTTTTGTATTTAATTCCGATGCAATATCTGTGTTTATCGTCAACAAGAAGGTCCAAGGGACACAGTAAACCTGGACTGAAGCATCGGAATCTATAACTAGTGTCACAGGAATGGTTCAAACATAGACAGTAAGAAGAGTCCGTCATCTTGTACTTAAGTCGGAATGTGACTTTTGTATTTAATTACGATGCAATTTCTGGGTTTCATCGTCAATAAGAGGGTCAGAGGGATACAGTAAACCTGAAGTGAAGCATCGGAATCTATAACTAGTGTCACAGGAATGGTTCAAAACATAGACACTAAGAAGAGTCAGTCTTCTTGTAGTTAAGTCGGCATTGTGCCTTTTGTTTTTAATTCCGATGCAATTTCTGTGATTCATCGTCAACAAGAAGGTCCAAGGGATACATTGAACCTGAAGTGAAGCATCGGAATCTATAACTAGTGTCACAGGAATGGTTCAACACATAGACGGTAGGAAGAGTCAGTCTTCTTGTACTTAAGTCGGCATTGTGCCTTTTCTATTTAATTCCGATGCAATTTCTGTGTTTCATCGTCACTAAGAAGGTCCAAGGGATACAGTAAACCTGGAGTGAAGCATCGGAATCTATAACTAGTGTCACAGGAATGGTTCAAATCATAGACAGTAGGAAGAGTCAGTTTCTTGTACTTAAGTCGGCATTGTGCCTTTTGTATTTAATTCCGATGTAATTTTTGTGTTTCATCGTCAATAAGGATGTCCAAGGGATACGGTAAACCTGGAGTGAAGCATCGGAATCTATAACTAGTGTCACAGGAATGGTTCAAAACATAGTCAGTTAGGAGAGTCAGTCTTCTTGTACTTAAGTCGGCATTGTGCCTTTTATATTTAATTCCGATGCAATTTCTGTGTTTCATCGTCAATAAGAAGGTCCAAGGGATACAGTAAACCTGGAGTGAAGCATCGGAATCTATAACTAGTGTCTCAGCGATTGTTAAAACATAGACAGTAAGAAGAGTCAGTCTTCTTGTTCTTAAGTCTGCATTGTGCCTTTTGTACTTAATTCGGATGCAATTTCTGTCTTTCATCGTCAATAAGAAGGTCCAAGGGATACAGTAAACCGGGAGTGAAGCATCGGAATCTATAACTAGTGTCACAGGAATGAATGAAAACATAGTCAGTAAGAAGAATCAGTCTTCTTGTACTTAAGTCGGCACTGTGCCTTTTGTATTTAATTCCGATTGCAATTTCTGTGATTCATCGCCAAAAAGAAGGGCCAAGGGATACATTAAACCTGAAGTGAAGCATCGGAAACTATAACTAGTGTCACAGGAATGGTTCAAAACATAGACAGTATGAAGAGTCAGTCTTCTTGTACTTAAGTCGGCATTGTGCCTTTTGTATTTAATTCCGATGTAATTTCTGTGTTTCATCGACAATAATGATGTCCAAGGGATACGGTAAACCTGGAGTGAAGCATCGGAATCTATAACTAGTGTCACAGGAATGGTTCAAAACATAGTCAGTAAGAAGAGTCAGTCTTCTTGTACATAAGTCGGCATTGTGCCTTTTGTATTTAATTCCGATGCAATTTCTGTGTTTCATCGTCAGTAAGAAGGTCCAAGGGATACAGTAAACCGGGAGTGAAGCATCGGAATCTATAACTAGTGTCACAGAAATGGTTCAAAACATAGTCAGTAAGAAGAGTCAGTCTTCTTGTACTTAAGTCGGCATTGTGCCTTTTGTATTAAATTCCGATGCAATTTCTGTGTTTCATCGTCAATAAGAAGGTCCAAGGGATACAGTAAACCTGGACTGAAACATCAGAATCTATAACTAGTGTCACAGGAATGAATCAAACATAGTCGGTAAGAAGAATCAGTCTTCTTGTACTTAAGTCGGCATTGTGCCTTTTGTATTTAATTCCGATGCAATTTCTGTGCTTCATCGTCAAGAATAAGGTCCAAGGGATACATAAAACCTGAAGTGAAGCATCGGAATCAATAACTAGTGTCACAGGAATGGTTCAAACATAGGGAGTAGGAAGTGTCAGTCCTCTTGTACTTATGTCGGCATTGTGCCTTTTGTATTTAATTCCGATGCAATTTCTGTGTTTCATCGTCAACAAGAAGGTCCAAGGGACACAGTAAACCTGGAGTGAAGAATCGGAATCTATAACTAGAGTCACAGGAATGGTTCAAAACATAGACAGTAAGAAGAGTCAGTCATCTTGTACTTAAGTCGGAATGTGACTTTTGTATTTAATTACGATGCAATTTCTGGATTTAATCGTCAATAGGAGGGTCAGAGGGATACAGTAAACCTGAAGTGAAGCATCGGAATCTATAA
The DNA here is from genome assembly GCF_021461395.2 of Schistocerca americana. Classification (NCBI taxonomy): domain Eukaryota; kingdom Metazoa; phylum Arthropoda; class Insecta; order Orthoptera; family Acrididae; genus Schistocerca; species Schistocerca americana. The sequence goes on along the minus strand of NC_060122.1, from coordinate 8,155,728 downwards.
CTAGTGTCACAGGAATGGTTCAAAACATAGACAGTAGGAAGAGTCAGTCTTCTTGTACTTAAGTCGGCATTGTGCCTTTTCTATTTAATTCCGATGCAATTTCTGTGTTTCATCGTCAATAAGTAGGTGCAAGGGATACAGTAAACCTGAAGTGAAGCATGTGAATCTGTAACTAGTGTCACAGGAATGGTTCAACCATAGAGAGTAGGAAGAGTCAGTCTTCTTGTACTTATGTCGCCATTGTGCCTTTTCTATTCAATTCCGATGCAATATCTGTGTTTCATCGTCAATAAGAAGGTCCAAGGGATACAGTAAACCCAGAGTGAAGCATCGGAATCTAAAAGTAGTGTCACAGGAATGGTTCAAATATAGACAGTAGGAAGAGTCAGTCTTCTTGTAATTAAGTCGGTGTTGTGCCTTTTGTATTTAATTCCGATGCAATTTCTGTGTTTCATCGTCAACAAGAAGGTCCAAGGGACACAGTAAACCTGGAGTGAAGCATCGGAATCTATAACTAGTGTCACAGGAATGGTTCAAAACATAGACGGTAGGAAGAGTCAGTCTTCTTGTACTTAAGTCTTCATTGTGCCTTTTCTATTTAATTCCGATGCAATTTATGTGTTTCATCGTCAATAAGAAGGTCCAAGGGATACAGTAAACCTGGAGTGAAGCATCGGAATCTATAACTAGTGTCACAGGAATGGTTCAAAACATAGGCAGTAGGAGGAGTCAGTCTTTTTGTACTTAAGTCGGCATTGAGCCTTTTGTATTTAATTCCGAAGCAATTTCTGTGTTTCATCGTCAATAAGGATGTCCAAGGGATACGGTAAACCTGGAGTGAAGCATCGGAATCTATAACTAGTGTCACAGGAATGGTTCAAAACATAGTCAGTTAGAAGAGTCAGTCTTCTTGTACTTAAGTCGGCATTGTGCCTTTTATATTTAATTCCGATGCAATTTCTGTGTTTCATCGTCAATAAGAAGGTCCAAGGGATACAGTAAACCTGGAGTGAAGCATCGGAATCTATAACTAGTGTCTCAGCGATGGTTAAAACATAGACAGTAAGAAGAGTCAGTCTTCTTGTTCTTAAGTCTGCATTGTGCCTTTTGTATTTAATTCGGATGCAATTTCTGTGTTTCATCGTCAAGACGAAGGTCCAAGGGATACAGTAAACCTGAAGTGAAGCATCGGAATCTACAACTAATGTCATAGGAATGGTTCAAACATAGACAGTAAGAAGAGTCAGTCTTCTTGTACTTATGTCGGCATAGTGCCCTTTTCATTTAATTCCGATGCAATTTCTGTGTCTCATCGTCAATAAGAAGGTCCAAGGGATACAGTAAACCTGAAGTGAAGCATCGGAAACTATAACTAGTGTCACAGGAATAGTTCCAAACATAGTCAGTAAGAAGAGTCAGTCTTCTTGTACTTAAGTCGGCATTGCGCCTTTTGTATTTAATTCCGATGATATTTCTGTGTTTCATCGTCAATGAGATGGTCTGAGGGATACAGTAAACCTGAAGTGAAGCATCGGAATCTATAACTAGTGTCACAGGAATGGTTCCAAACATAGTCAGTAAGAAGAGTCAGTCTTCTTGTACTTAAGTCGGCATTGCGCCTTTTGTATTTAATTCCGATGCAATTTCTGTGTTTCATCATCAATGAGAAGGTCTGAGGGATACAGTTAACCTGAAGTGAAGCATCGGAATCTAAAACTAGTGTCACTGGAATGGTTCAAATCATAGACAGTGGGAAGAGTCAGTCTTCTTGTACTTAAGTCGGCATTGTGCCTTTTCTATTTAATTCCGATGCAATTTCTGTGTTTCATCGTCAATAAGAAGGTCCAAGGGATACAGTAAACCTGAAGTGAAGCATCGGAATCTATAACTAGTGTCCCAGGAATGGTTCAAAACATAGTCAGTAAGAAGAATCAGTCTTCTTGTACTTAAGTCGGCATTGTGCCTTTTGTATATAATTCCGATGCAGTTTCTGTGTTTCATCGTTAATAAGAACGTCCAAGGGACACAGTAAACCTGGAGTGAAGCATCGGAATCTATAGCTAGTGTCACAGGAATGGTTCAAAACATAGGCAGTAGGAAGAGTCAGTCAACTTGTACTTAAGTCGGAATGTGGCTATTGTATTTAATTCCGATGCAATTTCTGTGTTTCATCGTTAATAACAGTGTCAGAGGGATACAGTAAACCTGAAGTGAAGCATCGGAATCTATAACTAGTGCCACAGAAATGGTTCAAAACATAGTCCGTAAGAAGAGTCAGTCTTCTTGTACTTAAGTTTGCATTGTGCACTTTGTATTTAATTCCGATGCAATTTCTGTGTTTCATCGGCAATATGAAGGTCCAAGGGATACAGTAAACCTGGAGTGAATCATCAGAATTTATAACTAGTTTCACAGGAATGGTTCAAAACATAGACAGTAAGAAGAGTCAGTCTTCTTGTACTTAAGTCGGCATTGTGCCTTCTGTATTTAATTCCGATACCATTTCTGTGTTTCATCGTCAATAAGAAGGTCCAAGGGATACAGTAAACCTGAAGTGAAGCATCAGAATCGGTAAGTAGTGTCACAGGAATGGTTCAAATCATAGTCAGTAAGAAGAGTCAGTATTCTTTTACTTAAGTCGGCATTGTGCCTTTTGTATTTAATTCCGATGTAATTTCTGTGTTTCATCGTCAATAAGAAGGTCCAAGGGATACAGTAAACCTGGAGTGAAGCATCGGAATCTATAACTAGTGTCACAGGAATGGTTCAAAACATAGACACTAAGAAGAGTCAGTCTTCTTGTACTGAAGTCGGCATTGTGCCTTTTGTATTTAATTCGGATGCAATTTCTGTGTTTCATCGTCAATAAGAAGGTCCAAGGGATACAGTAAACTGGGAGTGAAGCATCGGAATCTATAACTAGTGTCACAGGAATGAATCAAAACATAGTCGGTAAGATGAATCAGTCTTCTTGTGCTTAAGTCGGCATTGTGCCTTTTGTATTTAATTCCGACGCAATTTCTGTGTTTCATCGTCAACAAGAAGGTCCAAGGGATACATTAAACCAGAAGTGAAGCATCGGAATCTATAACTAGTATCACAGGAATGGTTCAAACATAGAGAGTAGGAAGAGTCAGTCTTCTTGTACTTAAGTCGGCATTGAGACATTTGTATTTAATTCCGATGCAATTTCTGTGTTTCATCGTCAACAAGAAGGTCCAAGGGATACATTAAACCTGAAGTGAAGCATCGGAATCTATAACTAGTGTCACAGGAATGGTTCAAACATAGAGAGTAGGAAGAGTCAGTCTTCTTGTACTTATGTCGGCATTGTGCCTTTTCTATTCAATTCCGATGCAATATCTGTGTTTCATCGTCAATAAGTAGGTCCAAGGGATAAAGTAAACCCGGAGTGAAGCATCGTAATCTAAAAGTAGTGTCACAGGAGTGGTTCAAAAATAGAGAGTAGGAAGAATCAGTCTTCTTGTACTTAAGTCGGCATTGTGCCTTTTGTATATAATTCCGATGTAATTTCTGTGTTTCATCGTCAACAAGAAGGTCCAAGGGACACAGTAAACCTGGAGTGAAGCATCGGAATCAATAACTAGTGTCACAGGAATGGTTCAAAACATAGACAGTAAGAAGAGTCAGTCATCTTGTACTTAAGTCGGAATGTGACTTTTGTATTTAATTCCGATGCAATTTCTGGGTTTCATCGTCATTAAGAGGGTCAGAGGGATACAGTAAACCTGAAGTGGAGCATCGGAATCTATAACTAGTGTCACTGGAATGGTTCAAAACATAGACAGTAGGAAGAGTCAGTCTTCTTGTACTTAAGTCGGCATTGTGCCTTTTCTATTTAATTCCGATGCAATTTCTGTGTTTCATCGTCAATAAAGAGGTGCAAGGGATACAGTAAACCTGAAGTGAAGCATGTGAATCTGTAACTAGTGTCACAGAAATGGTTCAAACATAGAGCGTAGGAAGAGTCAGTCTTCTTGTACTTATGTCGGCATTGTGCCTTTTCTATTCAATTCCGATGCAATATCTGTGTTTCATCGTCAATAAGATGGTCCAAGGGATACAGTAAACCCAGAGTGAAGCATCGGAATCTAAAAGTAGTGTCACAGGAATGGTTCAAATATAGACAGTAGGAAGAGTCAGTCTTCTTGTACTTAAGTCGGCATTGTGCCTTTTGTATTTAATTCCGATGCAATATCTGTGTTTCATCGTCAACAAGAAGGTCCAAGGGACACAGTAAACCTGGAGTGAAGCATCGGAATCTATAACTAGTGTCACAGGAATGGTTCAAAACATAGACAGTAAGAAGAGACCGTCATCTTGTACTTAAGTCGGAATGTGACTTTTGTATTTAATTACGATGCAATTTCTGGGTTTAATCGTCAATAAGAGGGTCAGAGGGATACAGTAAACCTGAAGTGAAGCATCGGAATCTATAACTAGTGTCACAGGAATGGTTCAAAACATAGACACTAAGAAGAGTCAGTCTTCTTGTTGTTAAGTCGGCATTGTGCCTTTTGTGATTAATTCCGATGTAATTTCTGTGTTTCATCGTCAATAATGATGTCCAAGGGATACGGTAAACCTGGAGTGAAGCATCGGAATCTATAACTAGTGTCACAGGAATGGTTCAAAACATAGTCAATAAGAAGAGTCAGTCTTCTTGTACTTAAGTCGGCATTGTGCCTTTCGCATTTAATTCCGATGCAATTTCTGTGTTTCATCGTCAGTAAGAAGGTCAGAGGGATACTGTAAACCTGAGGTGAAGCATCGGAATCTATAACTAGTGTCACAGGAATGGTTCAAAACATAGACAGTAAGAAGAGTCAGTCTTCTTGTACCTAAGTCGGCATTGTGCCTTTTGTATTTAATTCCGATGCAATTTCTGTGATTCATCGCCAAAAAGAAGGGCCAAGGGATACATTAAACCTGAAGTGAAGCATCGGAAACTATAACTAGTGTCACAGGAATGGTTCAAAACATAGACAGTATGAAGAGTCAGTCTTCTTGTTCTTAAGTCGGCATTGTGCCTTTTCTATTTAATTCCGGTGCAATTTCTGTGTTTCATCGTCAATAAGAAGGTACAAGGGATACAGTAAACCTGGAGTGAAGCATCGGAATCTATAACTAGTGTCACAGGAATGGTTCAAAACATAGAGAGTAGGAAGAGTCAGTCTTCTTGTACTTATGTCGGCATTGTGCCTTTTCTATTCAATTCCGATGCAATATCTGTGTTTCATCGTCATTAAGTAGGTCCAAGGGATAAAGTAAACCCGGAGTGAAGCATCGGAATCTAAAAGTAGTGTCACAGGAGTGGTTCAAAAATAGACAGTAGGAAGAGTCAGTCTTCTTGTACTTAAGTCGGCATTGTGCCTTTTGTATATAATTCCGATGCAATTTCTGTGTTTCATCGTCAACAAGAAGGTCCAAGGGACACAGTAAACCTGGAGTGAAGCATCGGAATCTATAACTAGTGTCACAGGAATGGTTCAAAACATAGACAGTAAGAAGAGTCCGTCATCTTGTACTTAAGTCGGAATGTGACTTTTGTAATTAATTACGATGCAATTTCTAGGTTTCATCGTCAATAAGAGGGTCAGAGGGAGACAGTAAACCTGAAGTGAAGCATCGGAATCTATAACTAGTGTCACAGGAATGGTTCAAAACATAGACAGTAGGAAGAGTCAGTCTTCTTGTACTTAAGTCGGCATTGTGCCTTTTCTATTTAATTCCGATGCAATTTCTGTGTTTCATCGTCAATAAGTAGGTGCAAGGGATACAGTAAACCTGAAGTGAAGCATGTGAATCTGTAACTAGTGTCACAGGAATGGTTCAAACATAGAGAGTAGGAAGAGTCAGTCTTCTTGTACTTATGTCGGCATTGTGCCTTTTCTATTCAATTCCGATGCAATATCTGTGTATCATCGTCAATAAGATGGTCCAAGGGATACAGTAAACCCAGAGTGAAGCATCGGAATCTAAAAGTAGTGTCACAGGAATGGTTCAAATATAGACAGTAGGAAGAGTCAGTCTTCTTGTACTTAAGTCGGCATTGTGCCTTTTGTATTTAATTCCGATGCAATATCTGTGTTTATCGTCAACAAGAAGGTCCAAGGGACACAGTAAACCTGGACTGAAGCATCGGAATCTATAACTAGTGTCACAGGAATGGTTCAAACATAGACAGTAAGAAGAGTCCGTCATCTTGTACTTAAGTCGGAATGTGACTTTTGTATTTAATTACGATGCAATTTCTGGGTTTCATCGTCAATAAGAGGGTCAGAGGGATACAGTAAACCTGAAGTGAAGCATCGGAATCTATAACTAGTGTCACAGGAATGGTTCAAAACATAGACACTAAGAAGAGTCAGTCTTCTTGTAGTTAAGTCGGCATTGTGCCTTTTGTTTTTAATTCCGATGCAATTTCTGTGATTCATCGTCAACAAGAAGGTCCAAGGGATACATTGAACCTGAAGTGAAGCATCGGAATCTATAACTAGTGTCACAGGAATGGTTCAACACATAGACGGTAGGAAGAGTCAGTCTTCTTGTACTTAAGTCGGCATTGTGCCTTTTCTATTTAATTCCGATGCAATTTCTGTGTTTCATCGTCACTAAGAAGGTCCAAGGGATACAGTAAACCTGGAGTGAAGCATCGGAATCTATAACTAGTGTCACAGGAATGGTTCAAATCATAGACAGTAGGAAGAGTCAGTCTTCTTGTACTTAAGTCGGCATTGTGCCTTTTGTATTTAATTCCGATGCAATTTTTGTGTTTCATCGTCAATAAGGATGTCCAAGGGATACGGTAAACCTGGAGTGAAGCATCGGAATCTATAACTAGTGTCACAGGAATGGTTCAAAACATAGTCAGTTAGGAGAGTCAGTCTTCTTGTACTTAAGTCGGCATTGTGCCTTTTATATTTAATTCCGATGCAATTTCTGTGTTTCATCGTCAATAAGAAGGTCCAAGGGATACAGTAAACCTGGAGTGAAGCATCGGAATCTATAACTAGTGTCTCAGCGATTGTTAAAACATAGACGGTAAGAAGAGTCAGTCTTCTTGTTCTTAAGTCTGCATTGTGCCTTTTGTACTTAATTCGGATGCAATTTCTGTCTTTCATCGTCAATAAGAAGGTCCAAGGGATACAGTAAACCGGGAGTGAAGCATCGGAATCTATAACTAGTGTCACAGGAATGAATGAAAACATAGTCGGTAAGAACAATCAGTCTTCTTGTACTTAAGTCGGCACTGTGCCTTTTGTATTTAATTCCGATTGCAATTTCTGTGATTCATCGCCAAAAAGAAGGGCCAAGGGATACATTAAACCTGAAGTGAAGCATCGGAAACTATAACTAGTGTCACAGGAATGGTTCAAAACATAGACAGTATGAAGAGTCAGTCTTCTTGTACTTAAGTCGGCATTGTGCCTTTTGTATTAAATTCCGATGTAATTTCTGTGTTTCATCGACAATAATGATGTCCAAGGGATACGGTAAACCTGGAGTGAAGCATCGGAATCTATAACTAGTGTCACAGGAATGGTTCAAAACATAGTCAGTTAAAAGAGTCAGTCTTCTTGTACTTAAGTCGGCATTGTGCCTTTTATATTTAATTCCGATGCAATTTATGTGTTTCATCGTCAATAAGAAGGTCCAAGGGATACAGTAAACCTGGAGTGAAGCATCGGAATCTATAACTAGTGTCTCAGCGATGGTTAAAACATAGACAGTAAGAAGAGTCAGTCTTCTTGTTCTTAAGTCTGCATTGTGCCTTTTGTATTTAATTCGGATGCAATTTCTGTGTTTCATCGTCAATAAGAAGGTCCAAGGAATACAGTAAACCGGGAGTGAAGCATCGGAATCTATAACTAGTGTCACAGGAATGAATGAAAACATAGTCGGTAAGAAGAATCAGTCTTCTTGTACTTAAGTCGGCATTGTGCCTTTTGTATTTAATTCCGATGCCATTTCTGTGTTTCATCGTCAGCAAGAAGGTCCAAAGGATACATTAAACCTAAAGTGAAGCATCGGAATCTATACCTAGTGTCACAGGAATGGTTCAAAAAATAGAGAGTAGGAAGAGTCAGTCTTCTTGTACTTATGTCCGCATTGTGCCTTTTGTATTCAATTCCGATGCAATATCTGTGTTTCATCGTCAATAAGAAGGTCCAAGGGATAGAGTAAACCTGGAGTGAGCATCGGATTCTATAAGTAGTGTAACAGGAATGGTTCAAATCATAGACAGTAGGAAGAGTCAGTCTTCTTGTACTTAAGTCGGCATTGTGCCTTTTGTATTTTATTCCGATGCAATTTCTGTGTTTCATCGTCAAGAAGAAGGTCCAAGGGATACAGTAAACCTGAAGTGAAGCATCGGAATCTACACCTAATGTCATAGGAATGGTTCAAACATAGACAGTAAGAAGAGTCAGTCTTCTTGTACTTATGTCGGCATAGTGCCCTTTTCATTTAATTCCGATGCAATTTCTGTGTCTCATCGTCAATAAGAAGGTCCAAGGGATACAGTAAACCTGAAGTGAAGCATCGGAAACTATAACTAGTGTCACAGGAATAGTTCCAAACATAGTCAGTAAGAAGAGTCAGTCTTCTTGTACTTAAGTCGGCATTGCGCCTTTTGTATTTAATTCCGATGATATTTCTGTGTTTCATCGTCAATGAGAAGGTCTGAGGGATACAGTAAACCTGAAGTGAAGCATCGGAATCTATAACTAGTGTCACAGGAATGGTTCCAAACATAGTCAGTAAGAAGAGTCAGTCTTCTTGTACTTAAGTCGGCATTGTGCCTTTTGTATATAATTCCGATGCAGTTTCTGTGTTTCATCGTTAATAAGAAGGTCCAAGGGACACAGTAAACCTGGAGTGAAGCATCGGAATCTATAGCTAGTGTCACAGGAATGGTTCAAAACATAGGCAGTAGGAAGAGTCAGTCAACTTGTACTTAAGTCGGAATGTGGCTATTGTATTTAATTCCGATGCAATTTCTGTGTTTCATCGTTAATAACAGTGTCAGAGGGATACAGTAAACCTGAAGTGAAGCATCGGAATCCATAACTAGTGCTACAGAAATGGTTCAAAACATAGTCCGTAAGAAGAGTCAGTCTTCTTGTACTTAAGTTTGCATTGTGCACTTTGTATTTAATTCCGATGCAATTTCTGTGTTTCATCGTCAATAAAGAGGTGCAAGGGATACAGTAAACCTGAAGTGAAGCATGTGAATCTGTAACTAGTGTCACAGGAATGGTTCAAACATAGAGCGTAGGAAGAGTCAGTCTTCTTGTACTTATGTCGGCATTGTGCCTTTTCTATTCAATTCCGATGCAATATCTGTGTTTCATCGTCAATAAGATGGTCCAAGGGATACAGTAAACCCAGAGTGAAGCATCGGAATCTAAAAGTAGTGTCACAGGAATGGTTCAAATATAGACAGTAGGAAGAGTCAGTCTTCTTGTACTTAAGTCGGCATTGTGCCTTTTGTATTTAATTCCGATGCAATATCTGTGTTTCATCGTCAACAAGAAGGTCCAAGGGACACAGTAAACCTGGAGTGAAGCATCGGAATCTATAACTAGTGTCACAGGAATGGCTCAAAACATAGACAGTAAAAAGAGACCGTCATCTTGTACTTAAGTCGGAATGTGACTTTTGTATTTAATTACGATGCAATTTCTGGGTTTAATCGTCAATAAGAGGGTCAGAGGGATACAGTAAACCTGAAGTGAAGCATCGGAATCTATAACTAGTGTCACAGGAATGGTTCAAAACATAGACACTAAGAAGAGTCAGTCTTCTTGTAGTTAAGTCGGCATTGTGCCTTTTGTATTTAATTCCGATGCAATTTCTGTGATTCATCGTCAACAAGAAGGTCCAAGGGATACATTGAACCTGAAGTGAAGCATCGGAATCTATAACTAGTGTCACAGGAATGATTCAAAACATAGACGGTATGAAGAGTCAGTCTTCTTGTACTTAAGTCGGCATTGTGCCTTTTCTATTTAATTCCGATGCAATTTCTGTGTTTCATCGTCAATAAGAAGGTCCAAGGGATACAGTAAACCTGGAGTGAAGCATCGGAATCTATAACTAGTGTCACAGGAATGGTTCAAAACATAGACAGTAGGACGAGTCAGTCTTCTTGTACTTAAGTCGGCATTGTGCCTTTTGTGATTAATTCCGATGTAATTTCTGTGTTTCATCGTCAATAATGATGTCCAAGGGATACGGTAAACCTGGAGTGAAGCATCGGAATCTATAACTAGTGTCACAGGAATGGTTCAAAACATAGTCAATAAGAAGAGTCAGTCTTCTTGTACTTAAGTCGGCATTGTGCCTTTCGCATTTAATTCCGATGCAATTTCTGTGTTTCATCGTCAGTAAGAAGGTCAGAGGGATACTGTAAACCTGAGGTGAAGCATCGGAATCTATAACTAGTGTCACAGGAATGGTTCAAAACATAGACAGTAAGAAGAGTCAGTCTTCTTGTACCTAATTCGGCATTGTGCCTTTTGTATTTAATTCCGATGCAATTTCTGTGATTCATCGCCAAAAAGAAGGGCCAAGGGATACATTAAACCTGAAGTGAAGCATCGGAAACTATAACTAGTGTCACAGGAATGGTTCAAAACATAGACAGTATGAAGAGTCAGTCTTCTTGTACTTAAGTCGGCATTGTGCCTTTTCTATTTAATTCCGATGCAATTTCTGTGTTTCATCGTCAATAAGAAGGTACAAGGGATACAGTAAACCTGGAGTGAAGCATCGGAATCTATAACTAGTGTCACAGGAATGGTTCAAAACATAGAGAGTAGGAAGAGTCAGTCTTCTTGTACTTATGTCGGCATTGTGCCTTTTCTATTCAATTCCGATGCAATATCTGTGTTTCATCGTCATTAAGTAGGTCCAAGGGATAAAGTAAACCCGGAGTGAAGCATCGGAATCTAAAAGTAGTGTCACAGGAGTGGTTCAAAAATAGACAGTAGGAAGAGTCAGTCTTCTTGTACTTAAGTCGGCATTGTGCCTTTTGTATATAATTCCGATGCAATTTCTGTGTTTCATCGTCAACAAGAAGGTCCAAGGGACACAGTAAACCTGGAGTGAAGCATCGGAATCTATAACTAGTGTCACAGGAATGGTTCAAAACATAGACAGTAAGAAGAGTCCGTCATCTTGTACTTAAGTCGGAATGTGACTTTTGTAATTAATTACGATGCAATTTCTAGGTTTCATCGTCAATAAGAGGGTCAGAGGGAGACAGTAAACCTGAAGTGAAGCATCGGAATCTATAACTAGTGTCACAGGAATGGTTCAAAACATAGACAGTAGGAAGAGTCAGTCTTCTTGTACTTAAGTCGGCATTGTGCCTTTTCTATTTAATTCCGATGCAATTTCTGTGTTTCATCGTCAATAAGTAGGTGCAAGGGATACAGTAAACCTGAAGTGAAGCATGTGAATCTGTAACTAGTGTCACAGGAATGGTTCAAACATAGAGAGTAGGAAGAGTCAGTCTTCTTGTACTTATGTCGGCATTGTGCCTTTTCTATTCAATTCCGATGCAATATCTGTGTTTCATCGCCAATAAGATGGTCCAAGGGATACAGTAAACCCAGAGTGAAGCATCGGAATCTAAAAGTAGTGTCACAGGAATGGTTCAAATATAGACAGTAGGAAGAGTCAGTCTTCTTGTACTTAAGTCGGCATTGTGCCTTTTGTATTTAATTCCGATGCAATATCTGTGTTTATCGTCAACAAGAAGGTCCAAGGGACACAGTAAACCTGGACTGAAGCATCGGAATCTATAACTAGTGTCACAGGAATGGTTCAAACATAGACAGTAAGAAGAGTCCGTCATCTTGTACTTAAGTCGGAATGTGACTTTTGTATTTAATTACGATGCAATTTCTGGGTTTCATAGTCAATAAGAGGGTCAGAGGGATACAGTAAACCTGAAGTGAAGCATCGGAATCTATAACTAGTGTCACAGGAATGGTTCAAAACATAGACACTAAGAAGAGTCAGTCTTCTTGTAGTTAAGTCGGCATTGTGCCTTTTGTTTTTAATTCCGATGCAATTTCTGTGATTCATCGTCAACAAGAAGGTCCAAGGGATACATTGAACCTGAAGTGAAGCATCGGAATCTATAACTAGTGTCACAGGAATGGTTCAACACATAGACGGTAGGAAGAGTCAGTCTTCTTGTACTTAAGTCGGCATTGTGCCTTTTCTATTTAATTCCGATGCAATTTCTGTGTTTCATCGTCACTAAGAAGGTCCAAGGGATACAGTAAACCTGGAGTGAAGCATCGGAATCTATAACTAGTGTCACAGGAATGGTTCAAATCATAGACAGTAGGAAGAGTCAGTCTTCTTGTACTTAAGTCGGCATTGTGCCTTTTGTATTTAATTCCGATGCAATTTTTGTGTTTCATCGTCAATAAGGATGTCCAAGGGATACGGTAAACCTGGAGTGAAGCATCGGAATCTATAACTAGTGTCACAGGAATGGTTCAAAACATAGTCAGTTAGGAGAGTCAGTCTTCTTGTACTTAAGTCGGCATTGTGCCTTTTATATTTAATTCCGATGCAATTTCTGTGTTTCATCGTCAATAAGAAGGTCCAAGGGATACAGTAAACATGGAGTGAAGCATCGGAATCTATAACTAGTGTCTCAGCGATTGTTAAAACATAGACAGTAAGAAGAGTCAGTCTTCTTGTTCTTAAGTCTGCATTGTGCCTTTTGTACTTAATTCGGATGCAATTTCTGTCTTTCATCGTCAATAAGAAGGTCGAAGGGATACAGTAAACCGGGAGTGAAGCATCGGAATCTATAACTAGTGTCACAGGAATGAATGAAAACATAGTCGGTAAGAAGAATCAGTCTTCTTGTACTTAAGTCGGCACTGTGCCTTTTGTATTTAATTCCGATTGCAATTTCTGTGATTCATCGCCAAAAAGAAGGGCCAAGGGATACATTAAACCTGAAATGAAGCATCGGAAACTATAACTAGTGTCACAGGAATGGTTCAAAACATAGACAGTATGAAGAGTCAGTCTTCTTGTACTTAAGTCGGCATTGTGCCTTTTGTATTTAATTCCGATGTAATTTCTGTGTTTCATCGACAATAATGATGTCCAAGGGATACGGTAAACCTGGAGTGAAGCATCGGAATCTATAACTAGTGTCACAGGAATGGTTCAAAACATAGTCAGTAAGAAGAGTCAGACTTCTTGTACATAAGTCGGCATTGTGCCTTTTGTATTTAATTCCGATGCAATTTCTGTGTTTCATCGTCAGTAAGAAGGTCCAAGGGATACAGTAAACCGGGAGTGAAGCATCGGAATCTATAACTAGTGTCACAGAAATGGTTCAAAACATAGTCAGTAAGAAGAGTCAGTCTTCTTGTACTTAAGTCGGCATTGTGCCTTTTGTATTAAATTCCGATGCAATTTCTGTGTTTCATCGTCAATAAGAAGGTCCAAGGGATACAGTAAACTTGGACTGAAACATCGGAATCTATAACTAGTGTCACAGGAATGAATCAAACATAGTCGGTAAGAAGAATCAGTCTTCTTGTACTTATGTCGGCATTGTGCCTTTTGTATTTAATTCCGATGCAATTTCTGTGCTTCATCGTCAAGAATAAGGTCCAAGGGATACATAAAACCTGAAGTGAAGCATCGGAATCAATAACTAGTGTCACAGGAATGGTTCAAACATAGGGAGTAGGAAGTGTCAGTCCTCTTGTACTTATGTCGGCATTGTGCCTTTTGTATTTAATTCCGATGCAATTTCTGTGTTTCATCGTCAACAAGAAGGCCCAAGGGACACAGTAAACCTGGAGTGAAGAATCGGAATCTATAACTAGAGTCACAGGAATGGTTCAAAACATAGACAGTAAGAAGAGTCAGTCATCTTGTACTTAAGTCGGAATGTGACTTTTGTATTTAATTACGATGCAATTTCTGGATTTCATCGTCAATAGGAGGGTCAGAGGGATACAGTAAACCTGAAGTGAAGCATCGGAATCTATAACTAGTGTCACAGGAATGGTTCAAAACATAGACAGTAGGAAGAGTCAGTCTTCTTGTACTTAAGTCGGCATTGTGCCTTTTCTATTTAATTCCGATGCAATTTCTGTGTTTCATCGTCAATAAGTAGGTGCAAGGGATACAGTAAACCTGAAGTGAAGCATGTGAATCTGTAACTAGTGTCACAGGAATGGTTCAACCATAGAGAGTAGGAAGAGTCAGTCTTCTTGTACTTATGTCGCCATTGTGCCTTTTCTATTCAATTCCGATGCAATATCTGTGTTTCATCGTCAATAAGAAGGTCCAAGGGATACAGTAAACCCAGAGTGAAGCATCGGAATCTAAAAGTAGTGTCACAGGAATGGTTCAAATATAGACAGTAGGAAGAGTCAGTCTTCTTGTAATTAAGTCGGTGTTGTGCCTTTTGTATTTAATTCCGATGCAATTTCTGTGTTTCATCGTCAACAAGAAGGTCCAAGGGACACAGTAAACCTGGAGTGAAGCATCGGAATCTATAACTAGTGTCACAGGAATGGTTCAAAACATAGACGGTAGGAAGAGTCAGTCTTCTTGTACCTAAGTCTTCATTGTGCCTTTTCTATTTAATTCCGATGCAATTTATGTGTTTCATCGTCAATAAGAAGGTCCAAGGGATACAGTAAACCTGGAGTGAAGCATCGGAATCTATAACTAGTGTCACAGGAATGGTTCAAAACATAGGCAGTAGGAGGAGTCAGTCTTCTTGTACTTAAGTCGGCATTGAGCCTTTTGTATTTAATTCCGAAGCAATTTCTGTGTTTCATCGTCAATAAGGATGTCCAAGGGATACGGTAAACCTGGAGTGAAGCATCGGAATCTATAACTAGTGTCACAGGAATGGTTCAGAACATAGTCAGTTAGAAGAGTCAGTCTTCTTGTACTTAAGTCGGCATTGTGCCTTTTATATTTAATTCCGATGCAATTTCTGTGTTTCATCGTCAATAAGAAGGTCCAAGGGATACAGTAAACCTGGAGTGAAGCATCGGAATCTATAACTAGTGTCTCAGCGATGGTTAAAACATAGACAGTAAGAAGAGTCAGTCTTCTTGTTCTTAAGTCTGCATTGTGCCTTTTGTATTTAATTCGGATGCAATTTCTGTGTTTCATCGCCAATAAGAAGGGCCAAGGAATACAGTAAACCGGGAGTGAAGCATCGGAATCTATAACTAGTGTCACAGGAATGAATGAAAACATAGTCGGTAAGAAGAATCAGTCTTCTTGTACTTAAGTCGGCATTGTGCCTTTTGTATTTAATTCCGATGCAATTTCTGTGATTCATCGTCAACAAGAAGGGCCAGGGGATACATTAAACCTGAAGTGAAGCATCGGAATCTATAACTAGTGTCACAGGAATGGTTCAAAACTTAGACAGTATGAAGAGTCAGTTTTCTTGTACTTATGTCGGCATTGTGCCTTTTCTATTTAATTCCGATGCAATTTCTGTGTTTCATCGTCAATAAGAAGGTCCAAGGGATACAGTAGACCTGGAGTGAAGCATCGGAATCTATAACTAGTGTCTCAGCGATGGTTAAAACATAGACAGTAAGAAGAGTCAGTCTTCTTGTTCTTAAGTCTGCATTGTGCCTTTTGTATTAAATTCCGATGCAATTTCTGTGTTTCATCGTCAATAAGAAGGTCCAAGGGATACAGTAAACCTGGACTGAAGCATCGGAATCTATAACTAGTGTCACAGGAATGAAACAAACATAGTCGGTAAGAAGAATCAGTCTTCTTGTACTTAAGTCGGCATTGTGCCTTTTGTATTTAATTCCGATGCAATTTCTGTGCTTCATCGTCAAGAAGAAGGTCCAAGGGATACAGTAAACCTGGACTGAAGCATCGGAATCTATAACTAGTGTCACAGGAATGAATCAAACGTAGTCGGTAAGAAGAATCAGTCTTCTTGTACTTAAGTCGGCATTGTGCCTTTTGTATTTAATTCCGATGCAATTTCTGTGTTTCATCGTCAAGAAGAAGGTCCAAGGGATACATAAAACCTGAAGTGAAGCATCGGAATCTATAACTAGTGTCACAGGAATGGTTCAAACATAGGGAGTAGGAAGTGTCAGTCCTCTTGTACTTATGTCGGCATTGTGCCTTTTGTATTTAATTCCGATGCAATTTCTGTGTTTCATCGTCAACAAGAAGGTCCAAGGGACACAGTAAACCTGGAGTGAAGAATCGGAATCTATAACTAGAGTCACAGGAATGGTTCAAAACATAGACAGTAAGAAGAGTCAGTCATCTTGTACTTAAGTCGGAATGTGACTTTTGTATTTAATTACGATGCAATTTCTGGATTTCATCGTCAATAGGAGGGTCAGAGGGATACAGTAAACCTGAAGTGAAGCATCGGAATCTATAACTAGTGTCACAGGAATGGTTCAAAACATAGACAGTAGGAAGAGTCAGTCTTCTTGTACTTAAATTGCATTGTGCCTTTTCTATTTAATTCCGATGCAATTTCTGTGTTTCATCGTCAATAAGTAGGTGCAAGGGATACAGTAAACCTGAAGTGAAGCATGTGAATCTGTAACTAGTGTCACAGGAATGGTTCAACCATAGAGAGTAGGAAGAGTCAGTCTTCTTGTACTTATGTCGCCATTGTGCCTTTTCTATTCAATTCCGATGCAATATCTGTGTTTCATCGTCAATAAGAAGGTCCAAGGGATACAGTAAACCCAGAGTGAAGCATCGGAATCTAAAAGTTGTGTCACAGGAATGGTTCAAATATAGACAGTAGGAAGAGTCAGTCTTCTTGTAATTAAGTCGGTGTTGTGCCTTTTGTATTTAATTCCGATGCAATTTCTGTGTTTCATCGTCAACAAGAAGTTCCAAGGGACACAGTAAACCTGGAGTGAAGCATCGGAATCTATAACTAGTGTCACAGGAATGGTTCAAAACATAGACGGTAGGAAGAGTCAGTCTTCTTGTACTTAAGTGTTCATTGTGCCTTTTCTATTTAATTCCGATGCAATTTATGTGTTTCATCGTCAATAAGAAGGTCCAAGGGATACAGTAAACCTGGAGTGAAGCATCGGAATCTATAACTAGTGTCACAGGAATGGTTCAAAACATAGGCAGTAGGAGGAGTCAGTCTTTTTGTACTTAAGTCGGCATTGAGCCTTTTGTATTTAATTCCGAAGCAATTTCTGTGTTTCATCGTCAATAAGGATGTCCAAGGGATACGGTAAACCTGGAGTGAAGCATCGGAATCTATAACTAGTGTCACAGGAATGGTTCAAAACATAGTCAGTTAGAAGAGTCAGTCTTCTTGTACTTAAGTCGGCATTGTGCCTTTTATATTTAATTCCGATGCAATTTCTGTGTTTCATCGTCAATAAGAAGGTCCAAGGGATACAGTAAACCTGGAGTGAAGCATCGGAATCTATAATTAGTGTCTCAGCGATGGTTAAAACATAGACAGTAAGAAGAGTCAGTCTTCTTGTTCTTAAGTCTGCATTGTGCCTTTTGTATTTAATTCGGATGCAATTTCTGTGTTTCATCGTCAATAAGAAGGTCCAAGGAATACAGTAAACCGGGAGTGAAGCATCGGAATCTATAACTAGTGTCACAGGAATGAATGAAAACATAGTCGGTAAGAAGAATCAGTCTTCTTGTACTTAAGTCGGCATTGTGCCTTTTGTATTTAATTCCGATGCAATTTCTGTGATTCATCGTCAACAAGAAGGGCCAGGGGATACATTAAACCTGAAGTGAGGCATCGGAATCTATAACTAGTGTCACAGGAATGGTTCAAAACTTAGACAGTATGAAGAGTCAGTTTTCTTGTACTTATGTCGGCATTGTGCCTTTTCTATTTAATTCCGATGCAATTTCTGTGTTTCATCGTCAATAAGAAGGTCCAAGGGATACAGTAGACCTGGAGTGAAGCATCGGAATCTATAACTAGTGTCACAGGAATGGTTCAAAACATAGACAGTAGGACGAGTCAGTCTTCTTGTACTGAAGTCGGCATTGTGCCTTTTGTATTAAATTCCGATGCAATTTCTGTGTTTCATCGTCAATAAGAAGGTCCAAGGGATACAGTAAACCTGGACTGAAGCATCGGAATCTATAACTAGTGTCACAGGAATGAAACAAACATAGTCGGTAAGAAGAATCAGTCTTCTTGTACTTAAGTCGGCATTGTGCCTTTTGTATTTAATTCCGATGCAATTTCTGTGCTTCATCGTCAAGAAGAAGGTCCAAGGGATACAGTAAACCTGGACTGAAGCATCGGAATCTATAACTAGTGTCACAGGAATGAATCAAACGTAGTCGGTAAGAAGAATCAGTCTTCTTGTACTTAAGTCGGCATTGTGCCTTTTGTATTTAATTCCGATGCAATTTCTGTGTTTCATCGTCAAGAAGAAGGTCCAAGGGATACATAAAACCTGAAGTGAAGCATCGGAATCTATAACTAGTGTCACAGGAATGGTTCAAACATAGGGAGTAGGAAGTGTCAGTCCTCTTGTACTTATGTCGGCATTGTGCCTTTTGTATTTAATTCCGATGCAATTTCTGTGTTTCATCGTCAACAAGAAGGTCCAAGGGACACAGTAAACCTGGAGTGAAGAATCGGAATCTATAACTAGAGTCACAGGAATGGTTCAAAACATAGACAGTAAGAAGAGTCAGTCATCTTGTACTTAAGTCGGAATGTGACTTTTGTATTTAATTACGATGCAATTTCTGGATTTCATCGTCAATAGGAGGGTCAGGGGGATACAGTAAACCTGAAGTGAAGCATCGGAATCTATAACTAGTGTCACAGGAATGGTTCAAAACATAGACAGTAGGAAGAGTCAGTCTTCTTGTACTTAAATTGCATTGTGCCTTTTCTATTTAATTCCGATGCAATTTCTGTGTTTCATCGTCAATAAGTAGGTGCAAGGGATACAGTAAACCTGAAGTGAAGCATGTGAATCTGTAACTAGTGTCACAGGAATGGTTCAACCATAGAGAGTAGGAAGAGTCGGTCTTCTTGTACTTATGTCGCCATTGTGCCTTTTCTATTCAATTCCGATGCAATATCTGTGTTTCATCGTCAATAAGAAGGTCCAAGGGATACAGTAAACCCAGAGTGAAGCATCGGAATCTAAAAGTTGTGTCACAGGAATGGTTCAAATATAGACAGTAGGAAGAGTCAGTCTTCTTGTAATTAAGTCGGTGTTGTGCCTTTTGTATTTAATTCCGATGCAATTTCTGTGTTTCATCGTCAACAAGAAGGTCCAAGGGACACAGTAAACCTGGAGTGAAGCATCGGAATCTATAACTAGTGTCACAGGAATGGTTCAAAACATAGACGGTAGGAAGAGTCAGTCTTCTTGTACTTAAGTCTTCATTGTGCCTTTTCTATTTAATTCCGATGCAATTTATGTGTTTCATCGTCAATAAGAAGGTCCAAGGGATACAGTAAACCTGGAGTGAAGCATCGGAATCTATAACTAGTGTCACAGGAATGGTTCAAAACATAGGCAGTAGGAGGAGTCAGTCTTTTTGTACTTAAGTCGGCATTGAGCCTTTTGTATTTAATTCCGAAGCAATTTCTGTGTTTCATCGTCAATAAGGATGTCCAAGGGATACGGTAAACCTGGAGTGAAGCATCGGAATCTATAACTAGTGTCACAGGAATGGTTCAAAACATAGTCAGTTAGAAGAGTCAGTCTTCTTGTACTTAAGTCGGCATTGTGCCTTTTATATTTAATTCCGATGCAATTTCTGTGTTTCATCGTCAATAAGAAGGTCCAAGGGATACAGTAAACCTGGAGTGAAGCATCGGAATCTATAATTAGTGTCTCAGCGATGGTTAAAACATAGACAGTAAGAAGAGTCAGTCTTCTTGTTCTTAAGTCTGCATTGTGCCTTTTGTATTTAATTCGGATGCAATTTCTGTGTTTCATCGTCAATAAGAAGGTCCAAGGAATACAGTAAACCGGGAGTGAAGCATCGGAATCTATAACTAGTGTCACAGGAATGAATGAAAACATAGTCGGTAAGAAGAATCAGTCTTCTTGTACTTAAGTCGGCATTGTGCCTTTTGTATTTAATTCCGATGCAATTTCTGTGATTCATCGTCAACAAGAAGGGCCAGGGGATACATTAAACCTGAAGTGAAGCATCGGAATCTATAACTAGTGTCACAGGAATGGTTCAAAACTTAGACAGTATGAAGAGTCAGTTTTCTTGTACTTAAGTCGGCATTGTGCCTTTTCTATTTAATTCCGATGCAATTTCTGTGTTTCATCGTCAATAAGAAGGTCCAAGGGATACAGTAAACCTGGAGTGAAGCATCGGAATCTATAACTAGTGTCACAGGAATGGTTCAAAACATAGACAGTAGGACGAGTCAGTCTTCTTGTACTGAAGTCGGCATTGTGCCTTTTGTATTAAATTCCGATGCCATTTCTGTGTTTCATCGTCAATAAGAAGGTCCAAGGGATACAGTAAACCTGGACTGAAGCATCGGAATCTATAACTAGTGTCACAGGAATGAAACAAACATAGTCGGTAAGAAGAATCAGTCTTCTTGTACTTAAGTCGGCATTGTGCCTTTTGTATTTAATTCCGATGCAATTTCTGTGTTTCATCGTCAAGAAGAAGGTCCAAGGGATACAGTAAACCTGGACTGAAGCATCGGAATCTATAACTAGTGTCACAGGAATGAATCAAACGTAGTCGGTAAGAAGAATCAGTCTTCTTGTACTTAAGTCGGCATTGTGCCTTTTGTATTTAATTCCGATGCAATTTCTGTGTTTCATCGTCAAGAAGAAGGTCCAAGGGATACATAAAACCTGAAGTGAAGCATCGGAATCTATAACTAGTGTCACAGGAATGGTTCAAACATAGGGAGTAGGAAGTGTCAGTCCTCTTGTACTTATGTCGGCATTGTGCCTTTTGTATTTAATTCCGATGCAATTTCTGTGTTTCATCGTCAACAAGAAGGTCCAAGGGACACAGTAAACCTGGAGTGAAGAATCGGAATCTATAACTAGAGTCACAGGAATGGTTCAAAACATAGACAGTAAGAAGAGTCAGTCATCTTGTACTTAAGTCGGAATGTGACTTTTGTATTTAATTACGATGCAATTTCTGGATTTCATCGTCAATAGGAGGGTCAGAGGGATACAGTAAACCTGAAGTGAAGCATCGGAATCTATAACTAGTGTCACAGGAATGGTTCAAAACATAGACAGTAGGAAGAGTCAGTCTTCTTGTACTTAAGTCGGCATTGTGCCTTTTCTATTTAATTCCGATGCAATTTCTGTGTTTCATCGTCAATAAGTAGGTGCAAGGGATACAGTAAACCTGAAGTGAAGCATGTGAATCTGTAACTAGTGTCACAGGAATGGTTCAACCATAGAGAGTAGGAAGAGTCAGTCTTCTTGTACTTATGTCGCCATTGTGCCTTTTCTATTCAATTCCGATGCAATATCTGTGTTTCATCGTCAATAAGAAGGTCCAAGGGATACAGTAAACCCAGAGTGAAGCATCGGAATCTATAAGTAGTGTCACAGGAATGGTTCAAATATAGACAGTAGGAAGAGTCAGTCTTCTTGTAATTAAGTCGGTGTTGTGCCTTTTGTATTTAATTCGATGCAATTTCTGTGTTTCATCGTCAACAAGAAGGTCCAAGGGACACAGTAAACCTGGAGTGAAGCATCGGAATCTATAACTAGTGTCACAGGAATGGTTCAAAACATAGACGGTAGGAAGAGTCAGTCTTCTTGTACTTAAGTCTTCATTGTGCCTTTTCTATTTAATTCCGATGCAATTTATGTGTTTCATCGTCAATAAGAAGGTCCAAGGGATACAGTAAACCTGGAGTGAAGCATCGGAATCTATAACTAGTGTCACAGGAATGGTTCAAAACATAGGCAGTAGGAGGAGTCAGTCTTTTTGTACTTAAGTCGGCATTGAGCCTTTTGTATTTAATTCCGAAGCAATTTCTGTGTTTCATCGTCAATAAGGATGTCCAAGGGATACGGTAAACCTGGAGTGAAGCATCGGAATCTATAACTAGTGTCACAGGAATGGTTCAAAACATAGTCAGTTAGAAGAGTCAGTCTTCTTGTACTTAAGTCGGCATTGTGCCTTTTATATTTAATTCCGATGCAATTTCTGTGTTTCATCGTCAATAAGAAGGTCCAAGGGATACAGTAAACCTGGAGTGAAGCATCGGAATCTATAACTAGTGCCTCAGCGATGGTTAAAACATAGACAGTAAGAAGAGTCAGTCTTCTTGTTCTTAAGTCTGCATTGTGCCTTTTGTATTTAATTCGGATGCAATTTCTGTGTTTCATCGTCAATAAGAAGGTCCAAGGAATACAGTAAACCAGGAGTGAAGCATCGGAATCTATAACTAGTGTCACAGGAATGAATGAAAACATAGTCGGTAAGAAGAATCAGTCTTCTTGTACTTAAGTCGGCATTGTGCCTTTTGTATTTAATTCCGATGCAATTTCTGTGATTCATCGTCAACAAGAAGGGCCAGGGGATACATTAAACCTGAAGTGAAGCATCGGAATCTATAACTATTGTCACAGGAATGGTTCAAATCTTAGACAGTATGAAGAGTCAGTTTTCTTGTACTTAAGTCGGCATTGTGCCTTTTCTATTTAATTCCGATGCAATTTCTGTGTTTCATCGTCAATAAGAAGGTCCAAGGGATACAGTAAACCTGGAGTGAAGCATCGGAATCTATAACTAGTGTCACAGGAATGGTTCAAAACATAGACAGTAGGACGAGTCAGTCTTCTTGTACTGAAGTCGGCATTGTGCCTTTTGTATTAAATTCCGATGCAATTTCTGTGTTTCATCGTCAATAAGAAGGTCCAAGGGATACAGTAAACCTGGACTGAAGCATCGGAATCTATAACTAGTGTCACAGGAATGAAACAAACATAGTCGGTAAGAAGAATCAGTCTTCTTGTACTTAAGTCGGCATTGTGCCTTTTGTATTTAATTCCGATGCAATTTCTGTGTTTCATCGTCAAGAAGAAGGTCCAAGGGATACAGTAAACCTGGACTGAAGCATCGGAATCTATAACTAGTGTCACAGGAATGAATCAAACGTAGTCGGTAAGAAGAATCAGTCTTCTTGTACTTAAGTCGGCATTGTGCCTTTTGTATTTAATTCCGATGCAATTTCTGTGTTTCATCGTCAAGAAGAAGGTCCAAGGGATACATAAAACCTGAAGTGAAGCTTCGGAATCTATAACTAGTGTCACAGGAATGGTTCAAACATAGAGAGTAGGAAGAGTCAGTCCTCTTGTACTTATGTCGGCATTGTGCCTTTTCTATTCAATTCCGATGCAATATCTGAGTTTCATCGTCAATAAGAAGGTCCAAAAGATACAGTAAACCAGAAGTGAAGCATCGGAATCTATAACTAGTGTTACAGGAATGGTTCCAAACATAGTCAGTAAGAAGAGTCAGTCTTCTTGTACTTAAGTCGGCATTGTGCCTTTTGTATTTCATTCCGATGCAATTTCTGTGTTTCATCGTCAATAAGAAGGTCCAAGGTATACAGTAAACCTGAAGTGAAGCATCGTAATCTATTACTAGTGTCCCAGGAATGGTAAAAAACATAGTCAGTAAGAAGAGTCAGTCTTCTTGTACTTAAGTCGGCATTGTGCCTTTTGTATTTCAATCCGGTGCAATTTCTGTGTTTCATCGTCAACAAGAAGGGCCAAGGAACACAGCACACCTGGAGTGCAGCATCGGAATCTATAACTAGTGTCACAGGAATGGTTCAAAACATAGACAGTAAGAAGAGTCAGTCATCTTGTACTTAAGTAGGAATGTGACTTTTGTATTTAATTCCGATACAATTTCTGTGTTTCACCGTCAATAAGAGGGTCAGAGGGATACAGTAAACCTGAAGTGAAGCATCGGAATCTATAACTAGTGTCACAGGAATGGTTCAAAACATAGACACTAGGAAGAGTCAATCTTCTTGTAGTTAAGTCGGCATTGTGCCGTTTGTATTTAATTCTGATGCAATTTCTGTGTTTCGTCGTCAATAAGAAGGTCAAAGGGATGCAGTGAACCTGGAGTGAAGCATCGGAATCTATAACTAGTGTCACAGGAATGGTTCAAAACATAGTCAGTAAGAAGAGTCAGTCTTCTTGTACTTAAGTCGGCATTGTGACTTTTGTATTAAATTCCGATGCAATTTCTGTGTTTCATCGTCAATAAGAAGGTCAGAGGGATACAGTAAACCTGGACTGAAGCATCGGAATCTATAACTAGAGTCACAGGAATGAATCAAACATAGTCAGTAAGAAGAGTCAGTCTTCTTGTACTTAAGTCGGTATTGTGCCTTTTGTATTTCATTCCGATGCAATTTCTGTGTTTCATCCTCAAAAAGAAGGTCCGAGGGATCAGTAAACCTGCGTGAAGCATCGGAATCTATAACTAGTGTCCCAGGAATGGTTAATAACATAGTCAGTAAGAAGAGTCGGTCGTCTTGTAGTTAAGTCGGCATTGTGCCTTTTGTATTTAATTCCGATGCAGTTTCTGTGTTTCATCGTCACTAAGAAGGTCAAAGGTATACAGTAAACCTGGAGTGAAGCATCGGAATCCATAACTATTGTCTCAGCGTTGGTTAAAGCATAGACAGTAAGAAGAGTCAGTCTTCTTGTACTTAACTCGGCATTGTGCCTTTTGTATTTAATTCGGATGCAATTTCTGTGTTTCATCGTCAATATGAAGGTCCAAGAAATACAGTAAACGGGGAGTGAAGCATCGGAATCTATAACTAGTGTCACAGGAATGAATCAAATCATAGTCGGTAAGAAGAATCAGTCTTCTTGTACTTAAGTCGGCATTGTGCCTTTTGTATTTAATTCCGATGCAATTTCTGTGATTCATCGTCAACAAGAAGGTCCCAGGGATACATTAAACTTGAAGTGAAGCATCGGAATCTATAACTAGTGTCACAGGAATGGTTCAAAGCATAGACAGTAGGAAGAGTCAGTCTTCTTGTACTTAAGTCGGCATTGTGCCTTTTCTATTAAATTCCGATGCATTTTCTGTGTTTCATCGTCAATAATAAGGTCCAAGGGATACGGTAATCCTGGAGTGAAGCATCGGAATCTATAACTAGTGTCACAGGAATGGTTCAAAACATAGTCAGTAAGAAGAGTCAGTCTTCTTGTACTTAAGTCGCCATTGTGCCTTTTGTATTTAATTCCGATGTAATTT
This sequence comes from Schistocerca americana, assembly GCF_021461395.2. Classification (NCBI taxonomy): domain Eukaryota; kingdom Metazoa; phylum Arthropoda; class Insecta; order Orthoptera; family Acrididae; genus Schistocerca; species Schistocerca americana. Next base: position 8,130,414 of record NC_060122.1, on the reverse strand, counting down.
CTGTGTTTCATCGTCAATAAGAAGGTCCAAGGGATACTGTAAACCTGGACTGATGCATCGGAATCTGTAACTAGTGTCACAGGACTGGATCAAACATAGTCGGTAAGAAGAATCAGTCTTCTTCTACTTAAGTCGGCATTGTGCCTTTTGTATTTAATTCCGATGCAATTTCTGTCTTTCATCGTCAACAAGAAGGTCCAAGCGATACATTAAACCAGAAGTGAAGCATCGGAATCTATAACTAGTGTCACAGGAATGGTTCAAACATAGAGAGTAGGAAGATTCAGTCTTCTTGTACTTATGTCGGCATTGTGCCTTTTCTATTTAATTCCGATGCAATATCTGCGTTTCATCGTCAATAAGAAGGTCCAAGGGATACAGTAAACCTGGAGTGAAGCATCGGAATCTATTAGTAGTGTCACAGGAATGGTTCAAAACATAGACAGTAGGAAGAGTCAGTCTTCTTGTACTTAAGTCGGCATTGTGCCTTTTGTATTTTATTCTGATGCAATTTCTGTGTTTCATCGTCAATAAGAAGGTCTGAGGGATACAATAAACCTGAAGTGAAGCATCGGAATCTATAACTAGTGTCATAGGAATGGTTCAAACATAGACAGTAAGAAGAGTCAGTCTTCTTGTACTTAAGTAGGCATTGTGCCTTTTGTATTAATTTCCGATGCAATTTCTGTGTTTCATCGTCAATAAGAAGGTCCAAGGGATACAGTAAACCAGAAGTGAAGCATCGGAATCTACAACTAGTGTTACAGGAATGGTTCCAAACATAGTCAGTAAGAAGAGTCAGTCTTCTTGTACTTAAGTCGGCATTGGGCCTTTTGTATTTAAATCCGATGCAATTTCTGTGTTTCATCGTCAATGAGAAGGTCTGAGGGATATAGTAAACCTGAAGTGAAGCATCGGAATCTAAAACTAGTGTCACTGGAATGGTTCAAAACATAGTCAGTTAGAAGAGTCAGTCTTCTTGTACTTAAGTCGACATTGTGCCTTTTATATTTAATTCCGATGCAATTTCTGAAATTCATCGTCAATAAGAAGGTCCAAGGGATACAGTAAACCTGGAGTGAAGCATCGGAATCTATATCTAGTGTCTCAGCGATGGTTAAAACATAGACAGTAAGAAGAGTCAGTCTTCTTGTTCTTAAGTCTGCATTGTGCCTTTTGTATTTAATTCGGATGCTATTTCTGTGTTTCATCGTCAATAAGAAGGTCCAAGGAATACAGTAAACCGGGAGTGAAGCATCGCAATCTATAACTAGTGTCACAGGAATGAATGAAAACATAGTCGGTAAGAAGAATCAGTCTTCTTGTACTTAAGTCGGCATTGTGCCTTTTGTATTTAATTCCGATGCAATTTCTGTGATTCATCGTCAACAAGAAGGGCCAAGGGATACATAAAACCTGAAGTGAAGCATCGGAATCTATAACTAGTGTCACAGGAATGGTTCAAAACATAGACAGTATGAAGAGTCAGTTTTCATGTACTTAAGTCGGCATTGTGCTTTTTCTATTTAATTCCCATGCAATTTCTGTGTTTCATCGTCAATAAGAAGGTCCAAGGGATACAGTAAACCTGGAGTGAAGCATCGGAATCTATAACTAGTGTCACAGGAATGGTTCAAAACATAGACAGGAGGACGAGTCAGTCTTCTTGTACTTAAGTCGGCATTGTGCCTTTTGTATTAAATTCCGATGCATTTTCTGTGTTTCATCGTCAATAAGAAGGTCCAAGGGATACAGTAAACCTGGACTGAAGCATCGGAATCTATAACTAGTGTCACAGGAATGAATCAAACATAGTCGGTAAGAAGAATCATTCTTCTTGTACTTAAGTCGGCATTGTGCCTTTTATATTTAATTCCGATGCAATTTCTGTGTATCATCGTCAAGAAGAAGGTCCAAGGGATACATAAAACCTTAAGTGAAGCATCGGAATCTATAACTAGTGTCACAGGAATGGTTCAAACATAGAGAGTAGGAAGAGTCAGTCCTCTTGTACTTATGTCGGCATTGTGCATTTTCTATTCAATTCCGATGCAATATCTGTGTTTCATCGTCAATAAGAAGGTCCAAAGGTACACTAAACCTGGAGTGAAGCATCGGAATCTATAACTAGTGTCACAGGAATGGTTCAAAACATAGACAGTAGGACGAGTCAGTCTTCTTGTACTTAAGTCGGCATTGTGCCTTTTGTATTAAATTCCGATGCAATTTCTGTGTTTCATCGTCAATAAGAAGGTCCAAGGGATACAGTAAACCTGGACTGAAGCATCGGAATCTATAACTAGTGTCACAGGAATGAATCAAACATAGTCGGTAAGAAGAATCAGTCTTCTTGTACTTAAGTCGGCATTGTGCCTTTTGTATTTAATTCCGATGCAATTTCTGTGTTTCATCGTCAAGAAGAATGTCCAAGGGATACATAAAACCTGAAGTGAAGCATCGGAATCTATAACTAGTGTCACAGGAATGGTTCAAACATAGAGAGTAGGAAGAGTCAGTCCTCTTGTACTTATGTCGGCATTGTGCCTTTTCTATTCAATTCCGATGCAATATCTGTGTTTCATCGTCAATAAGAAGGTCCAAAAGATACAGTAAAAAAGAAGTGAAGCACCGGAATCTATAACTAGTGTCATGGGAATGGGTCCAAACATAGTCAGTAAGAAGAGTCAGTCTTTTTGTACTTAAGTCGGCATTGTGCCTTTTGTATTTCATTCCGATGAAATTTCTGTGTTTCATCGTCAATAAGAAGGTCCAAGGTATACAGTAAACCTGAAGTGAAGCATCGTAATCTATAACTAGTGTCCCAGGAATGGTAAAAAACATAGTCAGTAAGAAGAGTCAGTCTTCTTGTACTTAAGTCGGCATTGTGCCTTTTGTATTTCAATCCGATGCAATTTCTGTGTTTCATCGTCAATAAGAAGGGCCAAGGGACACAGCACACCTGGAGTGCAGCATCGGAATCTATAACTAGTGTCACAGGAATGGTTCAAAACATAGACAGTAAGCAGAGTCAGTCATCTTGTACTTAAGTCGGAATGTGACTTTTGTATTTAATTCCGATGCAATTTCTGTGCTTCACCGTCAATAAGAGGGTCAGAGGGATACAGTAAACCTGAAGTGAAGCATCGGAATCTATAACTAGTGTCACAGGAATGGTTCAAAACATAGACACTAAGAAGAGTCAATCTTCTTGTAGTTAAGTCGGCATTGTGCCTTTTGTATTTAATTCTGATGCAATTTCTGTGTTTCATCGTCAATAAGAAGGTCAAAGGGATGCAGTGAACCTGGAGTGAAGCATCGGAATCTATAACTAGTGTCACAGGAATGGTTCAGAACATAGTCAGTAAGAAGAGTCAGTCTTCTTGTACTTAAGTCGGCATTGTGCCTTTTGTATCAAATTCCGATGCAATTTCTGTGTTTCATCGTCAATAAGAAGGTCAGAGGGATACAGTAAACCTGGACTGAAGCATCGGAATCTATAACTAGAGTCACAGGAATGAATCAAACATAGTCAGTAAGAAGAGTCAGTCTTCTTGTACTTAAGTCGGCATTGTGCCATTTGTATTTCATTCCGATGCAATTTCTGTGTTTCACCGTCAATAAGAGGGTCAGAGGGATACAGTAAACCTGAAGTGAAGCATCGGAATCTATAACTAGTGTCACAGGAATGGTTTAAAACATAGACACTAAGAAGAGTCAATCTTCTTGTAGTTAAGTCGGCATTGTGCCTTTTGTATTTAATTCCGATGCAGTTTCTGTGTTTCATCGTCACTAAGAAGGTCAAAGGGATACAGTAAACCTGGAGTGAAGCATCGGAATCCATAACTATTGTCTCAGCGTTGGTTAAAGCATAGACAGTGAGAAGAGTCAGTCTTCTTGTACTTAACTCGGCATTGTGCCTTTTGTATTTAATTCGGATGCAATTTCTGTGTTTCATCGTCAATAAGAAGGTCCAAGAGATACAGTAAACCGGGAGTGAAGCATCGGAATCTATAACTAGTGTCACAGGAATGAATCAAATCATAGTCGATAAGAAGAATCAGTCTTCTTGTACTTAAGTCGGCATTGTGCCTTTTGTATTTAATTCCGATGCAATTTCTGTGATTCATCGTCAACAAGAAGGGCCAAGGGATACATTAAACCTGAAGTGAAGCATCGGAATCTATAACTAGTGTCACAGGAATGGTTCAAAACTTAGACAGTGTGAAGAGTCAGTTTTCTTGTACTTAAGTCGGCATTGTGCCTTTTCTATTTAATTCCGATGCAATTTCTGTGTTTCATCGTCAATAAGAAGGTCCAAGGGATACAGTAAACCTGGAGTGAAGCATCGGAATCTATAACTAGTGTCACAGGAATGGTTCAAAACATAGACAGTAGGACGAGTCAGTCTTCTTGTACTTAAGTCGGCATTGTGCCTTTTGTATTAAATTCCGATGCAATTTCTGTGTTTCATCGTCAATAAGAAGGTCTGAGGGATACAATAAACCTGAAGTGAAGCATCGGAATCTATAACTAGTGTCATAGGAATGGTTCAAACATAGACAGTAAGAAGAGTCAGTCTTCTTGTACTTAAGTAGGCATTGTGCCTTTTGTATTAATTTCCGATGCAATTTCTGTGTTTCATCGTCAATAAGAAGGTCCAAGGGATACAGTAAACCAGAAGTGAAGCATCGGAATCTACAACTAGTGTTACAGGAATGGTTCCAAACATAGTCAGTAAGAAGAGTCAGTCTTCTTGTACTTAAGTCGGCATTGGGCCTTTTGTATTTAAATCCGATGCAATTTCTGTGTTTCATCGTCAATGAGAAGGTCTGAGGGATATAGTAAACCTGAAGTGAAGCATCGGAATCTAAAACTAGTGTCACTGGAATGGTTCAAAACATAGTCAGTTAGAAGAGTCAGTCTTCTTGTACTTAAGTCGACATTGTGCCTTTTATATTTAATTCCGATGCAATTTCTGAAATTCATCGTCAATAAGAAGGTCCAAGGGATACAGTAAACCTGGAGTGAAGCGTCGGAATCTATATCTAGTGTCTCAGCGATGGTTAAAACATAGACATTAAGAAGAGTCAGTCTTCTTGTTCTTAAGTCTGCATTGTGCCTTTTGTATTTAATTCGGATGCTATTTCTGTGTTTCATCGTCAATAAGAAGGTCCAAGGAATACAGTAAACCGGGAGTGAAGCATCGCAATCTATAACTAGTGTCACAGGAATGAATGAAAACATAGTCGGTAAGAAGAATCAGTCTTCTTGTACTTAAGTCGGCATTGTGCCTTTTGTATTTAATTCCGATGCAATTTCTGTGATTCATCGTCAACAAGAAGGGCCAAGGGATACATAAAACCTGAAGTGAAGCATCGGAATCTATAACTAGTGTCACAGGAATGGTTCAAAACATAGACAGTATGAAGAGTCAGTTTTCATGTACTTAAGTCGGCATTGTGCTTTTTCTATTTAATTCCCATGCAATTTCTGTGTTTCATCGTCAATAAGAAGGTCCAAGGGATACAGTAAACCTGGAGTGAAGCATCGGAATCTATAACTAGTGTCACAGGAATGGTTCAAAACATAGACAGGAGGACGAGTCAGTCTTCTTGTACTTAAGTCGGCATTGTGCCTTTTGTATTAAATTCCGATGCATTTTCTGTGTTTCATCGTCAATAAGAAGGTCCAAGGGATACAGTAAACCTGGACTGAAGCATCGGAATCTATAACTAGTGTCACAGGAATGAATCAAACATAGTCGGTAAGAAGAATCATTCTTCTTGTACTTAAGTCGGCATTGTGCCTTTTATATTTAATTCCGATGCAATTTCTGTGTTTCATCGTCAAGAAGAAGGTCCAAGGGATACATAAAACCTTAAGTGAAGCATCGGAATCTATAACTAGTGTCACAGGAATGGTTCAAACATAGAGAGTAGGAAGAGTCAGTCCTCTTGTACTTATGTCGGCATTGTGCATTTTCTATTCAATTCCGATGCAATATCTGTGTTTCATCGTCAATAAGAAGGTCCAAAGGTACACTAAACCTGGAGTGAAGCATCGGAATCTATAACTAGTGTCACAGGAATGGTTCAAAACATAGACAGTAGGACGAGTCAGTCTTCTTGTACTTAAGTCGGCATTGTGCCTTTTGTATTAAATTCCGATGCAATTTCTGTGTTTCATCGTCAATAAGAAGGTCCAAGGGATACAGTAAACCTGGACTGAAGCATCGGAATCTATAACTAGTGTCACAGGAATGAATCAAACATAGTCGGTAAGAAGAATCAGTCTTCTTGTACTTAAGTCGGCATTGTGCCTTTTGTATTTAATTCCGATGCAATTTCTGTGTTTCATCGTCAAGAAGAATGTCCAAGGGATACATAAAACCTGAAGTGAAGCATCGGAATCTATAACTAGTGTCACAGGAATGGTTCAAACATAGAGAGTAGGAAGAGTCAGTCCTCTTGTACTTATGTCGGCATTGTGCCTTTTCTATTCAATTCCGATGCAATATCTGTGTTTCATCGCCAATAAGAAGGTCCAAAAGATACAGTAAAAAAGAAGTGAAGCATCGGAATCTATAACTAGTGTCATGGGAACGGGTCCAAACATAGTCAGTAAGAAGAGTCAGTCTTTTTGTACTTAAGTCGGCATTGTGCCTTTTGTATTTCATTCCGATGAAATTTCTGTGTTTCATCGTCAATAAGAAGGTCCAAGGTATACAGTAAACCTGAAGTGAAGCATCGTAATCTATAACTAGTGTCCCAGGAATGGTAAAAAACATAGTCAGTAAGAAGAGTCAGTCTTCTTGTACTTAAGTCGGCATTGTGCCTTTTGTATTTCAATCCGATGCAATTTCTGTGTTTCATCGTCAATAAGAAGGGCCAAGGGACACAGCACACCTGGAGTGCAGCATCGGAATCTATAACTAGTGTCACAGGAATGGTTCAAAACATAGACAGTAAGCAGAGTCAGTCATCTTGTACTTAAGTCGGAATGTGACTTTTGTATTTAATTCCGATGCAATTTCTGTGTTTCACCGTCAATAAGAGGGTCAGAGGGATACAGTAAACCTGAAGTGAAGCATCGGAATCTATAACTAGTGTCACAGGAATGGTTCAAAACATAGACACTAAGAAGAGTCAATCTTCTTGTAGTTAAGTCGGCATTGTGCCTTTTGTATTTAATTCTGATGCAATTTCTGTGTTTCATCGTCAATAAGAAGGTCAAAGGGATGCAGTGAACCTGGAGTGAAGCATCGGAATCTATAACTAGTGTCACAGGAATGGTTCAGAACATAGTCAGTAAGAAGAGTCAGTCTTCTTGTACTTAAGTCGGCATTGTGCCTTTTGTATTAAATTCCGATGCAATTTCTGTGTTTCATCGTCAATAAGAAGGTCAGAGGGATACAGTAAACCTGGACTGAAGCATCGGAATCTATAACTAGAGTCACAGGAATGAATCAAACATAGTCAGTAAGAAGAGTCAGTCTTCTTGTACTTAAGTCGGCATTGTGCCATTTGTATTTCATTCCGATGCAATTTCTGTGTTTCACCGTCAATAAGAGGGTCAGAGGGATACAGTAAACCTGAAGTGAAGCATCGGAATCTATAACTAGTGTCACAGGAATGGTTTAAAACATAGACACTAAGAAGAGTCAATCCTCTTGTAGTTAAGTCGGCATTGTGCCTTTTGTATTTAATTCCGATGCAGTTTCTGTGTTTCATCGTCACTAAGAAGGTCAAAGGGATACAGTAAACCTGGAGTGAAGCATCGGAATCCATAACTATTGTCTCAGCGTTGGTTAAAGCATAGACAGTAAGAAGAGTCAGTCTTCTTGTACTTAACTCGGCATTGTGCCTTTTGTATTTAATTCGGATGCAATTTCTGTGTTTCATCGTCAATAAGAAGGTCCAAGAGATACAGTAAACCGGGAGTGAAGCATCGGAATCTATAACTAGTGTCACAGGAATGAATCAAATCATAGTCGATAAGAAGAATCAGTCTTCTTGTACTTAAGTCGGCATTGTGCCTTTTGTATTTAATTCCGATGCAATTTCTGTGATTCATCGTCAACAAGAAGGGCCAAGGGATACATTAAACCTGAAGTGAAGCATCGGAATCTATAACTAGTGTCACAGGAATGGTTCAAAACTTAGACAGTATGAAGAGTCAGTTTTCTTGTACTTAAGTCGGCATTGTGCCTTTTCTATTTAATTCCGATGCAATTTCTGTGTTTCATCGTCAATAAGAAGGTCCAAGGGATACAGTAAACCTGGAGTGAAGCATCGGAATCTATAACTAGTGTCACAGGAATGGTTCAAAACATAGACAGTAGGACGAGTCAGTCTTCTTGTACTTAAGTCGGCATTGTGCCTTTTGTATTAAATTCCGATGCAATTTCTGTGTTTCATCGTCAATAAGAAGGTCCAAGGGATACAGTAAACCTGGACTGAAGCATCGGAATCTATAACTAGTGTCACAGGAATGAAACAAACATAGTCGGTAAGAAGAATCAGTCTTCTTGTACTTAAGTCGGCATTGTGCCTTTTGTATTTAATTCCGATGCAATTTCTGTATTTCATCGTCAATAAGAAGGTCTGAGGGATACAATAAACCTGAAGTGAAGCATCGGAATCTATAACTAGTGTCATAGGAATGGTTCAAACATAGACAGTAAGAAGAGTCAGTCTTCTTGTACTTAAGTAGGCATTGTGCCTTTTGTATTAATTTCCGATGCAATTTCTGTGTTTCATCGTCAATAAGAAGGTCCAAGGGATACAGTAAACCAGAAGTGAAGCATCGGAATCTACAACTAGTGTTACAGGAATGGTTCCAAACATAGTCAGTAAGAAGAGTCAGTCTTCTTGTACTTAAGTCGGCATTGGGCCTTTTGTATTTAATTCCGATGCAATTTCTGTGTTTCATCGTCAATGAGAAGGTCTGAGGGATATAGTAAACCTGAAGTGAAGCATCGGAATCTAAAACTAGTGTCACTGGAATGGTTCAAAACATAGTCAGTTAGAAGAGTCAGTCTTCTTGTACTTAAGTCGACATTGTGCCTTTTATATTTAATTCCGATGCAATTTCTGAAATTCATCGTCAATAAGAAGGTCCAAGGGATACAGTAAACCTGGAGTGAAGCATCGGAATCTATATCTAGTGTCTCAGCGATGGTTAAAACATAGACAGTAAGAAGAGTCAGTCTTCTTGTTCTTAAGTCTGCATTGTGCCTTTTGTATTTAATTCGGATGCTATTTCTGAGTTTCATCGTCAATAAGAAGGTCCAAGGAATACAGTAAACCGGGAGTGAAGCATCGCAATCTATAACTAGTGTCACAGGAATGAATGAAATTATAGTCGGTAAGAAGAATCAGTCTTCTTGTACTTAAGTCGGCATTGTGCCTTTTGTATTTAATTCCGATGCAATTTCTGTGGTTCATCGTCAACAAGAAGGGCCAAGGGATACATAAAACCTGAAGTGAAGCATCGGAATCTATAACTAGTGTCACAGGAATGGTTCAAAACATAGACAGTATGAAGAGTCAGTTTTCATGTACTTAAGTCGGCATTGTGCCTTTTCTATTTAATTCCCATGCAATTTCTGTGTTTCATCGTCAATAAGAAGGTCCAAGGGATACAGTAAACCTGGAGTGAAGCATCGGAATCTATAACTAGTGTCACAGGAATGGTTCAAAACATAGACAGTAGGACGAGTCAGTCTTCTTGTACTTAAGTCGGCATTGTGCCTTTTGTATTAAATTCCGATGCATTTTCTGTGTTTCATCGTCAATAAGAAGGTCCAAGGGATACAGTAAACCTGGACTGAAGCATCGGAATCTATAACTAGTGTCACAGGAATGAATCAAACATAGTCGGTAAGAAGAATCATTCTTCTTGTACTTAAGTCGGCATTGTGCCTTTTATATTTAATTCCGATGCAATTTCTGTGTTTCATCGTCAAGAAGAAGGTCCAAGGGATACATAAAACCTTAAGTGAAGCATCGGAATCTATAACTAGTGTCACAGGAATGGTTCAAACATAGAGAGTAGGAAGAGTCAGTCCTCTTGTACTTATGTCGGCATTGTGCATTTTCTATTCAATTCCGATGCAATATCTGTGTTTCATCGTCAATAAGAAGGTCCAAAGGTACACTAAACCTGGAGTGAAGCATCGGAATCTATAACTAGTGTCACAGGAATGGTTCAAAACATAGACAGTAGGACGAGTCAGTCTTCTTGTACTTAAGTCGGCATTGTGCCTTTTGTATTAAATTCCGATGTAATTTCTGTGTTTCATCGTCAATAAGAAGGTCCAAGGGATACAGTAAACCTGGACTGAAGCATCGGAATCTATAACTAGTGTCACAGGAATGAATCAAACATAGTCGGTAAGAAGAATCAGTCTTCTTGTACTTAAGTCGGCATTGTGCCTTTTGTATTTAATTCCGATGCAATTTCTGTGTTTCATCGTCAAGATGAATGTCCAAGGGATACATAAAACCTGAAGTGAAGCATCGGAATCTATAACTAGTGTCACAGGAATGGTTCAAACATAGAGAGTAGGAAGAGTCAGTCCTCTTGTACTTATGTCGGCATTGTGCCTTTTCTATTCAATTCCGATGCAATATCTGTGTTTCATCGTCAATAAGAAGGTCCAAAAGATACAGTAAACCAGAAGTGAAGCATCGGAATCTATAACTAGTGTCATGGGAATGGGTCCAAACATAGTCAGTAAGAAGAGTCAGTCTTTTTGTACTTAAGTCGGCATTGTGCCTTTTGTATTTCATTCCGATGAAATTTCTGTGTTTCTTCGTCAATAAGAAGGTCCAAGGTATACAGTAAACCTGAAGTGAAGCATCGTAATCTATAACTAGTGTCCCAGGAATGGTAAAAAACATAGTCAGTAAGAAGAGTCAGTCTTCTTGTACTTAAGTTGGCATTGGGCCTTTTGTATTTCAATCCGATGCAATTTCTGTGTTTCATCGTCAATAAGAAGGGCCAAGGGACACAGCACACCTGGAGTGCAGCATCGGAATCTATAACTAGTGTCACAGGAATGGTTCAAAACATAGACAGTAAGCAGAGTCAGTCATCTTGTACTTAAGTCGGAATGTGACTTTTGTATTTAATTCCGATGCAATTTCTGTGTTTCACCGTCAATAAGAGGGTCAGTGGGATACAGTAAACCTGAAGTGAAGCATCGGAATCTATAACTAGTGTCACAGGAATGGTTCAAAACATAGACACTAAGAAGAGTCAATCTTCTTGTGGTTAAGTCGGCATTGTGCCTTTTGTATTTAATTCTGATGCAATTTCTGTGTTTCATCGTCAATACGAAGGTCAAAGGGATGCAGTGAACCTGGAGTGAAGCATCGGAATCTATAACTAGTGTCACAGGAATGGTTCAGAACATAGTCAGTAAGAAGAGTCAGTCTTCTTGTACTTAAGTCGGCATTGTGCCTTTTGTATTAAATTCCGATGCAATTTCTGTGTTTCATCGTCAATAAGAAGGTCAGAGGGATACAGTAAACCTGGACTGAAGCATCGGAATCTATAACTAGAGTCACAGGAATGAATCAAACATAGTCAGTAAGAAGAGACAGTCTTCTTGTACTTAAGTCGGCATTGTGCCATTTGTATTTCATTCCGATGCAATTTCTGTGTTTCACCGTCAATAAGAGGGTCAGAGGGATACAGTAAACCTGAAGTGAAGCATCGGAATCTATAACTAGTGTCACAGGAATGGTTCAAAACATAGACACTAAGAAGAGCCAATCTTCTTGTAGTTAAGTCGGCATTGTGCCTTTTGTATTTAATTCCGATGCAGTTTCTGTGTTTCATCGTCACTAAGAAGGTCAAAGGGATACAGTAAACCTGGAGTGAAGCATCGGAATCCATAACTATTGTCTCAGCGTTGGTTAAAGCATAGACAGTAAGAAGAGTCAGTCTTCTTGTACTTAACTCGGCATTGTGCCTTTTGTATTTAATTCGGATGCAATTTCTGTGTTTCATCGTCAATAAGAAGGTCCAAGAGATACAGTAAACCGGGAGTGTAGCATCGGAATCTATAACTAGTGTCACAGGAATGAATCAAATCATAGTCGATAAGAAGAATCAGTCTTCTTGTACTTAAGTCGGCATTGTGCCTTTTGTATTTAATTCCGATGCAATTTCTGTGATTCGTCGTCAACAAGAAGGGCCAAGGGATACATTAAACCTGAAGTGAAGCATCGGAATCTATAACTAGTGTCACAGGAATGGTTCAAAACTTAGACAGTATGAAGAGTCAGTTTTCTTGTACTTAAGTCGGCATTGTGCCTTTTCTATTTAATTCCGATGCAATTTCTGTGTTTCATCGTCAATAAGAAGGTCCAAGGGATACAGTAAACCTGGAGTGAAGCATCGGAATCTATAACTAGTGTCACAGGAATGGTTCAAAACATAGACAGTAGGACGAGTCAGTCTTCTTGTACTTAAGTCGGCATTGTGCCTTTTGTATTCAATTCCGATGCAATTTCTGTGTTTCATCGTCAATAAGAAGGTCCAAGGGATACAGTAAACCTGGACTGAAGCATCGGAATCTATAACTAGTGTCACAGGAATGAAACAAACATAGTCGGTAAGAAGAATCAGTCTTCTTGTACTTAAGTCGGCATTGTGCCTTTTGTATTTAATTCCGATGCAATTTCTGTGTTTCATCGTCAAGAAGAAGGTCCAAGGGATACAGTAAACCTGGACTGAAGCATCGGAATCTATAACTAGTGTCACAGGAATGAATCAAACGTAGTCGGTAAGAAGAATCAGTCTTCTTGTACTTAAGTCGGCATTGTGCCTTTTGTATTTAATTCCGATGCAATTTCTGTGTTTCATCGTCAAGAAGAAGGTCCAAGGGATACATAAAACCTGAAGTGAAGCATCGGAATCTATAACTATTGTCACAGGAATGGTTCAAACTTAGAGAGTAGGAAGAGTCAGTCCTCTTGTACTTATGTCGGCATTGTGCCTTTTCCATTCAATTCCGATGCAATATCTGTGTTTCATCGTCAATAAGAAGGTCCAAAAGATACAGTAAACCAGAAGTGAAGCATCGGAATCTATAACTAGTGTTACAGGAATGGTTCCAAACATAGTCAGTAAGAAGAGTAAGTCTTCTTGTACTTAAGTCGGCATTGTGCCTTTTGTATTTCATTCCGATGCAATTTCTGTGTTTCATCGTCAATAAGAAGGTCCAAGGTATACAGTAAACCTGAAGTGAAGCATCGTAATCTATTACTAGTGTCCCAGGAATGGTAAAAAACATAGTCAGTAAGAAGAGTCAGTCTTCTTGTACTTAAGTCGGCATTGTGCCTTTTGTATTTCAATCCGGTGCAATTTCTGTGTTTCATCGTCAATAAGAAGGGCCAAGGAACACAGCACACCTGGAGTGCAGCATCGGAATCTATAACTAGTGTCACAGGAATGGTTCAAAACATAGACAGTAAGAAGAGTCAGTCATCTTGTACTTAAGTAGGAATGTGACTTTTGTATTTAATTCCGATGCAATTTCTGTGTTTCACCGTCAATAAGAGGGTCAGAGGGATACAGTAAACCTGAAGTGAAGCATCGGAATCTATAACTAGTGTCACAGGAATGGTTCAAAACATAGTCAGTAAGAAGAGTCAGTCTTCTTGTACTTAAGTCGGCATTGTGCCTTTTGTATTAAATTCCGATGCAATTTCTGTGTTTCATCGTCAATAAGAAGGTCAGAGGGATACAGTAAACCTGGACTGAAGCATCGGAATCTATAACTAGAGTCACAGGAATGAATCAAACATAGTCAGTAAGAAGAGTCAGTCTTCTTGTACTTAAGTCGGTATTGTGCCTTTTGTATTTCATTTCGATGCAATTTCTGTGTTTCATCCTCAAAAAGAAGGTCCGAGGGATCAGTAAACCTGACGTGAAGCATCGGAATCTATAACTAGTGTCCCAGGAATGGTTAATAACATAGTCAGTAAGAAGAGTCGGTCTTCTTGTAGTTAAGTCGGCATTGTGCCTTTTGTATTTAATTCCGATGCAGTTTCTGTGTTTCATCGTCACTAAGAAGGTCAAAGGTATACAGTAAACGTGGAGTGAAGCATCGGAATCCATAACTATTGTCTCAGCGTTGGTTAAAGCATAGACAGTAAGAAGAGTCAGTCTTCTTGTACTTAACTCGGCATTGTGGCTTTTGTATTTAATTCGGATGCAATTTCTGTGTTTCATCGTCAATAAGAAGGTCCAAGAAATACAGTAAACCGGGAGTGAAGCATCGGAATCTATAACTAGTGTCACAGGAATGAATCAAATCATAGTCGGTAAGAAGAATCAGTCTTCTTGTACTTAAGTCGGCATTGTGCCTTTTGTATTTAATTCCGATGCAATTTCAGTGATTCATCGTCAACAAGAAGGTCCCAGGGATACATTAAACTTGAAGTGAAGCATCGGAATCTATAACTAGTGTCACAGGAATGGTTCAAAGCATAGACAGTAGGAAGAGTCAGTCTTCTTGTACTTAAGTCGGCATTGTGCATTTTCTATTAAATTCCGATGCAATTTCTGTGTTTCATCGTCAATAAGAAGGTCCAAGGGATACGGTAATCCTGGAGTGAAGCATCGGAATCTATAACTAGTGTCACAGGAATGGTTCAAAACATAGTCATTAAGAAGAGTCAGTCTTCTTGTACTTAAGTCGCCATTGTGCCTTTTGTATTTAATTCCGATGCAATGTCTGTGTTTCATCGTCAATAAGAAGGTCCAAGGGATACTGTAAACCTGGACTGATGCATCGGAATCTGTAACTAGTGTCACAGGACTGGATCAAACATAGTCGGTAAGAAGAATCAGTCTTCTTCTACTTAAGTCGGCATTGTGCCTTTTGTATTTAATTCCGATGCAATTTCTGTCTTTCATCGTCAACAAGAAGGTCCAAGCGATACATTAAACCTGAAGTGAAGCATCGGAATCTATAACTAGTGTCACAGGAATGGTTCAAACATAGTGAGTAGGAAGATTCAGTCTTCTTGTACTTATGTCGGCATTGTGCCTTTTCTATTTAATTCCGATGCAATATCTGCGTTTCATCGTCAATAAGAAGGTCCAAGGGATACAGTAAACCTGGAGTGAAGCATCGGAATCTATTAATAGTGTCACAGGAATGGTTCAAAACATAGACAGTAGGAAGAGTCAGTCTTCTTGTACTTAAGTCGGCATTGTGCCTTTTGTATTTTATTCTGATGCAATTTCTGTGTTTCATCGTCAATAAGAAGGTCTGAGGGATACAGTAAACCTGAAGTGAAGCATCGGAATCTATAACTAATGTCATAGGAATGGTTCAAACATAGACAGTAAGAAGAGTCAGTCTTCTTGTACTTAAGTAGGCATTGTGCCTTTTGTATTAATTTCCGATGCAATTTCTGAGTTTCATCGTCAATAAGAAGGTCCAAGGGATACAGTAAACCAGAAGTGAAGCATTGGAATCTACAACTAGTGTTACAGGAATGGTTCCAAACATAGTCAGTAAGAAGAGTCAGTCTTCTTGTACTTAAGTCGGCATTGGGCCTTTTGTATTTAATTCCGATGCAATTTCTGTGTTTTTTCGTCAATGAGAAGGTCTGAGGGATATAGTAAACCGGAAGTGAAGCATCGGAATCCAAAACTAGTGTCACTGGAATGGTTCAAAACATAGTCAGTTAGAAGAGTCAGTCTTCTTGTACTTAAGTCGGCATCGTGCCTTTTATATTTAATTCCGATGCAATTTCTGAGTTTCATCGTCAATAAGAAGGTCCAAGGGATACAGTAAACCTGGAGTGAAGCATCGGAATCTATATCTAGTGTCTCAGCGATGGTTAAAACATAGACAGTAAGAAGAGTCAGTCTTCTTGTTCTTAAGTCTGCATTGTGCCTTTTGTATTTAATTCGGATGCAATTTCTGTGTTTCATCGTCAATAAGAAGGTCCAAGGAATACAGTAAACCGGGAGTGAAGCATCGCAATCTATAACTAGTGTCACAGGAATGAATGAAAACATAGTCGGTAAGAAGAATCAGTCTTCTTGTACTTAAGTCTCCATTGTGCCTTTTGTATTTAATTCCGATGCAATTTCTGTGATTCATCGTCAACAAGAAGGGCCAAGGGATACATAAAACCTGAAGTGAAGCATCGGAATCTATAACTAGTGTCACAGGAATGGTTCAAAACATAGACAGTATGAAGAGTCAGTTTTCTTGTACTTAAGTCGGCATTGTGCCTTTTCTATTTAATTCCCATGCAATTTCTGTGTTTCATCGTCAATAAGAAGGTCCAAGGGATACAGTAAACCTGGAGTGAAGCATCGGAATCTATAACTAGTGTCACAGGAATGGTTCAAAACATAGACAATAGGACGAGTCAGTCTTCTTGTACTTAAGTCGGCATTGTGCCTTTTGTATTAAATTCCGATGCATTTTCTGTGTTTCATCGTCAATAAGAAGGTCCAAGGGATACAGTAAACCTGGACTGAAGCATCGGAATCTATAACTAGTGTCACAGGAATGAATCAAACATAGTCGGTAAGAAGAATCAGTCTTCTTGTACTTAAGTCGGCATTGTGCCTTTTATATTTAATTCCGATGCAATTTCTGTGTTTCATCGTCAAGAAGAAGGTCCAAGGGATACATAAAACCTTAAGTGAAGCATCGGAATCTATAACTAGTGTCACAGGAATGGTTCAAACATAGAGAGTAGGAAGAGTCAGTCCTCTTGTACTTATGTCGGCATTGTGCATTTTCTATTCAATTCCGATGCAATATCTGTGTTTCATCGTCAATAAGAAGGTCCAAAGGTACACTAAACCTGGAGTGAAGCATCGGAATCTATAACTAGTGTCACAGGAATGGTTCAAACATAGAGAGTAGGAAGAGTCAGTCCTCTTGTACTTATGTCGGCATTGTGCCTTTTCTATTCAATTCCGATGCAATATCTGTGTTTCATCGTCAATAAGAAGGTCCAAAAGATACAGTAAACCAGAAGTGAAGCATCGGAATCTATAACTACTGTCATGGGAATGGTTCCAAACATAGTCAGTAAGAAGAGTCAGTCTTCTTGTACTTAAGTCGGCATTGTGCCTTTTGTATTTCATTCCGATGAAATTTCTGTGTTTCATCGTCAATAAGAAGGTCCAAGGTATACAGTAAACCTGAAGTGAAGCATCGTAATCTATAACTAGTGTCCCAATAATGGTAAAAAACATAGTCAGTAAGAAGAGTCAGTCTTCTTGTACTTAAGTCGGCATTGTGCCTTTTGTATTACAATCCGATGCAATTTCTGTGTTTCATCGTCAATAAGAAGGGCCAAGGGACACAGCACACCTGGAGTGCAGCATCGGAATCTATAACTAGTGTCACAGGAATGGTTCAAAACATAGACAGTAAGCAGAGTCAGTCATCTTGTACTTAAGTCGGAATGTGACTTTTGTATTTAATTCCGATGCAATTTCTGTGTTTCACCGTCAATAAGAGGGTCAGAGGGATACAGTAAACCTGAAGTGAAGCATCGGAATCTATAACTAGTGTCACAGGAATGGTTCAAAACATAGACACTAAGAAGAGTCAATCTTCTTGTAGTTAAGTCGGCATTGTGCCTTTTGTATTTAATTCTGATGCAATTTCTGTGTTTCATCGTCAATAAGAAGGTCAAAGGGATGCAGTGAACCTGGAGTGAAGCATCGGAATCTATAACTAGTGTCACAGGAATGGTTCAAAACATAGTCAGTAAGAAGAGTCAGTCTTCTTGTACTTAAGTCGGCATTGTGCCTTTTGTATTAAATTCCGATGCAATTTCTGTGTTTCATCGTCAATAAGAAGGTCAGAGGGATACAGTAAACCTGGACTGAAGCATCGGAATCTATAACTAGAGTCACAGGAATGAATCAAACATAGTCAGTAAGAAGAGTCAGTCTTCTTGTACTTAAGTCGGCATTGTGCCTTTTGTATTTCATTCCGATGCAATTTCTGTGTTTCACCGTCAATAAGAGGGTCACAGGGATACAGTAAACCTGAAGTGAAGCATCGGAATCTATAACTAGTGTCACAGGAATGGTTCAAAACGTAGACACTAAGAAGAGTCAATCTTCTTGTAGTTAAGTCGGCATTGTGCCTTTTGTATTTAATTCCGATGCAGTTTCTGTGTTTCATCGTCACTAAGATGGTCAAAGGGATGCAATAAACCTGGAGTGAAGCATCGGAATCCATAACTATTGTCTCAGCGTTGGTTAAAGCATAGACAGTAAGAAGAGTCAGTCTTCTTGTACTTAACTCGGCATTGTGCCTTTTGTATTTAATTCGGATGCAATTTCTGTGTTTCATCGTCAATAAGAAGGTCCAAGAGATGCAGTAAACCGGGAGTGAAGCATCGGAATCTATAACTAGTGTCACAGGAATGAATCAAATCATAGTCGGTAATAAGAATCAGTCTTCTTGTACTTAAGTCGGCATTGTGCCTTTTGTATTTAATTCCGATGCAATTTCTGTGATTCATCGTCAACAAGAAGGTCCCAGGGATACATTAAACTTGAAGTGAAGCATCGGAATCTATAACTAGTGTCACAGGAATGGTTCAAAGCATAGACAGTAGGAAGAGACAGTCTTCTTGTACTTAAGTCGGCATTGTGCCTTTTCTATTAAATTCCGATGCAATTTCTGTGTTTCATCGTCAATAAGAAGGTCCAAGGGATACGGTAATCCTGGAGTGAAGCATCGGAATCTATAACTAGTGTCACAGGAATGGTTCAAAACATAGTCAGTAAGAAGAGTCAGTCTTCTTGTACTTAAGTCGCCATTGTGCCTTTTGTATTTAATTCCGATGCAATTTCTGTGTTTCATCGTCAATAAGAAGGTCCAAGGGATACTGTAAACCTGGACTGATGCATCGGAATCTGTAACTAGTGTCACAGGACTGGATCAAACATAGTCGGTAAGAAGAATCAGTCTTCTTCTACTTAAGTCGGCATTGTGCCTTTTGTATTTAATTCCGATGCAATTTCTGTCTTTCATCGTCAATGAGAAGGTCTGAGGGATATAGTAAACCTGAAGTGAAGCATCGGAATCTAAAACTAGTGTCACTGGAATGGTTCAAATCATAGACAGTAGGAAGAGTCAGTCTTCTTGTAATTAAGTCGGCATTGTGCCTTTTCTATTTAATTCCGATGCAATTTCTGTGTTTCATCGTCAATAAGAAGGGCCAAGGGACACAGTAAACCCGGAGTGCAGCATCGGAATCTATAACTAGTGTCACAGGAATGGTTCAAAACATAGACAGTAAGAAGAGTCAGTCATCTTGTACTTAAGTCGGAATGTGACTTTTGTATTTAATTCCGATGCAATTTCTGTGTTTCATCGTCAATAAGAGGGTCAAAGGGATACAGTAAACCTGAAGTGAAGCATCGGAATCTATAACTAGTGTCACAGGAATGGTTCAAAACATAGTAAGTAAGAAGAGTCAGTCTTCTTGTACTTAAGTCGGCATTGTGCCTTTTGTATTTAATTCCGATGCAATTTCTGTGTTTCAACGTCAATAAGAAGGTCCAAGGGATACAGTAAACCTGGAGTGAAGCATCGGAATTTATAACTAGTGTCACAGGAATGGTTCAAACATAGACAGTAAGAAGAATCAGTCTTCTTGTACTTAAGTCGGCATTGTGCCTTTTGTATTTAATTCCGATGCAATTTCTGTGTTTCATCGTCAATAAGAGGGTCAGAGGGATACAGTAAACCTGGAGTGCAGCATCGGAATCTATAACTAGTTTCTCAGGAATGGTTCAAAACATAGACAGTAAGAAGAGTCAGTCATCTTGTACTTAAGTCGGAATGTGCCTTTTGTATATAATTCCGATGCAATTTCTGTGTATCATCGTCAATAAGAGGGTCAGAGGGATACAGTAAACCTGAAGTGAAGAATCGGAATCTATAACTAGCGTCACAGGAATGGTTCAAAACATAGACAGTAGGAAGCGTCTGTCTTCTTGTACTTAAGTCGGCATTGTGCCTTCTGTATTTAATTCCGATACCATTTCTGTGTTTCATCGTCAATAAGAGGGTCCAAGGGATACAGTAAACCTGAAGTGAAGCATCGGAATCTATAACTAGTGTCACAGGAATGGTTCAAATCATAGTCAGTAAGAAGAGTCAGAATTCTTGTACTTAAGTCGGCATTGTCCCTTTTGTACTCAATTCAGATGCAATTTCTGTGTTTCATCGTGACTAAGATCGTCCAAGGGATACAGTAAACCTGGAGTGAAGCATCGGAATCTATAACTAGTGTCTCAGCGATGGTTAAAAACATAGTCAGTAAGAGGAGTCAGATTCCTTGTTCTGAAGTCGGTATTGTGCCTTTTGTATTTAATTCCGATGCAATTTCTGTGAATCATCGTCAATAAGAAGGTCTGAGGGATACAGTAAACCTGAAGTGAAGCATCGGAATATATAACTAGTGTCCCAGGAATGGTTGAAAACGTAGTCAGTAAGAAGAGTCAGTCTTCTTGTACTTAAGTCGGCATTGTGCCTGTTTTATTTCATTCCGATGCAATTTCTGTGTTTCATCGTCAATAAGAAGGGCCAAGGGACACAGTACACCTGGAGTGCAGCATCGGAATCTATAACTAGTGTCACAGGAATTGTTCAAAACATAGACTGTAAGAAGAGTCAGTCATCTTGTACTTAAGTCGGAATGTGACTTTTGTATTTAATTCCGATGCAATTTCTGTGTTTCATCTTCAACAAGAGGGTCAGAGGGATACAGTAAACCTGAAGTGAAGCATCGGAATCTATAACTAATGTCACAGGAATGGTTCAAAACATAGTCAGTAAGAAGAGTCAGTCTTCTTGAACTTAAGTCGGCATTGTGTCTTTTGTATTTAATTCCGATTCAATTTCTGTGTTTCATCGTCAATAAGAAGATCCAAGGGATACAGTAAACCTGGAGTGAAGCATCGGAATTTATAACTAGTGTCACAGGAATGGTTCAAAACATAGACAGTAAGAAGAATCAGTCTTCTTGTACTTAAGTCGGCATTGTGCCTTTTGTATTCAACTCCGACGCAATTTCTGTGTTTCATCGTCAATAAGAAGGTCCAAGGGACACAGTAAACCTGGAGTGAAGCACCGGAATCTATAATTAGTTTCACAGGCATGGTTCAAATCATAGACAGTAAGAAGAGTCAGTCATCTTGTACTTAAGTCGGAATGTGCCGTTTGTATTTAATTCCGATGCAATTTCTGTGTTTCATCGTCAATAAGAGGGTCAGAGGGATACAGTAAACCTGAAGTGAAGCTTCGGAATCTATAACTAGTGTCACAGGATTGGTTCAAAACATAGACAGTAGGAAGAGTCAGTCTTCTTGAACTTAAGTTGGCATTGTGCCTTTTCTATTTAATTCCGATGCAATTTCTGTGTTTCATCATCAATATGAAGGTCCAAGGGATACAGTAAACCTGGAGTGAAGCATCGGAATCTATAACTAGTGTCACAGGAATGGTTCAAACGTAGACAGTAGGAAGAGTCAGTCTTGTTGTACTTAAGTCGGCATTGTGCCTTTTGTATTTAATTCCGATGCAATTTCTGTGTTTCATCGTCAATAAGGATGACTAAGGGATACGGTAAACCTGGAGTGAAGCATCGCAATCTATAACTAGTGTCACAGGAATGGTTCAAAACATAGTCTGTAAGAAGAGTCAGTCTTCTTGTACTTAAGTCGACATTGTGCCTTTTGTATTTAATTCCGATGCAATTTCTGTGTTTCATCGTCAATAAGAAGGTCCAAGGGATACAGTAAACCTGGAGTGAAGCATCGGAATTTATAACTAGTGTCACAGGAATGGTTCAAACATAGGCAGTAAGAAGATTCAGTCTTCTTGTACTTAAGTCGGCATTGTGCCTTTTGTATTAAATTCCGATGCAATTTCTGTGTTTCATCGTCAATAAGAAGGTCCAAGGGTTACAGTAAACCTGCACTGAAGCATCGGAATCTATAACTACTGTCACATTAATGAATCAAACATATTCGGTAAGAAGAATCAGTCTTCTTGTACTTAAGTCGGCATTGTGCCTTTTGTATTTATTTCCGATGCAATTTCTGTGTTTCGTCGTCAATAAGAAGGTCCAAGGGATACAGTAAACCTGGAGTGAAGCATCGGAATTTATAACTAGTGTCACAGGAATGGTTCAAACATAGACAGTGAGAAGAATCAGTCTTCTTGTACTTAAGTCGGCATTGTGCCTTTTGTATTTCATTCCGATGCAATTTCTGTGTCCCATCGTCAATAAGAAGGTCCAAGTGACACAGTAAACCTCCAGTGAAGCATCGGAATCTATAACTAGTTTCACAGGAATGGTTCAAAACATAGACAGTAAGAAGAGTCAGTCATCTTGTACTTAAGTCGGAATGTGAATTTTGTATTTAATTCCGATGCAATTTCTGTGTTTCATCGTCAATAAGAGGGTCAGAGGGATACAGGAAACCTGAAGTGAAGCATCAGAATCTATAACTAGTGTCACAGGAATAATTCAAAACATAGACAGTAGGACGCGTCTGTCTTCTTGTACTTAAGTCGGCACTGTGCCTTTTCTATTTAATTCGGATGCAATTTCTGTGTTTCATCGTCAATAAGAGGGTCAGAGGGATACAGTAGACCTGAAGTGAAGCTTCGGAATCTATAACTAGTGTCACAGGAATGAATCAAACATATTCGGTAAGAAGAATCAGTCCTCTTGTACATAAGTCGGCATTGTGCCTTTTGTATTTATTTCCGATGCAATTTCTGTGTTTCATCGTCAATAAGAAGGTCCAAGGGATACAGTAAACCTGGAGTGAAGCATCGGAATTTATAACTAGTGTCACAGGAGTGGTTCAAACATAGACAGTAAGAAGAATCAGTCTTCTTGTACTTAAGTCGGCATTGTGCCTTTTGTACTTCATTCCGATGCAATTTCTGTGTTCCATCGTCAATAAGAAGGTCCAAGTGACACAGTAAACCTGGAGTGATGCATCGGAATCTATATCTAGTTTCACAGGAATTGTTCAAAACATAGACAGTAAGAAGAGTCAGTCATCTTGTACTTAAGTCGGAATGTGCCTTTTGTATTTAATTCCGATGCAATTTCTGTGTTTCATCGTCAATAAGAGTGTCAGAGGGATACAGTAAACCTGAAGTGAAGCATCAGAAACTATAACTAGTGTCACAGGAATGGTTCAAAACATAGACAGTAGGAAGAGTCAGTCTTCTTGTACTTAAGTCGGCACTGTGCCTTTTCTATTTAATTCCGATGAAATTTCTGTGTTTCATCGTCAATAAGAAGGTCCAAGGGATACAGTAAACCTGGAGTGAAACATCGGAATATATAACTAGTGTCACAGGAATGGTTCAAACGTAGACAGTAGGAAGAGTCAGTCTTGTTGTACTTAAGTCGGCATTGTGCCTTTTGTTTTTAATTCCGATGCAAGTTCTGTGTTTCATCGTCAATAAGGATGACTAAGGAATACGGTATACCTGGAGTGAAGCATCGGAATCTATTACTAGTGTCACAGGAATGGTTCAAAATATAGTCAGTAAGAAGAGTCAGTCTTCTTGCACTTAAGTCGGCATTGTGCCTTTTGTATTTAATTCCGATGCAATTTCTGTGTTTCATCGTCAATAAGAAGGTCCAAGGGATACAGTAAACCTGAAGTGAAGCATCGGAATCTATAACTAGTGTCCCAGGAATGGTTGAAAACATAGCCAGTAAGAAGAGTCAGTCTTCTTGTACTTAAGTCGGCATTTTGCCTTTTGTATTTAATTCCGATGCAATTTCTGTGTTTCATCGTCAATAAGAGTGTCAGAGGGATACAGTAAACGTGGAGTGCAGCATCGGAATCTATAACTAGTGTCACAGGAATTGTTCAAAACATAGACAGTAAGAGGAGTCAGTCTTCTTGTACTTAAGTCGGCATTGTGCCTTTTCTATTTAATTCCGATGCAATTTCTGTGTTTCATCGTCAATAAGAAGGTCCAAGGGACACAGTAAACCTGGAGTGAAGCATCGGAATCTATAACTAGTGTCACAGGAATGGTTCAAACGTAGACAGTAGGAAGGGTCAGTTTTGTTGTACTTAAGTCGGCATTGTGCCTTTTGTATTTAATTCCGATGCAATTTCTGTGTTTCATCGTCAATAAGAAGGTCCAAGGGATACTGTAAACCGGGAGTGAAGCATCGGAATCTATAACTAGTGTCAGAAGAATGGTTTAAAACATAGTCAGTAAGAAGAGTCAGTCTTCTTGTACTTAAGTCGGCATTGTGCCTTTTGTATTTAATTCCGATGCAATTTCTGTGTTTCATCGTCAATAAGGATGACTTAGGGATACGGTAAATCTGGAGTGAACCATCGGAATCTATAACTAGTGTCAGAGGAATGGTTCAAAACGTAGTCAGTAAGAAGAGGCAGTCTTCTTGTACTTAAGTCGGAATATCACTTTTGTATTTAATTCCGATGCAATTTCTGTGTTTCATCGTCAATACGAGGGTCAGAGGGATACAGTAAACCCGAAGTGAAGCATCGGAATCTATAACTAGTGTCACAGGAATGGTTCAAAACATAGTCAGTAAGAAGAGTCAGTCTTCTTGTACCTAAGTTGGCATTGTGCCTTTTGTGTTCAATTAAGATGCAATTTCTGTGTTTCATCGTCAATAAGGAGGTCAGATGGATACAGTAAACCTGAAGTGAAGGATCTGAATCTATAACTAGTGTCACAGGAATGGTTCAAAGCATTGACAGGAAGAAGAGCCAGTCTTCTTGTACTTGAGTCGGCATTGTCCCTTTTGTATTTAGTTCCGATGCAATTTCTGTGTTCATCGTCAAAACGACGGTCAGGGGGATACAGTAAATCTGAAGAGAAGCATCGGAATCTATAACTAGTGTCACAGGGATGGTTCAAAACATAGACGGTAAGAAGAGTCAGTATTCTTGTACTTAGGTCGGCATTGTTCCTTTTGTATTTAATTCCGATGCAATTTCTGTGTTTCATCGTCATTAAGAAGGTCCAATGGATACAGTAAACCTGGAGTGAAGCATCAGAATCTATAACTAGTGTCTCAGCGATGGTTAAATACATAGACAGTAAGAAGACTCAGTATTCTTGTACCTAAGTCGGCATTGCGCCTTTTGTATTTAATTCCGATGCAATTTCTGTGTTTCATCGTCAATAAGAAGGTCAAAGGGATACAGTAAACCTGAAGTGTAGCATCGGAATCTATAGCTAGTGTCACAGGAGTGGTTCAAAACGTAGACAGTAAGAAGAGTCAGTCTTCTTGTACTTAAGTCGGCATTGTGCCTTTTGTATTTCATTCCGATGTAATTTCTGTGTTTGATCGTCAATGAGAAGGTCAGAGGGATACAGTAAACCTGAAGTGAAGCATCGGAATCCATAACTAGTGTCACAGGAATGGTTCAATACATACACTGTAAGAAGAGTCAGTCTTCTTGTACTTACGTCGGCATTGCGCCATTTGTATTCAATTAAGATGCAATTTCTGTGTTTCATCGTCAATAACGAGGTCAGAGGGATCCAGTAAACCTGCAGTGGAGCATCGGAATCTAAAACTAGTGTCACAGTAATGGTTCAAAACATAGACAGTAGGAAGAGTCAGTCTTCTTGTACTTAATTCGGAATTATGCCTTTTGTATTTAATTCCGATGCAATTTCTGTGTTTCATGGTCAATAAGAAGGTCAGAGGGATACAGTAAAACTGAAGTGAAGCATCGGAATCTATAACTAGTGTCACGGGAATGGTTCAAAACATAGAAAGTAAGAACAGCCAGTCTACTTGTACTTGAGTCGTCATTGTGCATTTTGTACTTAATTTCGATGCAATTTCTGTGTTTCATCATCAATAAGACGGTCAGAGGGATGCAGTAAAATTGAAGATAAGCATCGGAATCTATAACTAGTGTCACAGGAATGGTTCAAAACATAGAAAGTAAGAAGAGTCAGTCTACTTGTTCTTAAGTCGGCATTGTGCCTTTTGTATTTAATTCCGATGCAATTTCTGTGTTTCATCGTCAATAAGAAGCTTAGAGGGATACAGTAGACATGAGGTGAAGCATCGTAATCTATAACTAGTGTCACAGGAATGGTTCAAAACATAGACAGTAAGAAGAGCCAGTCTACTTGTACTTGAGTCGGCATTGTGCCTTTTGTATTTAATTTCGATGCAATTTCTGTCCTTCATCGTCAATAAGAAGGTCAGCTGGACACAGTAAACCTATAGCGAAGCATCAGAATCTATAACTAGTGTCACAGGAATGGTTCAAAACATAGACAGTAAGAAAGGCCATTCCTCTTGCACTTGAGTCGACATTGTGCCTTTTGTATATAATTCCGATCAGTGTTCTGCGTTTGATCGTCAATAAGAAGGTCAGAAGGATACAGTAAAACTGAAGTGAAGTATCGGAATCTATAACTAGTGGCACCGGAATGGTTCACAACGTACGCAATAGAAAGAGTCAGTCTTCTTGTACTTCACTCGGCACTGTGCCTTTTGTATTTAATTCCGATGCAATTTCTGAGCTTCGTCGTCAATAAGAAGGTCAGGGGGAAACAGTAAACCTGAAGTGAGGCATCGGAATCTCTATCTAGTGCCACAGGAATGGTTCAAATCATAGACAGTAAGAAGAGTCAGTTTTCTTGTACTTAAGTCGGCATTGTGCCTTTTGTAATTAATTTCGATGCAATTTCTGTGATTCATCGTCAATAAGAAGGGCACAGGGATACAGTAATCCTGAAGTGAAGCATTGGAATCTATAACTAGTGTCACAGGAATGGTTCAAAGCATAGACAGTAAGAAGTGTCAGTCTTCCTGTACTTAAGTCGGCATTGTGCCTTTTGTATTTTATTATGATGCAATTTCTGTGTTTCATCGTCAATAAGAAGGTCAGAGGGATACAGTCAATCTGAAGTGAAGCATCGGAATCAATAACTAGTCTCACAGGAAAGGTTCAAAACATAGACAGTAAGAAGAATCAGTCTTCTTGTACTTAAGTCAGCATTGTGCCTTTTGTAAATAATTCCGATGCAATTTCTGTGTTTCATCGTCGATAAGAAGGTCTGACTGATACAGTAAACCTGAAATGAAGCATAGGAATCAATAACTAGTGTCACAGGAATAGTTCAAAACATAGACAGTAAGAAGAGCCAGTCTTCTTGTACTTGAGTCGGCATTGTGCCTTTCGTATTTAATTCCGATGCAGTTTCTGTGTTTCATCGTCAATAAGAAAGTCTGAGGGATACAGTGAACCTAAAGTGAATCATCGGAATCCATAACTAGTGTCACAGGAATGGTTCAAAACATAGACAGTAAGAAGAGTCAGTTTTCTTGTACTTAAGTAGGCATTGTGCCTTTTGTATTTAATTCAGATGCAATTTCTGTGTTTCATCGACTATACGAAGGTCTGAGGGATACAGTAAACCTGAAGTGAAGCATCGGAATCTATAACTAGTGTCACAGGAATGGTTCAAAACTTAGACAGTAAGAAGAGCCAGTCTTCTTGTACTTGAGTAAGCATTGTGCCTTTTGTATTTAATTCCGATGCAATTTCAGTGTTTCATCGTCAATAAGAAGGTCAGAGGGATACAGTAAACCTGAAGTGAAGCATCGGAATCTATAACTAGTGTCACAGGAATGGTTCAAAACACAGACAGTAAGAAGAGTCAGTCTTCTTGTACTTAAGTCGGCATTGTGCCTTTTGTATTTAATTCCGATGCAATTTCTGTGCTTCATCGTCAATAAGAAGGTCAGAGGGATACAGTAAACCTGAAGTGAAGCATCGGAATCTATAACTAGTGTCACGGGAATGGTTCAAATCATAGACAGTAAGAAGAGCCAGTCTTCTTGTACTTGAGTCGGCATTGTGCCTTTTGTATTTAATTCCGATGCAATTTCTGTGTTTCATCGTCAATAAGAAGCTCTGAGGGATATAGTAAACCTGAAGTGAAGCATCGGAATCTATAAATAGTGTCACCGGAATGGTTCACAACGTACGCAATAGAAAGAGTCAGTCTTCTTATACTTCACTCGGCACTGTGCCTTTTGTATTTAATTCCGATGCAATTTCTGAGATTCATCGTCAATAAGAAGGTCAGGGGGATACAGTAAACCTGAAGTGAGGCATCGGAATCTATAACTAGTGCCACAGGAATGGTTCAAAACATAGACAGTAAGAAGAGTCAGTTTTCCTGTACTTAAGTCGGCATTGTGCCTTTAGTATTTAATTCCGATGCAATTTCTGTGATTCATCGTCAATAAGAAGGGCACAGGGATACAGTAAACCTGAAGTGAAGCATCGGAATCTATAACTAGTAACACAGGAATGGTTCAAAACATAGACAGTAAGAAGAGTCAGTCTTCCTGTACTTAAGTCGCCATTGTGCCTTTTGTATTTTATTATGATGCAATTTCTGTGTTTCATCGTCAATAAGAAGGTCAGAGGGATACAGTCAATCTGAAGTGAAGCATCGGAATCAGTATCAAGTCTCACAGGAAAGGTTGAAACATAGACAGTAAGAAGAGTCAGTCTTCTTGTACTTAAGTCAGCATTGTGCCTTTTGTAAATAATTCCGATGCAATTTCTGTGTTTCATCGTCAATAAGAAGGTCAGAGGGATACAGTAAACCTGATGTGAAGCATGGGAATCTATAACTAGTGTCACAGGAATAGTTCAAAACATAAACAGTAAGAAGAGCCAGTCTTCTTGTACTTGAGTCGGCATTGTGCTTTCGTATTTAATTCCGATGCAGTTTCTGTGTTTCATCGTCAATAAGAAAGTCTGAGGGATACAGTAAACCTGAAGTGAATCATCGGAATCCATAACTAGTGTCACAGGAATGGTTCAAAACATAGGCAGTAAGAAGAGTCAGTTTTCTTGTACTTAAGTAGGCATTGTGCCTTTTGTATTTAATTCAGATGCAATTTCTGTGTTTCATCGACTATACGAAGGTCAGAGGGATACAGTAAACCTGAAGTGAAGCATCGGAATCTATAACAAGTGTCACAGGAATGGTTCAAAATATAGAGAGTAAGAAGAGTCAGTCTTTTTGTACTTAAGTCGGCATTGTGCCTTTTATATTTAATTCCGATGCAATTTCTGTGTTTCATCGTCAATAAGGAGATCAGAGGGATACAGTAAACCTGAAGTGAAACATCGGAATCTGTAACTAGTGTCACAGGAATGGTTCAAAGCATAGACAGTAAGAAGAGCCAGTCTTCTTGTACTTGAGTCGGCATTGTGCCCTTTGTATTTAATTCCGATGCAATATCTGTGGTTCATCGTCAATAAGAAGGTCAGAGAGATACAGTAAACCTGAAGTGAAGCATCGGAATCCTTAACTAGTGGCACGGGAATGGTTCTAACCATAGACAGTAAAAAGAGTCAGTGTTCTTGTACTGAAGTCGGCATTGTGCCTTTTGAATTTAATTAAGATGCAATTTCTGTGTTTCATCGTCAATAAGAAGGTCAGAGGGATACAGTAGACCTGAAGTGAATCATCGGAATCTATACCTAGTGTCACATGAATGGTTCAAATCATAGACAGTAAGAAAGGCCATTCTACTTGTACTTGAGTCGGCATTGTGCCTTTTGTATTTCATTCCGATTTAATTTCTGTGTTTGATCGTCAATGAGAAGGTCAGAGGGATACAGTAAACCTGAAGTGAGGCATCGCAATCTATAACTAGTGTCACAGGAATGGTTCAAAACATATACAGTAAGAAGAACCAGTCTCCTCTTGTACTTGAGTCGGCATTGTGCCTTTTGTATTTAATTCCGAAGCAATTTCAGTGTTTCATCGTCAATAAGATGGTCTGAGGGATACAGTAAACCTGAAGTGAAGCATCGGAATCTATAACTAGTGTCACCGAAATGGTTCAAAACGTTGAAAATAGAAAGAGTCAGTCTTCTTGTACTTCACTCGGCATTGTGCGTTTTGTATTTAATTCCGATGCAATTTCTGTGTTCATCGTCAATAAGAAGGTCAGGGGGATACAGTAAACCTGAAGTGAAGCATCGAAATCTAAAACTAGTGTCACAGGAATGGTTCAAACATAGACAGTAAGAAGAGTCAGTTTTCTTGTACTTAAGTCGGCATTGTGCCTTTTGTATTTAATTCCGATGCAATGTATGTGATTCATCGTCAATAAGAAGGTCACAGGGATACAGTAAACCTGAACTAAAGCATCGGAATCTATAACTAGTATCACAGGAATGGTTCAAAACATAAACAGTAAGAAGAGTCAGTTTTCTTGTACTTAAGTTTGCATTGTGCCTTTTGTATTTAATTAAGGTGCAATATCGGTGTTTCATCGTCAATAATAAGGTCAGAGGGATACAGTAAACCTGAAGTGAAGCATCGGAATCTATAACTAGTGTCACAGGAATGGTTCAAAAAATAGCCAGCAACAAGAGTCAGTCTTCTTGTACTTAAGTCGGCATTGTGCCTTTTGTATTTAATTAAGATGCAATTTCTGTGTTTCATCGTCAATAAGACGGTCAGAGGGATACAGTAAACCTGAAGTGAAGCATCGGAATCTATAACTAGTGTCACAGGAATGCTTCAAAACATAGACAGTAAGAAGAGACAGTCTACTTGTTCTTAAGTCGGCATTGTGCCTTTTGTATTTAATTCCGATGCAATTTCTGTGTTTCATCGTCAATAAGAAGCTTAGAGGGATACAGTAGACATGAGGTGAAGCATCGTAATCTATATCTAGTGTCACAGGAATGGTTCAAAACATAGACAGTAAGAAGAGCCAGTCTACTTGTACTTGAGTCGGCATTGTGCCTTTTGTATTTAATTTCGATGCAATTTCTGTCCTTCATCGTCAATAAGAAGGTCAGCTGGACACAGTAAACCTATAGTGAAGCATCAGAATCTATAACTAGTGTCACAGGAATGGTTCAAAACATAGACAGTAAGAAAGGCCATTCCTCTTGCACTTGAGTCGATATTGTGCCTTTTGTATATAATTCCGATCAGTGTTCTGCGTTTGATCGTCAATAAGAAGGTCAGAAGGATACAGTAAAACTGAAGTGAAGTATCGGAATCTATAACTAGTGTCACCGGAATGGTTCACAACGTACGCAATAGAAAGAGTCAGTCTTCTTGTACTTCACTCGGCACTGTGCCTTTTGTATTTAATTCCGATGCAATTTCTGAGCTTCATCGTCAATAAGAAGGTCAGGGGGAAACAGTAAACCTGAAGTGAGGCATCGGAATCTATAACTAGTGCCACAGGAATGGTTCAAAACATAGACAGTAAGAAGAGTCAGTTTTCTTGTACTTAAGTCGGCATTGTGCCTTTTGTATTTAATTCCGATGCAATTTCTGTGATTCATCGTCAATAAGAAGGGCACAGGGATACAGTAAACCTGAAGTGAATCATCGGAATCTATAACTAGTGTCACAGGAATGGTTCAAAGCATAGACAGTAAGAAGAGTCAGTCTTCCTGTACTTAAGTCGGCATTGTGCCTTTTGTATTTTATTATGATGCAATTTCTGTGTTTCATCGTCAATAAGAAGGTCAGAGGGATACAGTCAATCTGAAGTGAAGCATCGGAATCAATAACTAGTCTCACAGGAAAGGTTCAAAACATAGACAGTAAGAAGAATCAGTCTTCTTGTACTTAAGTCAGCATTGTGCCTTTTGTAAATAATTCCGATGCAATTTCTGTGTTTCATCGTCGATAAGAAGGTCAGAGGGATACAGTAAACCTGAAATGAAGCATAGGAATCTATAACTAGTGTCACAGGAATAGTTCAAAACATAGACAGTAAGAAGAGCCAGTCTTCTTGTACATGAGTCGGCATTGTGCCTTTCGTATTTAATTCCGATGCAGCTTCTGTGTTTCATCGTCAATAAGAAAGTCTGAGGGGTACAGTAAACCTAAAGTGAATCATCGGAGTCCATAACTAGTGTCACAGGA
This sequence comes from Schistocerca americana, assembly GCF_021461395.2. Classification (NCBI taxonomy): domain Eukaryota; kingdom Metazoa; phylum Arthropoda; class Insecta; order Orthoptera; family Acrididae; genus Schistocerca; species Schistocerca americana. The sequence goes on along the minus strand of NC_060122.1, from coordinate 8,098,409 downwards.
ATGGTTCAAAACATAGACAGTAAGAAGAGTCAGTTTTCTTGTACTTAAGTAGGCATTGTGCCTTTTGTATTTAATTCAGATGCAATTTCTGTGTTTCATCGACTATACGAAGGTCTGAGGGATGCAGTAAACCTGAAGTGAAGCATCGGAATCTATAACTAGTGTCACTGGAATGGTTCAAAACATAGACAATAAGAAGAGCCAGTCTTCTTGTACTTGAGTAAGCATTGTGCCTTTTGTATTTAATTCCGATGCAATTTCAGTGTTTCATCGTCAATAAGAAGGTCAGAGGGATACAGTAAAACTGAAGTGAAGCATCGGAATCTATAACTAGTGTCACAGGAATGGTTCAAATCATAGACAGTAAGAAGAGCCAGTCTTCTTGTACTTGAGTCGGCATTGTGCCTTTTGTATTTAATTCCGATGCAATTTCTGTGTTTCATCGTCAATAAGAAGGTCTGAGGGATACAGTAAACCTGAAGTGAAGCATCGGAATCTATAAATAGTGTCACCGGAATGGTTCACAAAGTACGCAATAGAAAGAGTCAGTCTTCTTATACTTCACTCGGCACTGTGCCTTTTGTATTTAATTCCGATGCAATTTCTGTGTTTCATCGTCAATAAGATGGTCTGAGGGATACAGTAAACCTGAAGTGAAGCATCGGAATCTATAACTAGTGCCACAGGAATGGTTCAAAACATAGACAGTAAGAAGAGTCAGTTTTCCTGTACTTAAGTCGGCATTGTGCCTTTAGTATTTAATTCCGATGCAATTTCTGTGATTCATCGTCAATAAGAAGGGCACAGGGATACAGTAAACCTGAAGTGAAGCATCGGAATCTATAACTAGTGTCACAGGAATGGTTCAAAACATAGACAGTAAGAAGAGTCAGTCTTCCTGTACTTAAGTCGGCATTGTGCCTTTTGTATTTTATTATGATGCAATTTCTGTGTTTCATCGTCAATAAGAAGGTCAGAGGGATACAGTCAATCTGAAGTGAAGCATCGGAATCAATATCTAGTCTCACAGGAAAGGTTGAAAACATAGACAGTAAGAAGAGTCAGTCTTCTTGTACTTAAGTCAGCATTGTGCCTTTTGTAAATAATTCCGATGCAATTTCTGTGTTTCATCGTCAATAAGAAGGTCAGAGGGATACAGTAAACATGAAATGAAGCATGGGAATCTATAACTAGTGTCACAGGAATAGTTCAAAACATAAACAGTAAGAAGAGCCAGTCTTCTTGTACTTGAGTCGGCATTGTGCCTTTCGTATTTAATTCCGATGCAGTTTCTGTGTTTCATCGTCAATAAGAAAGTCTGAGGGATGCAGTAAACCTGAAGTGAATCATCGGAATCCATAACTAGTGTCACAGGAATGGTTCAAAACATAGACAGTAAGAAGAGTCAGTTTTCTTGTACATAAGTAGGCATTGTGCCCTTTGTATTTAATTCAGATGCAATTTCTGTGTTTCATCGACTATACGAAGGTCAGAGGGATACAGTAAACCTGAAGTGAAGCATCGGAATCTATAACTAGTGTCACAGGAATGGTTCAAAATATAGAGAGTAAGAAGAGTCAGTCTTTTTGTACTTAAGTCGGCATTGTGCCTTTTATATTTAATTCCGATGCAATTTCTGTGTTTCATCGTCAATAAGGAGATCAGAGGGATACAGTAAACCTGAAGTGAAGCATCGGAATCTGTAACTAGTGTCACAGGAATGGTTCAAAGCATAGACAGTAAGAAGAGTCAGTGTTCTTGTACTGAAGTCGGCTTTGTGCCTTTTGAATTTAATTAAGATGCAATTTCTGTGTTTCATCGTCAATAAGGTCAGAGGGATACAGTAGACCTGAAGTGAATCATCGGAATCTATACCTAGTGTCACATGAATGGTTCAAAACATAGACAGTAAGAAATGCCATTCTACTTGTACTTGAGTCGGCATTGTGCCTTTTGTATTTCATTCCGATGTAATTTCTGTGTTTGATCGTCAATGAGAAGGTCAGAGGGATACAGTAAACCTGAAGTGAAGCGTCGCAATCTATAACTAGTGTCACAGGAATGGTTCAAAACATATACAGTAAGAAGAACCAGTCTCCTCTTGTACTTGAGTCGGCATTGTGCCTTTTGTATTTAATTCCGAAGCAATTTCTGTGTTTCATCGTCAATACGATGGTCTGAGGGATACAGTAAACCTGAAGTGAAGCATCGGAATCTATAACTAGTGTCACCGAAATGGTTCAAAACGTTAAAAATAGAAAGAGTCAGTCTTCTTGTACTTCACTCGGCATTGTGCCGTTTGTATTTAATTCCGATGCAATTTCTGTGTTTCATCGTCAATAAGAAGGTCAGGGGATACAGTAAACCTGAAGTGAAGCATCGGAATCTAAAACTAGTGTCACAGGAACGGTTAAAACATAGACAGTAAGAAGAGTCAGTTTTCTTGTACTTAAGTCGGCATTGTGCCTTTTGTATTTAATTCCGATGCAATTTATGTGATTCATCGTCAATAAGAAGGTCACAGGGATACAGTAAACCTGAACTGAAGCATCGGAATCTATAACTAGTATCACAGGAACGGTTCAAAACATAAACAGTAAGAAGAGTTAGTTTTCTTGTACTTAAGTTTGCATTGTGCCTTTTGTATTTAATTCCGATGCAATATATGTGCTTCATCGTCAATAAGAAGGTCAGCCGGATACAGTGAACCTGAAGTTAAGCATCGGAATCTATAACTATTGTAATAGGAATGGTTCAAATCATAGACAGTTAGAGAGCCAATCCTCTTGTACTTGAGTCGGCCTTGTGCCTTTTCTATTTAATTCCGATCAATTTTCTGTGTTTGATCGTCAATAAGAAGGTCAGAGGGATACAGTAAACCTAAAGTGAAGCATCGGAATCTATAACTAGTGTCACAGGAATGGTTCAAAACATAGACAGTAAGAAGAGTCAGTCTTCTAGTACTTAAGTCGGCATTGTGCCTTTTGTATTTAATGAAGATGCAATTTCTGTGTTTCATGGGCAATAAGAAGGTCAGATTGATACAGTCAACCTCAAGTGAAGCATCGGAATGAATAACTAGTGTCACAGGAAAGGTTCAAAAACATAGACAGTAAGAAGAGTCAGTCTTCTTGTACTTAAGTCGGCGTTGTGACTTTTGTATACAATTCCGATGCAATTTCTGTGTTTCGTCGTCAATAAGAAGGTCAGAGGGATACAGTAAACCTGAAGTGAAGCTTCGGAATCTATAACTAGTGTCACAGGAATGGTTCAAGACATAGATAGTAAGGAGAGTCAGTTTTCTTGTACTTAAGTCGGCATTGTGCCTTTTGTATTTAATTCCGATGCAATTTCTGTATTTCAACGACAATAAGAAGGTCAGAGCGATACAGTGAACCTGAAGTGAAGCATCGGAATCTATAACTAGTGTCACAGGAATGGTTCAAAACATAGAGAGTAAGAAGAGTCAGTCTTTTTGTACTTAAGTCGGCATTGTGCCTTTTATATTTAATTCCGATGCAATTTGTGTGTTTCATCGTCAATAAGGAGATAGAGGGATACAGTAAACCTGAAGTGAAGCATCGGAATCTATAACTAGTGTCACAGGAATGGTTCAAAACATAGACAGTAAGAAGAGTCAGTCTTCTAGTACTTAAGTCGGCATTGTGCCTTTTGTATTTAATGAAGATGCAATTTCTGTTTTTCATCGTCAATAAGAAGGTCAGAGGGATACAGTAAACCTGAAGTGAAGCATCGGAATCTATAACTAGACTCACAGGAATGTTTCAAAACATAGACAGTAAGAAGAGTCAGTTTTCTTGTACTTAAGTCGGCCTTGGAGCTTTTGTATATAATTACGATGCAATTTCTGTGCTTCATCGTCAATAAGAAGGTCAGAGGGAAACAGTAAACCTGAAGTGAAGCATCGGAATCTATAACTAGTGTCACAGAAATGGTTCAAAACATAGACAGTAAGAAGAGCCAGTCTTCTTGTACTTGAGTCGGCATTGTGCCTATTATATTTAATTACGATGCAATTTATGTGTTTCTTCGTCAATAAGATGGTCAGAGGGATACAGTAAACCTGAAGTGAAGCATCGGAATCTTTAACTAGTGTCACATGAATGGTACAAAACATAGTCAGTAAGAGGAGCCAGATTTCTTGCACTTGGGTCGGCATTGTGCCTTTTGTATTTAATTCGGATGCAATTTCTATGTTTTATCGTCAATAAGAAGTTCAGAGGGATACAGTAAACGTGAGGTGAAGCATCGGAATCTATAACTAGTGTCACAGGAATGGTACAAAACATAGACAGAAGGAAGAGTCAGTCTTCTTGTACTGAATTCGGCATTGTGCCTTTTGTATTTAATTAAGATGCAATTTCTGTAATTCAACGTCAATAATAAGGTCAGAGGGATACAGTAAACCTGAAGTGTAGCATCGGAAACTATAACTAGTGTCACAGAAATGGTTCAAAACATAGACAGTAAGAGGAGCCAGTCTTCTTGTACTTGAGTCGGCATTGTGAATTTTGTATTTAATTCCGATGCAATTTAAGTGCTTCATCGTGAATAAGAAGGTCAGCTGGATGCAGTGAACCTGACGTTAAGCATCGGAATCTATAACTAGTGTAACAGGAATGGTTCAAATCATAGACAGTAAGAAGAGCCAGTCATCTTGTACTTGAGTCGGCATTGTGCCTTTTGTATTTAATTCCGATCAATTTTCTGTGTTTCATCGTCAATAAGAAGGTCAGAGGAATACAGTAAACCTGAAGTGAGCATCGGAATCTATAACTAGTGTCACAGGAATGGTTCAAAACATAGACAGTAAGAAGAGGCAGTCTTCTTGTACTTAAGTCGGCATTGTGCCTTTTGTATATAATTCCGACGCAATATCTGTGTTTGATCGTCAATAAGAAGGTCAGAGGGATACAGTAAACCTGAAGTGAAGAGTAGGAATCAATAACTAGTGTCACAGGAATAGTTCAAATCATAGACAGTAAGAAGAGCCAGTTTTCTTGTACATGAGTCGGCATTGTGCCTTTTGTATTTAATTCCGATGTAGTTTCTGTGTTTCATCGTCAATAAGAAGGTCTGAGGGATAAAGTAAACCCTAAGTGAAGCATCGGAATTTAAAACTAGTGTTACAGGAATGGTTTAAAACATAGACAGTAAGAAAAGTCAGTTTTCTTTTACTTAAGTCGGCATTGTGCCTTTTGTATTCAATTCCGATGCAATTTCTGTGTTTCAACGACAATACGAAGGTCTGAGGGATACAATAAACCTGAAGTGAAGCAGCGGAATCTATAACTAGTGTCACAGGAATGGTTCAAAACATAGGGAATAAGAAGAGTCAGTCTTTTTGTACCTAAGTCGGCATTGTGCCTTTTATACTTAATTCCGATGCAATTTCTGTGTTTCATCGTCAATAAGGAGATCAGAGGGATACTGTAAACCTGAAGTGAAGCATCGGAATCTATAACTAGTGTCATAGGAATGGTTCAAAACATAGAGAGTAAGAACAGCCAGTCTTCTTGTACTTGAGTCGGCATTGTGCATTTTGTATTTAATTCCGATGCAATTTCTGTATTTCATCGTCAATAAGAAGGTCAGCTGGATACAGTAAACCTGAAGTGAAGCATCGGAATTTATATCTACTGTCACAGGAATGGTACAAAGCATAGACAGAAGGAAGAGTCAGTCTTCTTGAACTGTAGTCGGCATTGTGCCTTTTGTATTAAATTCCGCTGCAATTTCTGTGTTTCATCGTCAATAAAAAGGTCAGAGGGATACAGTAAACCTGAAGTGAAGTATCGGAATCTATAACTAGTGTCACAGGAATGGTTCAAAACACATTCAGTAAGAAGAGTCAGTTTTCTTGTACTTAAGTCGGCATTGTGCCTTATGTATTTAATTCCGGTGCAATTTCTGTGTTTCATCGTCAATAAGAAGGTCAGCCGGATACAGTAAACTTGAATTGAAGCATCGGAATCTATAACTGGTGTCACAGGAATGGTTCAAAACATAAACAGTAAGTAGAGTCACTTTTCTTGTACTTAAGTCGGCATTGTGCCTTTTGTATTCAATTCCGATGCAATTTCTGTGTTTCAACGACAATACGAAGGTCAGAGGGATACAATAAACCTGAAGTGAGGCATCGGAATCTGTAACTAGTGTCACAGGAATGGTTCAAACCATAGACAGTAAGAAGAGTCAGAGCTCTTGTACTGAAGTCGGCATTGTGCTTTTGTATTTAATTAAGATGCAATTTCTGTGTTTCATCGTCAAGAAGACGGTCAGAGGGATACAGTAATCCTGAAGTGAAGCATCGGAATCTATAACTAGTGTCCCAGGAATGGTTCAAAACATAGACAGTAAGAAGAGTCAGTCTTTTTGTACTTAAGTTTGCATTTTGCCTTTTGTATTTAATTCCAATGCAATTTCAGTGTTTCATCGTCAATACGAAGGTCAGAGGGATAGAGTAAACCTGAAGTGGAGCTTCGGAATCTATAACTAGTGTCACAGGAATGGTTCAAAACATAGACGGTAAGAAGGGTCAGTCTTCTTGTACTTATGCCGGCATAGTGCCTTTTGTATTTAATTCCGATGCAATATCTGTGTTTCTTCGTCAATAAGAAGGTCAGAGGGATACAGTAAACCTGAAGTGTAGCATCGGAATCTATAACTATGTCGCAGAAATGGTTCAAAACATAGACAGTAAGAGGAGCCAGTCTTCTTGTACTTGAGTCGGCATTGTGCCTTTTGTATTTAATTCCGATGCAATTTAGTGCTTCATCGACAATAGGAAGGTCAGCTGAATACAGTGAACCTGAAGTTAAGCATCGGAATCTATAACTAGTGTCACAGGAATGGTTCAAATCATAGACAGTAAGATGAGCCAGTCTTCTTGTACTTGAGTCGGCAATGTGCCTTTTGTATTTTATTCCGATCAATTTTCTGTGTTTGATCGTCAATAAGATGGTCAGAGGGATACAGTAAACCTGAAGTGAAGCATCGGAATCTATAACTAGTGTCACAGGAATGGTTCAAAACATAGACAGTAAGAAGAGGCTGTCTTCCTGCACTTGAGTCGGCATTGTGCCTTTTGTATTTAATTAAGATGCAATTTCTGTGTTTCATCGGCAATAAGAAGGTCAGAGGGATTTAGTCACCCTGAGGTGAAGCATCGGAATCAATAACTAGTGTCACAGGAAAGGTTCAAAACATAAACAGTAAGAAGAGTCAGTCTTCTTGTACTTCAGTCGGCGTTGTGCCTTTTGTATTTAATGCCGATGCAATTTCTGTGTTTCATCGTCAATAAGAAGGTCAGAGGGATACAGTAAACCTGAAGTGAAGCATAGGAATCTATAACTAGTGCCACAGGAATAGTTCAAAACATAGACAGTAAGAAGAGCCAGGCTTCTTGTACTTGAGTCGGCATTGTGCTTTTTGAATTCAATTCCGATGTACTTTCTGTGTATCATCGTCAATAAGGAGGTCTGAGGGATATAGTAAACCTGAAGTGAAGCATCGGAATCTATAACTGGTGTCACAGGAATGGTTCAAAACATAGACAGTAAGGAGAGTCAGTTTTCTTGTACTTAAGTCGGCATTGTGCCTTTTGTATTTAATTCCGATGCAATTTCTGTGTTTCAACGATAATATGAAGGTCAGAGGGATACAGTAAATTTGAAGTGAAGCATCGGAATCTATAACTAGTGTCACAGGAATGGTTCAAAACATAGAGCGTAAGAAGAGTCAGTCTTTTAGTACTTATGTCGGCATTGTGCCTTTTATATTTAATTCCGATGCAATTTCTGTGTTTAATCGTCAATAAGGAGATCAGAGGGATACAGTAAACCTGAAGTGAAGCATCGGAAACTGTAACTAGTGTCACAGGAATGGTTCAAAACATAGACAGGAAGAAGAGCCAGTGTTCTTGTACTTGAGTCGGCGTTGTGCCTTTTGTATTTAATTAGGATGCATTTTCTGTGTTTCATCGTCAATAAGAAGGTGAGAGGGATACAGTAATCCTGAAGTGAAGCATGGAATCTATAACTAGTGGCACAGGTATGGTTCTAGCCATAGACAGTAAGAAGAGTCAGTTTTCTTGTACTTAAGTCGGCATTGTGCCTTATGTATTTAATTCCGATGCAATTTCTGTGTTTCATCGTCAATAAGAAGGTCAGCTGAATACAGTAAACCTGAAGTGAAGCATCGGAATCTATAACTGATGTCACAGGAATGGTTCAAAACATAAACAGTAAGTATAGTCACTTTTCTTTTACTTTAGTCGGCATTGTGCCTTTTGTATTTAATTCCGATGCAATTTATGTGCTTCATCGTCAATAAGAGGGTCAGCTGGATACAATAAACATGAAGTGAAGCATAGGAATCTATAACTAGTGTCACAGGAATGGTTCAAAACATAGACAGTAAGAAGAGCCAGTCTTCTTGCACTTGAGTCGGCATTGTTGCTTTTGTATTTAATTCCGATGAATTTTCTGTGTTTGATCGTCAATAAGAAGGTCAGAGGTATACAGTAGACCTGAAGTGAAGCATCGGAATCTATAACTAGTGTCACGGGAATCGTTCAATACATAGACAGTAAGAAGAGTCAGGGTTCTTGTACTGAAGTCGGCATTGTGCCTTTTGTATTTAATTTAGATGCAATTTCTGTGTTTCAACGTCAATAATAAGGTCAGAGGGATACTGTAAACCTGAAGTGAAGCATCGGAATCTATAACTAGTGTCACAGGTATAGTTCAAAACATAGACAGTAAGAAGAGTAAGGCTTCTTGTACTTAAGTCGGCATCGTGCCTTTTGTATTACATTAAGATGCAATTTCTGTGTTTCATAGTCAATAAGAAGGTGAAAGGGATACAGTAAACCTGAAGTGAAGCATCGGAATCTATAACTAGTGTCACAGGAATGGTTCAAATCATAGACAGTAAGAAGAGTCAGTCTTCTTGCACTTATGTCGGCATTATGCCTTTTGTATTTAATTCCGATGCAATTTCTGTGTTTCATCGACAATAAGACGGTCAGAGGGATACAGTAATCCTGAAGTGAAGCATCGGAATTTATAACTAGTGTCCCAGGAATGGTTCAAAACATAGACAGTAAGATGAGTCAGTCTTTTTGTACTTAAGTCGGCATTTTGCCTTTTGTATTTAATTCCGATGCAATTTCAGTGTTTCGTCACCAATACGAAGGTCAGAGGGATACAATAAACCCGAAGTGGAGCATCGGAATCTATAACTAGTGTCACAGGAATGGTTCAAAACATAGACAGTAAGAAGAGTCAGTTTTCCTGTACTTAAGTCGGCATTGTGCCTTTTGTAAGTAATTCCGAAGCAATTTCTGTGTTTCATCGTCAATAAGAAGGTCAGAGGGATACAGTAAACCTGAAGTGAAGCTTCGGAACCTGTAACTAGTGTCACAGGAATGGTTTCAAACATAGACAGTAAAAAGAGTCAATTATCTTGTACTTAAGTCGGCATTGTGCCTTTTCTATTTATTTCCGATGCTATTTCTGTGTTTCGGCGTCAATAAGAAGGTCCAAGGGATACATTAAACCTGAAGTGAAGCATCGGAATCTAAAACCGGGTTCAGAGGAAAGATTCAAACCATAGACAGTAAGAAAAGCCAGTCTTCTTGTACATGAGTCGGCATTGTGCCTTTTGTCTTTAATTCCGATGCAATTTCTGTGTTTCATCGTCAATACGACGGTCAGAGGGATAGAGTAAACCTGAAGTGAAGCATCGGAATCTATAACTAGTGTCACAGGAATGGTTCAAATCATAGACGGTAAGAAGGGTCAGCCTTCTTGTACTTAAGTCGGCATAGTGGATTTTGTAATTAATTCCGATGCAATATCTGTGTTCCTTCGTCAATAAGAAGGTCAGAGGGATACAGTAAACCTAAAGTGTAGCATCGGAATCTATAACTTGTGTCACAGAAATGGTTCAAATCACAGACAGTAAGAGGAGCCAGTCTACTTGTACTTGAGTCGGCATTGTGCCTTTTGTATTTAATTCCGATGCAATTTATGTGCTTCATCGTCAATAAGAAGCTCAGCTGGATACAGTGAGCCTGAAGTTAAGCATCGGAATCTATAACTAGTGTAACAGGAATGGTTCAAATCATAGACAGTAAGAAGAGCCAGTCTTCTTGTACTTGAGTCAGCATTGTGCCTTTTGTATTTAATTTCGATGTAGTTTCTGTGTTTCATCGTCAATAAGAAGGTCTGAAGATACAGTAAACCTGAAGTGAAGCATCGGAATCTATAACTAATGTCACAGGAATGGTTCAAAACATAGACAGTAAGAAGAGTCAGTTGTCTTGTACTTAAGTTGGCATTGTGCCTTTTGTATTTAATTCCGATGCAATTTCTGTGTTTTAACGACAATGCGAAGGTCAGAGGGATGCAGTAAACCTGAAGTGAAGCATCGGAATCTATAACTAGTGTCACAGGAATGGTTCAAAACATAGAGAGTAAGAAGAGTCAGACTTCTTGTACTTAAGTCGGCATTGTGCCTTTTATATTTAATTCCGATGCAATTTCTGTGTTTCATCGTCAATAATCAGATCAGAGGGATACAGTAAACCTGAAGTGGAGCATCGGAATCTATAACTAGTGTCACAGGAATGATTCAAAACATAGACAGTAAGAAGGGTCAGTCTTCTTGTACTTAAGTCGGCATAGTGCCTTTTGTATTTAATTCCGATGCAATATCTGTGTCTTTTCGTCAATGAGAAGGTGAGAGACATACAGTAAACCTGAAGTGTAGCATCGGAATCTGTAACTAGTCTCACAGAAATGGTTCAAAACATTGACAGCAAGAGGAGCCAGTCTTCTTGTACTTGAGTCGGCAATGTGCCTTTTGTATTTAGTTCCGATCAATTTTCTGTGTTTAATCGTCAGTAAGACGGTCAGAGGGATACAGTAAACCTGAAGTGAAGCATCGGAATCTAGAACTAGTGTCACAGGAATGGTTCAAAACATAGACAGTAAGAAGAGGCATTATTCTTGTACTTAATTCGGCATTGTGCCTTTTGTATTTAATTCCGATGCAATTTCTGTGTTTCATCGGCAATAAGAAGGTCAGAGGGATTTAGTCAAACTGAGGTGAAGCATCGGAATCAATAACTGGTGTCACAGGAAAGATTTAAAACATAGACAGTAAGAAGAGTCAGTCTTCTTGTACTTAAGTCGGCATTGTGCCTTTTGTATATAATTCCGATGCAATTTATGTGTTTCATCGTCAATAAGAGGGTCAGAGGGATACAGTAAACCTGAAGTGAAGCACAGGAATCTATAACTAGTGTCACAGGAATAGTTCAACACATAAACAATAAGAAGAGCCAGACTTCTTGTACTTGAGTCGGCATTGTGCCTTTTGTATTTAATTCCGATGTAGTTTCTGTGTTTCATCGTCAATAAGAAGGTCTGAGGGATACAGTGAACCTGAAGTGAAGCATCGGAATCTATAACTAGTGTCACAGGAATGGTTCAAAACATAGACAGTAAGAAGAGTCAGTTTTCTTGTACTTAAGTCGGCATTGAGCCTTTTGTATTTAATTCTAATGCAATTTCTGTGTTTCAACGACAATACGAAGGTCAGAGGGATACAGTAAACCTGAAGTGAAGCATCGGAATCTATAACTAGTGTTACAGGAATGGTTCAAAACATAGACAGTTTGAAGAGCCAGTCTTCTTGTACTTGAGTCGGCATTGTGCCTTTTGTATTTAATTCCGATGCAATTTCTGTGTTTCATCGTCAATAAGAAGGTCAGAGAGTTACAGTAACCCTGAGGTGAAGCATCGGAATCTATAACTAGTGGCACAGGAATGGTTCTAACCATAGACACTAAGAAGAGTCAATGTTCTTGTACTGAAGTCGGCATTGTACTTTTTGAATTTAATTAAGATGCAATTTCTGTGTTCCATCGTCAATAAGAAGGTCAGAGGGATACAGTAAACCTGAAGTGAAGCATCGGAAACTATAACTAGTGTCACAGGAATGGTTCAAACATAGACAGTAAGAAAAGCCGATCCTCTTGTACTTGAGTCGGCATTGTGCCTTTTGTATTTAATTCCGATGAATTTTCTGTGTTTGATCGTCAATATGAAGGTCTGAGGGATACAGTAAACCAAGAGTGAAGCATCGGAATCTATTACTAGTGTCACAGGAATGGTTCAAAACATAGACAGTAAGAAGAGTCAGTCTTCTTGTACTTACGTCTACATTGTGCCTTTTCTATTTAATTAAGATGCAATTTCTGTGTTTCGTCGTCAATAATCAGAGGGATACAGTAAACCTGAAGTGAAGCATCGGAATCTATAACTAGTGTCACAGGAATGGTTGAAATCATAGACAAATTAGAAGGGTCAGTTTTCTTGTACTTAAGTCGGCATTGGGCCTTTTGTATATAATCACGATGCAATTTCTGAGTTTCATCGTCAATAAAAAGGGCAGAGGGAAACAGTAAACCTGAAGTGAAGCATCGGAATCCATAACTAGTGTCACAGAAATGGTTCAAAACATAGACAGTAAGAAGAGCCAGTCTTCTTGTACTTGAGTCGGTATTGTGGTTTTTGTATTTAATTACGATGAAATTGATGTATTTCTTCGACAATAAGGTGGTCAGAGGGATAAGGTAAACCTGAAGTGAAGCATCGGAATCTATAACTAGTGTCACATGAATGGTTCAAAACACAGACAGTAAGAAGAGCCAGATTTCTTGTACTTGGGTCGGCATTGTGCCTTTGAATTTAATTCGGATGCAATCTCTGTGTTTCATCGTCAATAAGAAGGTCAGAGGGATACAGTAAACCTGAAGTGAAGCATCGGAATCTATAACTAGTGTCACAGGAATGGTACAAAACACAGACAGAAGGAAGAGTCAGTCTTCTTGTACTTAAGTCGGCATTGTGCCTTTTGTATTTAATTCCGCTGCAATTTCTGTGTTTCATCGTCAATAAGAAGGTCAGAGGGATACAGTAAACCTGAAGTGAAGCATCGGAATCTATAACTAGTGTCACAGGAATGGTTCAAAACATAGGCAGTATGAAGAGCCAGTCTTCTTGTACTTGGGTCGGCATTGGGCCTTTTGTATATAATTCCGATGCAATTTCTGTGCTACATCGTCAATAAGAAGCTCAGAGGATACAGTAAACCTGAAGTGAAGCATCGGAATCTATAACTAGTGGCACAGGAATGGTTCTAACCATAGACAGTAAGAAGAGTCAGTGTTCTTGTACTGAAGTCGGCATTGTACCTTTTGAATTTAATTAAGATGCAATTTCTGTGTTTCATCGTCAATAAGAAGGTCAGAGGGATACAGTAAACCTGAAGTGAAGCATCGGAATGTATAACTAGTGTCACAGGAATGGTTCAAAACATAGACAGTAAGAAGAGTCACTCTTCTTCTACTTAAGTCGGCATTGTGCCTTTTGTATTTAATTCCGATGCAATTTCTTTGCTTCATAGTCAATAAGAAGGTCAGCTGGATACAGTAAATCTGAAGTGAAGCATCGGAAACTATAACTAGTGTCACAGGAATGGTTCAAACATAGACAGTAATAAGAGCCGATCTTCTTGTACTTGAGTCGGCATTGTGCCTTTTGTATTTAATTCCGATGAAATTTCTGTGTTTGATCGTCAATAAGAAGGTCAGAGAGATACAGTAAACCAAGAGTGAAGCATTGGAATCTATTACTAGTGTCACAGGTATGGTTCAAAACATAGACAGTAAGAAGAGTCAGTCTTCTTGTACTTACGTCTGCATTCTGCCTTTTGTATTTAATTAAGATGCAATTTTGTGTTTCATCGTCATTAAGAAGGTCAGAGGGATCCAGTAAACCTGAAGTGAAGCATCGGAATCTATAACTAGTGTCACAGGAATGGTTCAAATCGTAGACAGTAAGAAGGGGAAAGTTTTCTTGTACTTATGTCGGCATTGTGCCTTTTGAATTTAATTCCAATGCAATTTCTGTGTTTCATCGTCAATAAGAAGGTCACAGGGATACAGTAAACCTGAAGTGAAGCATCGGAATTTATAACTAGTGTCACAGGAATGGTTCAAGACATAAACAGTAAGAAGAGTCAGTTTTCTTGTACTTAGGTAGGCATTGTGCCTTTTGTATTTAATTCCGATGTAGTTTCTGTGTTCCATCGTCAATAAGAAGGTCAGAGGGATACAGTAAAACCTGAAGTGAAGCATCGGAATCTATAACTAGCGTCACAGGAATGGTTCAATCCATAGACAGTAAGAAGAGTCAGTGGTCTTGTACTGAAGTCGGCATTGTACATTTTGTATTTAATTAACAAGAAATTTCTGTGTTTCATCGTCAATAGAAAGGTCTGCTGGATACAGTAAACCTGTAGTGATGCATCGGAATCTATAACTAGTGTCACAGGAATGGTTCAAAACATAGATTAAGAAGAGTCTCCTTTCTTGTACTTAAGTCGGCATTGTGCCTTTTGTATTTAATTAAGATGCAATTTCTGTGTTTCAACGTCAATTATAGGGTCAGAGGGATACAGTAAACATGAAGTAAAGCATCGGAATCTATACTTAGTGTCACAGGAATGGTTCAAACATAGACAGTAAGAAGAGTCAGTTTTCTTGTACTTAAGTCGGCATCGGGCCGTTTGTATCTAATTACGATGCAATTTCTGTGTTTCATCGTCAATAAGAAGGTCAGAGGGATACAGAAATCCTGAAGTGAAGCATCGGAATCTATAACTTGTGTCACAGAAATGGTTCAAAACATAGACAGCAAGAGGGGCCAGTCTTCTTGTACTTGAGTCGGAATTGTGCCTTTTGTATTTAATTCCGATGCAATTTATGTGTTTCTTCGTCAATAAGAAGGTCAGAGGGATACAGTAAACCTGAAGTGAAGCATCGGAATCTATAACTAGTGTCACTGGAATGGTTCAAAACATAGACAGTAAGAAGAGTCAGTTTTCTTCTACTTAAGTCGGCATTGTGCCTTATGTATTTAATTCCGATGCAATTTCTGTGTTTCATCGTCAATAAGAAGGTCAGCTGGATACAGAAAACCTGAAGTGAAGCATCGGAATCTATAACTAGTGTCACAGGAATGGTTTAAAACGTAGACAGTAAGTAGAGTCAGTCTTCTTGTACTTTAATCGGCATTGTGCCTTTTGTATTTAATTAAGATGCAATTTCTGTGTTTCATCGTCAATAAGAAGGTCAGCTGGATACAGAAAACCTGAAGTGAAGCATCAGAACCTATAACTAGTGTCACAGGAATGGTTCAAATCATAGGCAGTAAGACGAGTCAGTTTTGTTGTACTTAAGTCGGCAATATGCCTTTTGTATATAATTCCGATGCAATTTCTGTTTTTAATCGTCAATATGAAGCTCAGAGGGATACAGTAAACCTGAAGTGAAGCATCGGAATCTATGACTAGTGTCACAGGAATGGTTCAAAACACAGTAAGAAGAGTCAGTTTTCTTGTACTTAAGTCAGCATTGTGCCTTTTGTATTTAATTCCGATGCAATAACTGTGTTTCTTCGTCAATAAGAAGGTCAGATTGATACAGTAAACCTGAAGTGAAGCATCGGAATCCATAACTAGTGTCACAGATATGGTTCAAAACATAGACAGTAAGAAGAGCCAGTCTTCTTGTACTTGAGTCGGCATTGTGCCTTTTGTATTTTATTCCGATGCAATTTCTGTGTTTCATCGTCAGTAAGAAGGTCAGAGGGATACAGTAAACCTGAAGTGAAGCATCGGAATCTATAACTAGTGTCACAGGAATGGTTCAAAACATAGACAGTAAGAATAATCAGTTTTCTTGTACTTAAGTCAGCATTGTGCCTTTTGTATGTAATTCCGAAGCAATTTCTGTGTTTCATCGTCAATAAGAAGGTCAGAGGGATACAGTAAACCTGAAGTGAAGCTTCGGAACCTATAACTAGTGTCACAGGAATGGTTTCAAACATAGACAATAAAAAGAGTCAATTATCTTGTACTTAAGTCGGCATTGTGCCTTTTCTATTATTTCCGATGCTATTTCTGTGTTTCGGCGTCAATAAGAAGGTCCAAGGGATACATTAAACCTGAAATGAAGCATCGGAATCTAAAACCGGATTCAGAGGAAAGATTCAAACCATAGACAGTAAGAAAAGCCAGTCTTCTTGTACATGAGTCGGCATTGTGCCTTTTGTATTTAATTCCGATGCAATTTCTGTGATTCATCGTCAATAAGATGGTCAGCTGGATACGGTAAACATGAAGTGAAGCATCGGAAACTATAACTAGTGTCACAGGAATCGTTCAAAATATAGACAGGAAGTATAGCCAGGCTTCTTGTACTTGAGTCGGCATTGTGCCTTTTGTCTTTAATTCCGATGCAATTTCTGTGTTTCATCGTCAATACGACGGTCAGAGGGATAGAGTAAACCTGAAGTGAAGCATCGGAATCTATAACTAGTGTCACAGGAATGGTTCAAAACATAGACATTAAGAAGAGTCAGTCTTCTTGTACTTAAGTCTGCATTGTGCCTTTTGTATTTAATTCCGATGAATTTTCTGTGTTTGATCGGCAATAAGAAGGTCAAAGGGATACAGTAAACCTGAAGTGAAGCGTCGGAATCTATAACTAGTGTCACAGGAATGGTTCAAACCATTGTCAGCAAGAAGAGTCAGTGTTCTTGTACTGAAGTCGGCATTGTGCCTTTTGTATTTAATTAAGATGCAATGTCTGTGTTTCATCGTCAATAAGAAGCTCAGAGGTATACAGTAAACCTGAAGTGAAGCATCGGAATCTATAACTAGTGTCACAGGAATGGTTCAAAACATAGACAGTGTGAAGGGTCAGTCTTCTTGTACTTAAGTCGGCATTGTGCCTCTTGTATTTAATTCCGATGCAATTTCTGTGCTTCATCGTCAATAAGAAGGTCAGCTGGATACAGTAAACTTGAAGTGAAGCATCGGAATCTATAACTAGTGTCACAGGAATGGTTCATAACATAGACAGTAAGAGGAGCCAGTCTTCTTGTACTTGAATCGGCATTGTGCCCTTTGTATGTAATTCCGATGAATTTTCTGTGTTTGATCGTCAATAAGAAGGTCAGAGGGATACAGTAATCCTAAAGTGAAGCATCGGAATCTATAACTAGTGTCACAGGAATGGTTCAAATCATAGACAGTAAGAATAGTCAGTTTTCTTGTACTTAAATCGGCATTGGGACTCTTGTATACAATTCCGATGCAATTTCTGTGTTTCATCGTCAATAAGAAGGTCAGAGGGATACAGTAAAGCTGAAGTGAAGCATCGGAATCTACAACTAGTGTCACAGAAATGGTTCAAAACATAGACAGTAAGAGGAGCCAGTCTTCTTGTACTTGGGTCGGCATTGTGCCTCTTGTATTTAATTCGGATGCAATCTCTGTGATTCATCGTCAATAAGAAGGTCAGAGGGATACAGTAAACCTGAAGTGAAGCATCGGAATCTATAACTAGTGTCACAGGAAAGGTTCAAAACATAGACAGTAGGAAGAGTCAGTCTTCTTGTACTTAAGTCGGCATTGTGTCTTTTGTATTTAATTCCGATGCAATTTCTGTGTTTCATCGTCAATAAGAAGGTCACAGGGATACAGTAAACCTGAAGTGAAGCACCGGTATCTATAACTAGTGTCACAGGAATGGTTGAAAACATAGACAGTAAGAAGAGTCAGTTTTCTTGTACTTAAGCCGGCATTGTGCCTTTTGTATTTAATACCGATGAATTTTCTGTGTTTGATCGTCAACAAGAAGGTCAGAGGGATACAGTATCCCTGAAGTGAAGCATCGGAATCTATACCTAGTGTCACAGGAATGGTTCAAAACATAGACAGTGAGAAGAGTCAGTTTTCTTGTACTTAAGTCGGCATCGGGCCTTTTGTATATAATTACAATGCAATTTCTGTGTTTCATCGTCAATAAGAAGGTCAGTGGGATACAGCAAACCTGAAGTGAAGCATCGGAATGTATAACTAGTGTCACAGAAATGGTTCAAAACATAGACAGCAAGAAGGGCCAGTCTTCTTGTACTTGAGTCGGAATTGTGCCTTTTGTATTTAATTCCGATGCAATTTATGTGTTTCTTCGTCAATAAGTAGGTCAGAGGGATACAGTAAACCTGAAGTGAAGCATCGGAATCTATACCTAGTGTCTCAGGAATGGTTCAAATCATAGACAGTAAGAAGAGCCAATCTCCTTGTACTTGGGTCGGCATTGTGCCTCTTGTATTTAATTCGGATGCAATTTCTGTGTTTCATCGTCAATAAGAAGGTCAGACGGATACAGTAAACATGAAGTGAAGCATCGGAATCTATATATAGTGTCACAGGAAAGGTTTTAAACGTAGACAGTAGGAAGAGTCAGTCTTCTTGTACTTAAGTCGGCATTGTGCCTTTTGTATTTAATTCCGATGCCATTTCTGTGTTTCATCGTCAATAAGAAGGTCACAGGGATACAGCAAACATGAAGTGAAGCATCGGAATCTATAACTAGTGTCACAGGAACTGTTCAAATCATAGACAGTAAGAAGAGTCTGTTTTCTTGTACTTAAGTCGGCATTGTGCCTTTTGTATTTAATTTCGATGATATTTGTGTGTTTCATCGTCAATAAAAAAGTCAGAGGGATACAGCAAATCTGAAGTGAAGCATCGGAATCTATAACTAGTGTCACAGGAGTGGTTCCAAACATAAACAGTAAGGACTGTCAGATTTCTTGTCCTTAAGTCGGCATTGTGCCTTTTGTATTCAATTGCGATGCATTTTCTTCGTTTCGTCGTCAATAAGAAGGTCCACCGGATACAGTAAACCAGAAGTGAAGCATCGGAATCTAAAACCGGTCTCACAGGAAAGGTTCAAATCATAGACGGTAAGAGGAGCCAGTCTTCTTGTACTTGTGTCGGCATTGTGCCTTTTGTATTTAATTCCGATGCAATTTCTGTGTTTCATCGTCAATAAGATGGTCGGAGGGATACAGTAAACCTGAAGTGAAGCATCGGAATCTATAACTAGTGTCACAGGAATGGTTCAAAACATAGACAGTAAGAAGAGTCAGATTTCTTCTACTTAAGTTGGTATTGTGGCTTTTGTATTTAATTCCGAAGCAATTTCTGTGTTTCGTCGTCAATGAGAAGGTCAGAGGGATACAGTAAACCTGAAGTGAAGCATCGGAATCTATAACTAGTGTCACAGGCTGGTTCACAACATATACAGTAAGAAAAGTCAGTTTTCTTGTACTTTAGTCGGCATTGTGGCTTTTCTATTTAATTCCTATGCAATTTCTGTGTTTCGTCGTCAATAAGAAGGTCCACGTGATACAGTAAACCTGAAGTGAAGCATCGGAGTCTAAAACCGGTCTCACAGGAAAGGTTCATAACATAGACAGTAAGAAAAGCCAGCCTTCTTGTATTTGAGTCGGCATTGTGCCTTTTGTATTTAATTCCGATGCAATTTCTGTGCTTCATCGTTAATTAGAAGGTCAGCTCGATACAATAAACTTGAAGTGAAGCATCGGAATCTATAACTAGTGTCACAGGAATGGTTCATAACATAGACAGTAAGAGGAGCCAGTCTTCTTGTACTTGAATCGGCATTGTGCCCTTTGTATGTAATTCCGATGAATTTTCTGTGTTTGATCGTCAATAAGAAGGTCAGAGGGATACAGTAATCCTAAAGTGAAGCATCGGAATCTATAACTAGTGTCACAGGAATGGTTCAAATCATAGACAGTAAGAATAGTCAGTTTTCTTGTACTTAAGTCGGCATTGGGACTTTTGTATATAATTACGATGCAATTTCTGTGTTTCATCGTCAATAAGAAGGTCAGACGGATACACTAAACCTAAAGTGAAGCATCGGAATCTATAACTAGTGTCACAGAAATGGTTCAAAACATAGACAGTAAGAAGAGCCAGTCTTCTTGTACTTGAGTCGGCATTGTGCCTTTTGTATTTAATTCCGATGCAATATATGTGTTTCTTCGTCAATAAGATGGTCAGAGGGATACAGTAAACCTAAAGTGAAGCATCGGAATCTATAACTAGTGTCCCAGGAATGGTTCAAAACATAGACAGTAAGAGGAGCCAGTCTTCTTGTACTTGGGTCGGCATTGTGCCTCTTGTATTTAATTCGGATGCAATCTCTGTGATTCATCGTCAATACGAAGGTCAGAGGGATACAGTAAACCTGAAGTGAAGCATCGGAATCTATAACTAGTGTCACAGGAAAGGTTCAAAACATAGACAGTAGGAAGAGTCAGTCTTCTTGTACTTAAGTCGGCATTGTGTCTTTTGTATTTAATTCCGATGCAATGTCTGTGTTTCATCGTCAATAAGAAGGTCACAGGGATACAGTAAACCTGAAGTGAAGCATCTCAATCTATAACTAGTGTCACAGGAATGGTTGAAAACATAGACAGTAAGAAGAGTCAGTTTTCTTGTACTTAAGCCGGCATTGTGCCTTTTGTATTTAATTCCGATGAATTTCCTGTGTTTGATCGTCAATAAGAAGGTCACAGGGATACAGTATCCCTGAAGTGAAGCATCGGAATCTATAACTAGTGTCACAGGAATGGTTCAAAACATAGATAGTAAGAAGAGTCAGTTTCCTTGTACTTAAGTCGGCATCGGGCCTTTTGTATATAATTACGATGCCATTTCTGTGTTTAATCGTCAATAAGAAGGTCCGAGGGATACAGTAAACCTGAAGTGAAGCATCGGAATCTATAACTAGTGTCACAGAAATGGTTCAAAACTTAGACAGCAAGAAGGGCCAGTCTTCTTGTGCATGAGTCGGCATTGTGCCTTTTGTATTTAATTCCGATGCAATTTATGTGTTTCTTCGTCAATAAGTGGTTCAGAGGGATACAGTAAACCTGAAGTGAAGCATCGGAATCTATAACTAGTGTCACAGGAATGGTTCAAAACATAGACAGTAAGAAGAGCCGGTCTCCTTGTACTTGGGTCGGCATTGTGCCTTATGTATTTAATTCGGATGCAATTTCTGTGTTTCATCGTCAATAAGAAGGTCAGACGGATACAGTAAACCTGAAGTGAGGCATCGGAATCTATATATAGTGTCACAGGAAAGGTTCAAAACGTAGACAGTAGGAAGAGTCAGTCTTCTTGTACTTAAGTCGGCATGGTGCCTTTTGTATTTAATTCCGATGCAATTTCTGTGTTTCATCGTTAATAAGAAGGTCAGCTGGATACAGTAAATCTGAAGCGAAGCATCGGCATCTATAACTAGTGTCACAGGAATGGTTCATAATATAGACAGTAAGAAGAGTCAGATTTCTTGTACTTGAGTCGGCTTTGTGAATTTTGTATTTAATCCGATGCAATTTTTGTGTTTCATCGTCAATAAGAAGGTCACCCGGATACAGTAAACCTGAAGTGAAGCATCGGAATCTATAACTAGTGTCACAGGAATGGTTCAAAACTTAGACAGTAAGAAGAGCCAGTTTACTTGTACGTAAGTCGGCATTGTGCCCTTTGTATTTTATTCCGATGCAATTTCTGTGTTTCATCGTCAATAAGAAGGTCAGAGGGATACAGCAAACCTGAAGTGAAGCATCGGAATCTATAACTAGTGTCACAGGAATGGTTCAAAACATAGACAGTAAGAAGAGTCTGTTTTCTTGTACTTAAGTCGGCATTGTGCCTTTTGTATTTAATTCCGATGCAATTTTTGTGTTTCATCGTCAATAAAAAAGTCAGAGGGATACAGGAAATCTGAAGTGAAGCATCGGAATCTATAACTAGTGTCACAGGAATGGTTCAAAACATAAACAGTAAGAACTGTCAGATTTCTTGTACTTAAGTCGGCATTGAGCCTTTTGTAATCAATTCCGATGCATTTTCTTTGTTTCGTCGTCAATAAGAAGGTCCACCGGATTCAGTAAACCAGAAGTGAAGCATCGGAATCTAAAACCGGTCTCACAGGTAAGGTTCAAATCATAGACGTTAAGAAGAGCCAGTCTTCTTGTACTTGGGTCGGCATTGTGCCTCTTGTATTTAATTCGGATGCAATCTCTGTGATTCATCGTCAATACGAAGGTCAGAGGGATACAGTAAACCTGAAGTGAAGCATCGGAATCTATAACTAGTGTCACAGGAAAGGTTCAAAACATAGACAGTAGGAAGAGTCAGTCTTCTTGTACTTAAGTCGGCATTGTGTCTTTTGTATTTAATTCCGATGCAATGTCTGTGTTTCATCGTCAATAAGAAGGTCACAGGGATACAGTGAACCTGAAGTGAAGCATCTCAATCTATAACTAGTGTCACAGGAATGGTTGAAAACATAGACAGTAAGAAGAGTCAGTTTTCTTGTACTTAAGCCGGCATTGTGCCTTTTGTATTTAATTCCGATGAATTTCCTGTGTTTGATCGTCAATAAGAAGGTCACAGGGATACAGTATCCCTGAAGTGAAGCATCGGAATCTATAACTAGTGTCACAGGAATGGTTCAAAACATAGATAGTAAGAAGAGTCAGTTTCCTTGTACTTAAGTCGGCATCGGGCCTTTTGTATATAATTACGATGCCATTTCTGTGTTTAATCGTCAATAAGAAGGTCCGAGGGATACAGTAAACCTGAAGTGAAGCATCGGAATCTATAACTAGTGTCACAGAAATGGTTCAAAACTTAGACAGCAAGAAGGGCCAGTCTTCTTGTGCATGAGTCGGCATTGTGCCTTTTGTATTTAATTCCGATGCAATTTATGTGTTTCTTCGTCAATAAGCGGTTCAGAGGGATACAGTAAACCTGAAGTGAAGCATCGGAATCTATAACTAGTGTCACAGGAATGGTTCAAAACATAGACAGTAAGAAGAGCCAGTCTCCTTGTACTTGGGTCGGCATTGTGCCTTATGTATTTAATTCGGATGCAATTTCTGTGTTTCATCGTCAATAAGAAGGTCAGACGGATACAGTAAACCTGAAGTGAGGCATCGGAATCTATATATAGTGTCACAGGAAAGGTTCAAAACGTAGACAGTAGGAAGAGTCAGTCTTCTTGTACTTAAGTCGGCATGGTGCCTTTTGTATTTAATTCCGATGCAATTTCTGTGTTTCATCGTTAATAAGAAGGTCAGCTGGATACAGTAAATCTGAAGCGAAGCATCGGCATCTATAACTAGTGTCACAGGAATGGTTCATAATATAGACAGTAAGAAGAGTCAGATTTCTTGTACTTGAGTCGGCTTTGTGAATTTTGTATTTAATCCGATGCAATTTTTGTGTTTCATCGTCAATAAGAAGGTCACCCGGATACAGTAAACCTGAAGTGAAGCATCGGAATCTATAACTAGTGTCACAGGAATGGTTCAAAACTTAGACAGTAAGAAGAGCCAGTTTACTTGTACGTAAGTCGGCATTGTGCCCTTTGTATTTTATTCCGATGCAATTTCTGTGTTTCATCGTCAATAAGAAGGTCAGAGGGATACAGCAAACCTGAAGTGAAGCATCGGAATCTATAACTAGTGTCACAGGAATGGTTCAAAACATAGACAGTAAGAAGAGTCTGTTTTCTTGTACTTAAGTCGGCATTGTGCCTTTTGTATTTAATTCCGATGCAATTTTTGTGTTTCATCGTCAATAAAAAAGTCAGAGGGATACAGGAAATCTGAAGTGAAGCATCGGAATCTATAACTAGTGTCACAGGAATGGTTCAAAACATAAACAGTAAGAACTGTCAGATTTCTTGTACTTAAGTCGGCATTGAGCCTTTTGTAATCAATTCCGATGCATTTTCTTTGTTTCGTCGTCAATAAGAAGGTCCACCGGATACAGTAAACCAGAAGTGAAGCATCGGAATCTAAAACCGGTCTCACAGGTAAGGTTCAAATCATAGACGGTAAGAAGAGCCAATCTTCTTGTACTTGAGTCGGCATTGTAACTTTTGTATTCAATTCCGATGCAATTTCTGTGTTTCATCGTCAATAAGAAGGTCAGAGGGATACAGTAAACCTGAAGTGAAGCATCGGAATCTATAACTAGTGTCACAGGAATGGTTCACAACATAATCAGTAAGAAAAGTCAGTTTTCTTGTGCTTGAGTCGGCTTTGTGCCTTTTGTAATTAATTCCGATGCAATTTATGTGTTTCTTCGTCAATAAGCGGTTCAGAGGGATACAGTAAACCTGAAGTGAAGCATCGGAATCTATAACTAGTGTCACAGGAATGGTTCAAAACATAGACAGTAAGAAGAGCCAGTCTCCTTGTACTTGGGTCGGCATTGTGCCTTATGTATTTAATTCGGATGCAATTTCTGTGTTTCATCGTCAATAAGAAGGTCAGACGGATACAGTAAACCTGAAGTGAGGCATCGGAATCTATATATAGTGTCACAGGAAAGGTTCAAAACGTAGAAAGTAGGAAGAGTCAGTCTTCTTGTACTTAAGTCGGCATTGTGCCTTTTGTATTTAATTCCGATGCAATTTCTGTGTTTCGTCGTCAATAAGAAGGTCCACGGGATACAGTAAACCTGAAGTGAAGCATCGGAATCTAAAACCGGTCTCACAGGAAAGGTTCAAAGCATAGACAGTAAGAAGAGCCAGTCTTCTTGTACTTGAGTCGGCATTGCGCCATATGTATTTAATTCCGATGCAATTTCTGTGTTTCATCGTCAATAAGGAGGTCAGAGGGATACAGTAAACCTGAAGTAAAGCATCGGAATCTAAAACCGCTCTCACAGGAAAAGTACAAACATAGACAGTAAGAAGAGCCAGTCTCCTTTTACTTGAGTCGGCATTGTGCCTTATGTATTTAATTCCGATGCAATTCTTGTGTTTCATCGTCAATAAGACGGTCAGAGGGATACAGTAAACCCGAAGTGAAGCATCGAAATGTATTACTAGTGTCACAGGAATGGTTCAAAACATAGACAGTAAGAAGCGTCAGTTTTCTTGAACCTAAGTCGGCATTGTGCTTTTGTATTAAATTCCGATGCAATTTCTGTGTTTCGTCGTCAATAAGAAGGTCCAAGGGATACAGTAAACCTGAAGTGAAGCATCGGAATCTATAACTAGTGTCACAAGAATAATTCAAAACATAGACAGTAAGAAGAGTCAGTTTTCCTGTACTTAAGACGGCATAGTGCATTTTGTATTTAATTCCGATGCAATTTCTGTGTTTCATCGTCAATAAGAAGGTCAGAGGGAACAGTAAACATATAGTGAAGCATCAGAATCTAAAACTAGTCGTCACAGGAATGGTTCATAACATAGACAGTAAGAAGAGTCAGTTTTCTTGTACTTAAGTCGGCATTGTGCCTTATGTATTTAATTCCGATGCAATTTTTGTGTTTCATCGTCAATGAGAAGGTCAGAGGGTTACGGTAAACCTGAAGTGAAGCATCGGAATCTATAACTAGTGTCACAGGAACGGTTCAAAACATAGACATTAAGAAAAGTCTGTTTTCTTGTACTTAAGTCGGCATTGTGCCTTTTGTATTTAATTCCGACGCAATTTGTGTGTTTCATCGTCAATAAGAAGGTCAGAGGGATACAGCAAACCTGAAGTGAAGCATCGGAATCTATAACTAGTGTCACAGGAATGGTTCAAAACATAAACAGTAAGAACTGTCAGATTTCTGGTACTTAAGTCGGCATTGTGCCTTTTATATTCAATTCCGATGCATTTTCTGCGTTTTGTCGTCAAGAAGAAGGTCCACCGGATACAGTAAACCAGAAGTGAAGCATCGGAATCTAAAACCGGTCTTACAGGAAAGGTTCAAAGCATAGACAGTAAGGAGAGCCAGTCTTCTTGTACTTGAGTCGGCATTGTGCCATTTGTATTTAATTCCGATGCAATTTATGTTTCATCGTCAATAAGAAGGTCAGAGGGATACAGTAAACCTGAAGTGAAGCATCGGAATCTATAACTAGTGTCACAGGAATGGTTCCAAACAAAGACAGTAAGAAAAGTAAGTTTCCTTCTACTTAAGTCGGCAATGTGCCTTTTGTGTTTAATTCCGATTCAATATCTGTGGTTCATCGTCAATGAGAAGGTCAGAGGGATACAGTAAGCCTGAAGTCAAGCATCGGAATCTATAACTAGTGTCACAAGAATGGTTCAAAACAAAGACAGTAAGAAGAGTCAGTTTTCCTGTACTTAAGACGGCATTGTGCCTTTTGTATTTACTTCCGGTGCAATTTCTGTGTTTCATCGTCATTAAGAAGGTCAGAGGGATACAGTAAACCTGAAGTGAAGCATCGGAATCTAAAACCGGTCTCACATGAAAGGTAGAAACATAGACAGTAAGAAGAGCCAGTCTCCTTTTACTTGAGTCGGCATTGTGCCTTATGTATTTAATTCCGATGCAATTCTTGTGTTTCATCGTCAATAAGACGGTCAGAGGGATACAGTAAACCCGAAGTGAAGCATCGAAATGTATTACTAGTGTCACAGGAATGGTTCAAAACATAGACATTAAGAAGAGTCAGTTTTCTTGTACTTAAGTCGGCATTGTGCCTTTTGTATTTAATTCCGATGCAATTTTTGTGTTTCATTGTGAATAAGAAGGTCAGAGGGATACAGTAAACCTGAATTAAAGCATCGGAATCTATAACTAGTGTCATAGGAATGGTTTAAAACATAGACAGTAAGAAGAGCCAGTCTTCATGTACTTGAGTCGGCATGGTGCCTTTTGTATTTAATTCCGATGCAATTTCTGTGTTTCGTCGTCAATAATAAGGTCCAAGGGATACAGTAAACCTGAAGTGAAGCATCGGAATCTAAAACCGGTCTCACAGGAAAGGTTCATAACATAGACAGTAAGAAGAGCCAGTCTTCTTGTATTTGAGTCGGCATTGTGCCTTTTGTATATAATTCCGATGCAATTTCTGTGTTTCATCGTCAATAAGGAGGTCAGCGTGATTCAGTAAGCCTGAAGTGAAGAATCGGAATCTATAACTAGTGTCACAGGAATGGATCAAACATAGATAGTAAGAAGAGTCAGTTTTCTTGTACTTATGTCGGCATTGTGCCTTTTGTACACTCCTGGAAATTGAAATAAGAACACCGTGAATTCATTGTCCCAGGAAGGGGAAACTTTATTGACGCATTCCTGGGGTCAGATACATCACATGATCCCACTGACAGAACCACAGGCACACAGACACAGGCAACAGAGCATGCACAATGTCGGCACTAGTACAGTGTATATCCACCTTTCGCAGCAATGCAGGCTACTATTCTCCCATGGAGACGATCGTATAGATGCTGGATGTAGTCCTGTGGAACGGCTTGCCAAGCCATTTCCACCTGGCGCCTCAGTTGGACCAGCGTTCGTGCTGGACGTGCAGACCGCGTGAGACGACGCTTCATCCAGTCCCAAACATGCTCAATGGGGGACAGATCCGGCGATCTTGCTGGCCAGGGTAGTTGACTTACACCTTCTAGAGCACGTTGGGACGTGCATTATCCTGTTGGAACAGCAAGTTCCCTTGCCGGTCTAGGAATTGTAGAACGGTGGGTTCGATGACGGTTTGGATGTACCGTGCACCATTCAGTGTCCCCTCGACGATCACCAGTGGTGTACGGCCAGTGTAGGAGATCGCTCCCCACACCATGATGCCGGGTGTTGGCCCTGTGTGCCTCGGTCGTATGCAGTCCTGATTGTGGCGCTCACCTGCACGGCGCCAAACACGCAAACGACCATCATTGGCACCAAGGCAGAAGCGACTCTCATCGCTGAAGACGACACGTCTCGATTCGTCCCTCCATTCACGCCTATCGCGACACCGCTGGAGGCGGGCTGCGCGATGTTTGGGCGTCAGCGGAATACGGCCTAACGGTGTGCGGGACCATAGCCCAGCTTCATGGAGACGGTTGCGAATGGTCCTCGCCGATACCCCAGGAGCAACAGTGTCCCTAATTTGCTGGAAGTGGCGGTGCAGTCCCCTATGGCACTGCGTAGGATCCTACGGTCTTAGCGTGCATCCATGCGTCGCTGCAGTCCGGTCCCAGGTCGACGGGCACGTGCACCTTCCGCCGACCACTGGCGACAACATCGATGTACTGTGGAGACCTCACGCCCCACGTGTTGAGCAATTCGGCAGTACGTCCACCCGGCCTCCCGCATTCCCCACTATACGCCCTCGCTCTAAGTCCGTCAACTGCACATACGGTTCACGTCCACGCTGTCGCGGCATGCTACCATTGTTTTAGACCGCGATGGAGCTCCGTATGCCACGGCTAACTGGCTGACACTGACGGCGGCGGTGCACAAATGCTGCGCAGCTAGCGCCATTCGACGGCCAACACCGCGGTTCCTGGTGTGTCCGCTGTGCCGTGCGTGTGATCATTGTTTGTACAGCCCTCTCGCTGTGTCCGGAGCAAGTATGGTGGGTCTGACACACCGGTGTCAGTGTGTTCTATATTCCATTTCCAGGAGTGTATATAATTCCGATGCAATTTCTGTGTTTCATCGTCAACAAGAAGGTCAGACTGATACAGTAAACATGAAGTGAAACATCGGAATCTATAACTAGTGTCACAGGAATGGTTCAAGACATAGACAGTAAGAAGAGTCAGTTTTCTTGTACTTAAGTCGTCATTGTGCCTTTTGTATTAAATTCCGATGCAATTTCTGAGTTTCATCGTCAATAAGGAGGTCGGAGGGATACAAAAACCTGAAGTGAAGCATCGGAATCTATAACTAGTGTCACAGGAGAGGTTCAAAACATAGACAGTGAGAAGGGCCAGTCTTCTTGTACTTGGTCGGCATTGGGACTTTTGTATTTAATTCCGATGCAGTTTCTGCGTTTCATCGTCAATAAGAAGGTCAGAGGGATACAGTAAGCTTGAAGTGAAGCATCGGAATATATAACTAGTGTCACAGGAATGGTTCAAAGCATAGACAGTAAGAAGAGTCAGTTTTCTTGTACTTAAGTGGGCATTGTGTCTTTTGTTTTCAATTCCGATGAAATTTCTGTGTTTCATCGTCAATAAGAAGGTCAGAGGGATACAGTAAACCTGAAGTGAAGCATCGGAATCTAAAACTAGAGTCACAGGAATGGTTCAAAGTATATACAGCAAGAAGAGTCAGTTTTCTTGTACTTTAGTCGGCATTGTGTCTTTTGTTTTTAATTCCGATGAAATTTCTGTGTTTCATCGTCCATAGGAAGGTCAGAGGGATACAGTAAACCTGAAGTGAAGCATCGGAATCTATAACTAGTGTCACAGGAAAGGTTCAAAACATAGACAGTGAGAAGAGCCAGTCTTCTTGTACTTGAGTCGGCATTGGGACTTTTGTATTTAATTCCGATGCAATTTCTGTGTTTCATCGTCAATAAGAAGGTCAGAGGGATACAGTAAACCTGAGGTGAAGCATCGGAATGTATAACTAGTGTCACAGAAATGGTTCAAAACATAGACAGTAAGAAAAGTCGGCATTGTGCATTTTGTATTTAATTCCGATACAATTTTTGTGTTTCATCGTCAATAAGAAGGTCAGAGGGATACAGTAAACCTGAATTGAAGCATCGGAATCTATAACTAGTGTCACAGGAATGGTTTAAATCTAGACAGTAAGAAGAGCCAGTCTTCTTGTATTTAATTCCGACGCAATTTATGTGTTTGATCGTCAATAAGGAGGTCCGAGGGATACAGTAACCTGAAGTGAAGCATCGGAATCTATAACTAGTGTCACAGGAATGGTTCAAAACATAGAAAGTAAGAAGAGTCAGTTTTCTTGTACTTAAGTCGGCATTGTGCCTGTTGTATTTAATTCCGATGCAATTTCTGTGTTTCGTCGTCAATATTAAGGTCCAAGGGATACAGTAAACCTGAAGTGAACCATCGGAATGTAAAACCGGTCTCACAGGAAAAGTTCATAACATACACAGTAAGAAGAGCCAGTCTTCTTGTATTTGAGTCGGCATTGTGCCTTTTGTATTTAATTCCGATGCAATTTCTGTTTTTCATCGTCAATAAAAAAGTCAGCAGGATTCAGTAAACCTGAAGTGAAGAACCGGAATCTATAACTAGTGTCACAGGAATGGTTCAAAACATAGACAAATAGAAGAGTCAGTCTTCTTGTACTTAATCGGCATTGAGCCTTTTGTATTTAATTCCGATGCAATCTCTGTGTTTCATCGTCAATAAGAAGGTCAGAGGGATACAGAAAACCTGAAGTGAGGCATCGGAATCTATAAGTCGTGTCACAGGAATGGTTCAAAACATAGACAGTCAGAAGAGTCAGTTTTCTTGTACTTAAGACGGCATTGTGCCTTTTGTATTTAACTCCGATGCAATATCTGTGTTTCATCGTCAATAAGAAGGTCAGAGGGATACAGTAAACCTGATGTGAAGCATCGGAATCTATAAATAGTGTCACAGGAATGGTTCAAATCATAGACAGTAAGAAGAGTCACTTCTCTTGTACTTAAGTAGGCATTGTGCTTTTTTATTTAATTCCGATGAAATTTCTGTGTTTCATCGTCAATAAGAAGGTCAGAGGGATACAGTAAACCTGAAATGAAGCATCTGAATCTATAACTAGCGTCACAGGAATGGTTCAAAACATAGATAGTGAGATGAGTCAGTTTACTTCTACTTAAGTCGGCATTTTGCCTTTTGTATAAAATTACGATGCAATTTCTGTGTTTCATCGTCAATAAGGAGGTCAGACTGATACAGTAAACATGAAGTGAAGCATCGGAATCTATAACTAGTGTCACAGGAATGGTTCAAAACATAGACAGTAAGAAGAGTCGGTTTTCTTGTACTTAAGACGGCATTGTGCCTTTTGTATTTAATTCCGAAGCAATTTTTGTGTTTCATCGTCAATAAGAAGGTCATAGGGATACAGTAAAACTGAATTGAAGCATCGGAATCTATAACTAGTGTCACAGGAATGGTTTAAAACATAGACAGTAAGAAGAGCCTGTCTTCTTGTACGTGAGTCGGCATTGTGCCTTTTGTACTTAATTTCGATGCAATTTCTGTGTTTCATCGTCAATAAGGAGGTTAGAGGGATACAGTAAACCTGTAGTGAAGCATCGGAATCTATAACTAGTGTCACAGGAATAGTTCAAAACATAGAAAGTAAGAAGAGTCAGTTTTCTTGTACATAAGTAGGCATTGTGCCTTTTGTATTTAATTCCGATGCAATTTCTGTGTTTCGTCGTGAATAATAAGGTCCAAGGGATACAGTAAACCTGAAGTGAAGCATCGGAATCTAAAACCGGTGTCACAGGAAAGGTTCATAACATAGACAGTAAGAAGAGCCAGTCTTCTAGTATTTGAGTCGGCATTGTGCCTTTAGTATTTAATTCCGGTGCAATTTCTGTGTTTCATCGTCAATAAGAAGGTCAGCGGGATTCAGTAAACCTGAAGTGAAGAATCGGAATCTATAACTAGTGTCACAGGAATGGTTCAAAGCATAGACAGTAAGAAGAGTCAGTTTTCTTGTACTTAAGTGGCCATTGTGTGTTTTGTTTTTAATTCCGATGAAATTTCTGTGTTTCATCGTCAATAAGAAAGTCAGAGGGAAACAGTAAACCTGAAGTGAAGCACCGGAATCTATAACTAGTGACACAGGAATGGTTCGAAGTATATAAAGCAAGACGAGTCAGTTTTCTTGTACTTAAGTCGGCATTGTGCCTTTTGTATTTAATTCCGTTGCAATTTCTGTGTTTCATCGTCAATAAGAAGGTCAGAGGGATACAGTAAACCTGAAGTGAAGCATCCGAATGTATAACTAGTGTCACAGGAATGGTTCAAAACATAGACATTAAGAAGAGTCAGTTTTCTTTCACTTATGTCGGCATTGTGCCTTTTGTATTTAATTCCGATGCAATTTCTGTGTATCGTCGTCATCAAGAAGGTCCAAGGGATACAGTAAACATGAAGTGAAGCTTCGGAATCTATAACTAGTGTCACAAGAATAATTCAAAGCATAGGCAGTAAGAAAAGTCAGTTTTCCTGTACCTAAGACGACATTGTGCCTTTTGTATTTAATTCCGATGCAATATCTGTGTTTCATCGTCAATAATAAGGTCCAAGGGATACAGTAAACCTGAAGTGAACCATCGGAATCTAAAACCGGTCTCACAGGAAAGGTTCATAACATACACAGTAAGAAGAGCCAGTCTTCTTGTATTTGAGTCGGCATTGTGCCTTTTGTATTTAATTCCGATGCAATTTCTGAGTTTCATCGGCAATAGGAAAGTCAGCGGGATTCAGTAAACCTGAAGTGAAGAATCGGAATCTATAACTAGTGTCACAGGAATGGTTCAAAGCATTGACAGTCAGAAGAGTCAGTTTTCTTGTACTTAAGACGGCGTTGTGCCTTTTGTATTTAACTCCGATGCAATATCTGTGTTTTATCGTCAATAAGAAGGTCAGAGGGACACAGTAAACCTGAAGTGAAGCATCGGAATCTATATATAGTGGCACAGGAATGGTTCAAATCATAGACAGTAAGAAGAGTCACTTCTCGTGTACTTAAGTTGCCATTGCGCTTTTTTAATTCCGATGAAATTTCTGTGTTTCATCGTCATCAAGAAGGTCAGAGGGATACAGTAAACCTGAAGTGCAGTATCTGAATCTATAACTAGTGCACAGGAATGGTTCAATACATAGATTGTGAGATGAGTCAGTTTACTTCTACTTAAGTCGGCATTTTGCGTTTTGTTTAAAATTACAATGCAATTTCTGTGTTTCATTGTCAATAAGAAGTTCAGACTGATACGGCAAACATGAAGTGAAGCATCGGAATCTATAACTTGTGTCACAGGAATGGTTCAAAACATAGACAGTAAGAAGTGTCAGTTTTCTTGTACTTAAGTCGTCATTGCGCCATTTGTATTTAATTCCGATGCTATTTCTGTGCTTCATCGTTAATAAGAAGGTCAGAGGGATACAGTAAGCTTGAAGTAAAACATCGAAATATATAACTAGTGTCACAGGAATGGTTCAAAACACAGACAGTAAGAAGAGACAGTTTTCTTGTACTTAAGACGGCATTGTGCATTTTGTATTTAATTCCGAAAAATTTTTGTGTTTCATCGTCAATAAGAAGGTCATAGGGATACAGTAAAACTGAACTGAAGCATCGGAATCTATAACTAGTGTCACAGGAATGGTTTAAAACATAGACAATGAGAAGAGCCAGTCTTCTTGTACATAAGTAGGCATTGTGCCTTTTGTATTTAATTCCGATGCCATTTCTGTGTTTCGTCGTAAATAATAGGGTCCAAGGGATACAGTAAACCTGAAGTGAAGCATCGGAATCTAAAACCGGTGTCACAGGAATGGTTCATAACATAGACAGTAAGAAGAGCCAGTCTTCTTGTATTTGAGTCGGCATTGTGCCTTTTGTATTTAATTCCGATGCAATTTCTGAGTTTCATCGTCAATAAGGAGGTCGGAGGGATACAGTAAACCTTAAGTGAAGCATCGGAATCTATAACTAGTGTCACAGGAATGGTTCAAAACATAGACAGTAGGCAGTGTCAGTCTTCTTGTACTTAAGTCGGCATTGTGCCCTTTGTATTAATTTCCGATGCAATTTCAATGTTTCATCTTCAATACGAAGGTCCGAGGGATACAGTATACCTGAAGTGAAGCATCGGAAACTATAACTAGTGTCACAGGAGTGGTTCAAAACATAGACAGTAAGAAGAGTAAGTTTTCTTGTACTTAAGTCGGCATTGTGCATTTTGTATTTAATTCCGATGCAATTTCTGTGTTTCATCGTCTATAAGAAGTTCAGAGGGAGGCAGTGAACCTGAAGTCGAGCATCCGAATCCATAACTAGTGTCACAGGAATGGTTCAAAACATAGACAGTAAGAAGAGCCAGTCTTCTTGTACTTTAGTCGGCATTGTGCCTTTTGTATTTAATTCCGATGCAATATCTGTGTTTCATCGACAATAAGGAGGTCAGAGGGATACAGTAAAACTGACGTGAAGCATCGGAATCTGTAACTAGTGTCACAGGAATGGTTCAAAACATAGACAGTAAGAAGAGCCAGTCTTCCTGTACTTGAGACGGAATTATGCCTTTTGTATTTAATTCCGATGCAATCTCTGTGTTTCATCGTCAATAAGAAGGTGAGAGGGATACAGTAAAGCTGAAGTGAAGCATCGGAATCTATAACTAGTGTCACAGGAAGGGTTCAAACCAAAGAGAGTAAGATGAGACAGTCTTCTTGTACTTAAGTCGGCATTGTGCCTTTTGTATTTAATTGCGATGCATTTTCCGTGTTTCATCGTCAATATAAGGTCAGAGGGATACAGTAAACCTGAAGGGAAGCATCGGAATCTATAAGTAGTGTCACAGTAAGGGTCAAAACATAGACAGTAAGAAGAGTCAGTCTTCTTGTACTTAAGTTGGCATTGTCCCTTTTGTATTTCATTCAGATGCAATTTCTGTGTTTCATCGTCAATAAGATCGTCAGAGGGTACAGTAAACCAGAAGTGAAGCATCGGAATCTATAACTAGTGCCAGAGGAATGATTCCTAACATAGACAGTAAGAAGAGTCAGTTTTCTTGTACTTAAGTAGGCATTGTGCCTTTTGTATTTAATTCCGATGCAATCTCTGTGTTTCATCGTCAATAAGAAGGTGAGAGGGATACAGTAAAGCTGAAGTGAAGCATCGGAATCTATAACTAGTGTCACAGGAAGGGTTCAAAACAAAGAGAGTAAGATGAGACAGTCTTCTTGTACTTAAGTCGGCAGGGAGCCTTTTGTATTTAATTCCGATGCATTTT
Organism: Schistocerca americana; assembly: GCF_021461395.2. Lineage (NCBI taxonomy): Eukaryota > Metazoa > Arthropoda > Insecta > Orthoptera > Acrididae > Schistocerca > Schistocerca americana. The sequence continues at coordinate 8,063,644 of NC_060122.1, read as the reverse complement.
CCGTGTTTCATCGTCAGTAAGAAGGTCAGAGGGATACAGTAAACCTGAAGTGAAGCATCGGAATCTATAACTAGTGCCACAAGAATAATTTAAAACATAGACAGTAAGAAGAGCCAGTCTTCTTGTACTTGAGTCGGCATTCTGCCTTTTGTGTTTAATTCCGATGCAATTTCTGTGTTTCATCGTCAATAAGAAGGTCAGAGGGATACAGTAAGCTTGAAGTGAAGCATCGGAATATATAATTAGTGTCACAGGAATGGTTCAAAACATAGACAGTAAGACGAGTCAGTTTTCTTGCACTTAAGTGGGCATTGTGACTATTGTATTTAATTCCGATGAAATTTCGGTGTTTCATCGTCAATACGAAGGTGAGAGGGATACTGTAAATCTGAAGTGAAGCATCTGAGTCTTTAACTAGTGTGACAGGAGTGGTTCAAAAAATAGACAGTAAGAAGATTCAGTTTTCGTGTACTTAAGACGGCATTGTGCCTTTTGTATTTAATTCCGATGCAATATCTGTGTTTCATCGTCAATAAGAAGGTCAGAGGGATACAATAAACATGATGTGAAGCATCGAAATCTGTAACTAGTGGCACAGGAATGGTTCAAAACGTAGACAGTAAGAAGAGTCAGTTATCTTGTACTTAAGTAGGCATTGTGCTTTTGTATTTAATTCCGATGCAATTTCTGTGTTCCATCGTCAATAAGATCGTCAGAGGGTACAGTAAACCTGAAGTGAAGCATCGGAATCCATAACTAGTGTCACAGGAATGGTTCAAAACATAGACAGTAAGAAGAGTCAGTTTTCTTGTACTTAATTAGGCATTGTGCATTTTGTATTTAATTCCGATGCAATTTCTGTGTTTCATCGTCAATACGAAGGTCAGAGGGATACAGTAAAACTGAATTGAAGCATCGGAATCTATAACTAGTGTCACAGGAATGGTTTAAAACATAGACATTAAGAAGAGCTATCTTCTTGTACTTGAGTCGGCATTGTGCCTTTTGTACTTAATTCCGATGCAATTTCTGTGTTTAATCGTCAATAAGGAGGTCAGAGGAATAGAGTAAAATTGAAGTGAAGCATCGGAATTTATAACTAGTGTCACTGGAATGGTTCAAAACATAGAAAGTAAGATGAGTCAGTTTGTTTGTACTTAAGTTCGCATTTTGCATTTTGTATTTAATTCCGGTGCAATTTCTGTGTTTCGTCGTCAATAATAAGGTCCAAGGGATACAGTAAACCTGAAGTGAAGCATCGGAATCAAAACCGGTGTCACAGGAAAGGTTCATAACATAGACAGTAAGAAGAGCCAGTCTTCTTGCATTTGAGTCGGCATTGTGCCTTTTGTATTTAATTCCGATGATATTTCTGTGTATCATCGTCAAAAAGAAGGTCAGCGGGATTCAGTAAACCTGAAGTGAAGAATCGGAATCTATAACTAGTGTCACAGGAATGGTTCAAGGCAGAGACAGTAAGAAGATTCAGATTTCTTGTACTTAATACGGCATTATGCCTTAGGATTTAATTCCGGTGCAATTTCTGTGTTTCATCGTCAATAAGAAGGTCAGAGGGATACAATCAACCTGATGCGAAGCATCGGAATCTATAACTACTGGCACAGCAATGGTTCCAAGCATAGACAGTAAGAAGGGTCAGTTATCTTGTACTTAAGTAGGCATTGTGCTTTTGTATTTTATTCCGATGCAATTTCTGTGTTTCATCGTCAATAAGAAGGTCAGAGGGATGCAGTGCACCTGAAGTGAAGCATCAGAATCTATAACTAGTGTCACAGGAATGGTTCAAAACATCGACAGTAAGAGGAGTCAGTTTTCTTGTACATAAGTAGGCATTGTGCCTTTTGTATGTAATTCCGATGCAATTTCTGTGTTTCATCGTCAATAAGAAGGTCAGACTGATACAGTAAACATGAAGTGAAGCATCGGAATCTATAACTAGTGTCACAGGAATGGTTCAAAACATAGAAAGTAAGATGAGTCAGTTTTTTTGTACTTAAGTTCGCATTGTGCCTTTTGTATTTAATTCCGGTGCAATTTCTGTGTTTCGTCGTCAATAATAAGGTCCAAGGGATACAGTAAACCTGAAGTGAAGCATCGGAATCAAAACCGGTGGCACAGGAAAGGTTCATAACTTAGACAGTAAGAAGAGCCAGTCTTCTTGTATTTGAGTCGGCATTGTGCCTTTTGTATTTAATTCCGATGATATTTCTGTGTATCATCGTCAAAAAGAAGGTCAGCGGGATTCAGTAAACCTGAAGTGAAGAATCGGAATCTATAACTAGTGCCACAGGAATGGTTCAAGGAAGAGACAGTAAGAAGAGTGAGTCTTCTTGTACTTAAGTCGTCATTGAGCCATTTGTATTTACTTCCGATGCAATTTCTGTGTTTCATCGTCAATAAGAAGGTCAGATGGATACAGTAAGCTTGACGTGAGGCATCGGAATAAATAACTAGTGTCACAGGAATGGTTCAAATCATAGACAGTAAGACGAGTCAGTTTTCTTGTACTTAAGTGGGCATTGTGTCTTTTGTATTTAATTCCGATGAAATTTCTGTGTTTCATCGTCAATAAGAAGGTCAGAATGATACAGTAAACCTGAAGTGAAGCATCGGAATCTATAACTAGTGTCACAGGAATGGTTCAAAACATAGACAGTAAGATGATTCAGATTTCTTGTACTTAAGCCGGCATTATGCCGTAGGATTTAATTCCGATGCAATATCTGTGTTTCATCGTCATTAAGAAGGTCAGAGGGATACAATAAAGCTGATGCGAAGCATCGGAATCTATAACTACTGGCACAGCAATTTTTCAAAGCATAGACAGTAAGAAGAGTCAGTTATCTTTTACTTAAGTAGGCATTGTGCTTTTGTATTTAATTCCGATGCAATTTCTGTGTTTCATCGTTAATAAGAAGGTCAGAGGGATGCAGTACACCTGAAGTGAAACATCAGAATCTATAACTAGTGTCACAGTAATGGTTCAAAGCATAGACAGTAAGGGGAGTCAGTTTTCTTGTACTTAAGTAGGCATTGTGCCTTTTGTATGTAATTCCGATGCAATTTCTGTGTTTCATCGTCCATAAGAAGGTCAGACTGATACAGTAAACATGAAGTGAAGCATCGGAATCTATAACTAGTGTCACAGGTATGGTTCAAAACATAGACAGTAAGAAGAGTCAGTTTTCTTGTACTTAAGTCGGCATTGTGCCTTTTGATTTAATTCTGATGCAATATCTGTGTTCCATCGTCTATAAGAAGGTCAGAGGGATACTGTAAACCTGAAGTGAAGCATCGGAATCTATAACTAGCGTCACAGGAATGGTTCAAAACATAGAGAGTAAGATGAGACAGTCTTCTTGTACTTAACTCGGCATTGAGCCTCTTGTATTTAATTCCGATGCAATTTCTGTGTTTCATCGTCAATATAAGGTCAGAGGGATACAGTAAACCTGAAGTGAAGCATCGGAATCTATAACTAGTGTCACAGGAATGGTTCAAAACATAGACAGTAAGAAGAGTCAGTTTTCTTGTACTTAAGTCGGCATTGTGCCTTTTGAATTTAATTCCGATGCAAATTCTGTGTTTCATCGTCAATATAAGGTCAGAGGGATACAGTAAACCTGAAGTGAAGCATCGGAATCTATAACTAGTGTCACAGGAATGGTTCAAAACATAGACAGTAAGAAGAGTCAGTTTTCTAGTACTTAAGTAGGCATTGTGCCTTTTGTATCTAATTCCGATGCAATTTCTGTGTTTCATCGTCAATATAAGGTCAGAGGGATACAGTAAACCTGAAGTGAAGCATCGGAATCTATAACTAGTGTCACAGGAATGGTTCGAAACATAGACTGTAAGAAGAGTCAGTTTTCTTGTACTTATGTTGGCATTGTCCCATTCATATTTAATTCCGATTCAATTTCTGTGTTTCATCGTCAGTAAGATCGTCAGAGGGTACAGTAAACCTGACGCGAAGCATCGGAATCTATAACTGGTGTCACTGGAATGGTTCAAAACATAGACAGTAAGAAGAGTCAGTTTTCTAGTACTTAAGTAGGCATTGTGCTTTTTGTATTTAATTCCGATGCAATTTCTGTGTTTCATCGTCAATAAGAAGGTCAGAGGGATACAGTAAACCTGAAGTGAATCATCGAAATCTATAACTAGTGTCACAGGAATGGTTCAAACACAGACAGTAAGAAGAGTCAGATTTCTTGTACTTAAGTCGACATTGTGCCTTTTGTATTTAATTCCGTTGCAATTTCTGTGTTTCATAGTGAATACGAAGGTCAGAGGGATACAGTAAACCTGAGGTGAAGCATCGGAATCTATTACTAGTGTCACAGGAATGGTTCATAACATAGACAGTAAGAAGAGTCAATTTTCGTGTACTTAAGTCGGCATTGTGCCTTTTCTACTTAATTCCGATGCAATTTCTGCGTTTCATAGTCAATAAAAAGGTCAGAGGGATACGGTAAACCTGAAGTGAAGCATCGGAATCTATAACTAGTGTCACAGGAATGGTTCAAAACATAGACAGTAACAAGAGTAAGTTTTCTTGTACTTAAGTCGGAATTGTGCCCTTTGTATTTAATTCCGTTGAAATTTCTGTGTTTCATCGTCAATAAGAAGGTCAGAGGGATACAGTAAACCTGAAGTGAAGCATCGGAATTTATAACTATGTCACATGAATGGTTCAAAACATAGACAGTAAGAAGAGTCAGTTTTCTTGTACTTAAGTCGGCATTGTGCCTTTTGTATTTAATTCCGATGCAATCTCTGTGTTTCCTCGTCAATAAGAAGGACAGAGGGATACAGTAAACCTGAAGTGAAGCATCGGAATCTATAACTAGTTTCACAGGAATGATTAAAACATAGACAGTAAGAAGAGTCAGTTTTTCCTTGTACATAAGTCGGCATTGTGCCTTTTGTATTTAATTCCGATGCAATTTCTGTGATTCATCGTCAATAAGTAGGTCAGAGGGATACAGTAAACCTGAAGTGAAGCATTGGAATCTATAACTAGTGTCACATGAATGGTTCAACTCATAGACAGTAAGAAGAGTCAGTTATCTTGTACTTAAGTCGGCATTGTGCCTTTTGTATTTAATTCCGATGCTATTTCTGTGTTTCATCGTCAATAAGAAGGTCAGAGGGATACAGTAAACCGGAAGTGAAGCCTCGGAATCTATAACTAGTGTCACAGGAATGGTTCAAAAAATAGACAGTAAGATGAGTCAGTTTTCTTGTACTTAAGTGGTCATTGTGTCTTTTGTATTTAATACCGATTAAACTTCTGCGTTTCATCGTCAATAAAAAGGTCAGAGGGATACAGAAAACCTGAGGTGAAGCATCGGAATCTATAACTAGTGTCACAGGAATGGTTCAAAACATAAACAGTAAGAAGAGTCAGTTTTCTTGTACTTAAGACGGCATTGTGCGTTTTGTATTTCATTCCGAAGCAATTTTTGTGTTTCATCGTCAATAAGAAGGTCATAGGGATACAGTAAAACTGAATTGAAGCATCGGAATCTATAATTAGTGTCACAGGAATGGTTTAAATCATAGACAGTAAGAAGAGCCAGTCTTCATGTACTTGAGTGTACATTGTGCCTTTTGTATTTAATTCCGATGCAATTTCTGTGTTTCATCGTCAATAAGAAGGTCAGGGGGATACAGTACACCCGAAGTGAAGAATCGGAATCTATAACTAGTGTCACAATAATGGTTCAAAGCATAGACAGTAAGAAGAGTCAGTCTTCTTGTACTAAAGTCGGCATTGAGCCTTTTGTATTTAATTCCGATGCAATTTCTGTGTTTCATCGTCAATAAGAAGGTCTGAGGGATACAGTAAGCTTGAAGTGAAGCATCGGAATCTATAACTAGTGTCACGGGAATGAATCAAAGCATAGACAGTAAGAAGAGTCAGTTTTCTTGTACTTAAGACGGCATTGTGCCTTTTGTATTTAATTCCGATGCAATATCTGTCATTCACCGTAAATAAGAAGGTCAGAGGGATACAATAAACCTGATGTGAAGCATCGGAATCTATAACTAGTGGCACAGTAATGGTTCAAATCATAGACAGTAAGAAGAGTCAGTTATCTTGTACTTATGTAGCCATTGTGCCTTTTGTATTTAATTCCGATGCAATTTCTGAGTTTAATCGTCAATAAGGAGGTCGGAGGGATACAGTCACCTAAAGTGAAGCATCGGAATCTACAACTAGTGTCACAGGAATGGTTCAAAACATAGACAGTAAGAAGAGTCAGTCTTCTTGTACTTAAGTCGGCATTGTGCCTTTTGTATTAATTTCCGATGCAATTTCTATGTTTCATCTTCAATAAGAAGGTCCGAGGGATACAGTAAACCTGAAGTGAAGCATCGGAAACTATAACTAGTGTCACAGGAGTGGTTCAAAAGCTAGACAGTAAGATGAGTCAGTTTTCTTGTACTTAAGTCGGCATTGTGCTTTTTGTATTTAATTCCGATGCAATTTCTGTGTTTCATCGTCTATAAGAAGGTGAGAGGGATAAAGTAAACCAGAATTGAAGCATCGGAATCTATAACTAGTGTCACAGGAATGGTTCAAAACATAGACAGTAAGAAGAGTCAGTTTTCTTGTACTTAAGTCGGCATTGTGCCTTTTGTAATTAATTCCGATGTAATTTCTGTGTTTCACCGCCAATAAGAAGTTCAGAGGGAGGCAGTGAACCTGAAGTCGAGCATTCGAATCCATAACTAGTGTCACAGGAATGGTTCAAAACATAGACAGTAAGAAGAGCCAGTCTTCTTGCACTTGAGTCGGCATTGTGCCTTTTGTATTTAATTCCGATGCAATATCTGTGTTTCATCGACAATAAGAGGGTGAGAGGGATACAGGAAAGCTGAAGTGAAGCATCGGAAACTATAACTAGTGTCACAGGAATGGTTCAAAACATAGACAGTAAGAAGAGTCAGTTTTCTTGTACTTAAGTCGGCATTGAGCCTTTTGTATTTAATTCCGATGCATTTTCTATGTTTCATCGTCAATATAAGGTCAGAGGGATACAGTAAACCTGAAGTGAAGCATCGGAATCTATAAGTAGTGTCACAGTAAGGGTCAAGACATAGACAGTAAGAAGAGTCAGTTTTCTTGTACTTATGTTGGCATTGTCCCTTTTGTATTTAATTCCGATGCAATTTCTGTGTTTCGTGGTCAATAAGAAGGTCCATGGGATACAGTAAACCTGAAGTGAAGCATCGGAATCTAAAACCGGTCTCACAGGAAAGGTTCAAAACGTAGACAGTATGAAGAGGCAGCCTTCTTGTACTTGAGTCGGCATTGTGCCTTTTGTATTTAATTCCGATGCAATTTCTGTGTTTCATCGTCAATAAGAAGGTCAGAGGGATACAATAAAGCTGAAGTGAAGCATCGGAATTTATAACTAGTGTCACAGGAATGGTTCAAAACTTAGACAGTAAGAAGAGTCAGTTTTCTTGTACTTATGTCGGCATTGTGCTTTTTGTATTTAATTCCGATGCAATTTCTGTGTTTCATCGTCATAAGAAGGTGAGAGGGATACAGTAAAACTGAATTGAAGCATCGGAATCTATAACTAGTGTCACAGGAATGGTTTAAAACATAGACAGTACGAAGAGCCAGTCTTCTTGTAGTTGAGTCGGCGTTGTGCCTTTTGTTTTTAATTCCGATGTAATTTCTGTGTTACATTGTCAATAAGGAGGTCAGAGGGATACAGTAAACCTGAAGTGAAGCATCGGAATCAATAACTAGTGTCACAGGAATGGTTCAAAACATAGATATTAAGAAAAGTCAGTTCTTTTGTACTTAAATCGGCATTGTGCCTTTTGTATTTAATTCCGATGCAATTTCTGTGTTTCGTCGCCAATAATAGGGTCCAAGTGATACAGTAAACCTGACGTGAAGAATCGGAATCTATAACTAGTGTCACAGGAATGGTTCAAAGCATAGACAGTAAGAAGAGTCAGTCTTCTTGTACTTGAGTCGGCATTGAGCCTTTTGTATTTAATTCCGATGTAATTTCTGTGTTTCATCGTCAATAAGGTCAGAGGGATACAGTAAGCTTGAAGTGAAGCATCGGAATATATAACTAGTGTTACAGGAATTGTTCAAAACATAGACAGTAAGACGAGTCAGTTTTCTTGTACTTAAGTGGACATTGTGACTTTTGTATTTAATTCCGACGAGATTTCGGTGTTTCATCGTCAACACGAAGGTCAGAGGGATACAGTAAAACTGAAGTGAAGCATCGGAATCTATAACTAGTGTCACAGGAATGGTTCAAAACATAGACAGTAAGAAGATTCAGTTTTCGTGTACTTAAGACGGCATTGTGCCTTTTGTATTTAATTCCGATGCAATATCTGTGTTTCATCGTCAGTAAGAAGGTCAGAGGAATACAATAAACCGATGTGAAGCATCGTAATCTGTAACTAGTGGCACAGGAATGGTTCAAAACATAGACAGTAGGAAAAACCAGTCTCCTTGTACTTGAGTCGGAATTGTGCCTTTGGTATTAATTTCCGATGCAATTTCTGTGTTTCATCGTCAATAAGAAGGTGAGAGGGATACAGTAAACCTGAAGTGAAGCATCGGAATCTATAACTAGTGTCACAGGAATGGTTCAAAGCATAGACAGTAAGAAGAGTCAGTTTTCTTGTACTTAAGTAGGCATTGTGTCTTTTGTATTTAATACCGATTAAACTTCTGCGTTTCATCGTCAATAAAAAGGTCAGAGGGATACAGAAAACCTGAGGTGAAGCATCGGAATCTATAACTAGTGTCACAGGAATGGTTCAAAACATAAACAGTAAGAAGAGTCAGTTTTCTTGTACTTAAGACGGCATTGTGCGTTTTGTATTTCATTCCGAAGCAATTTTTGTGTTTCATCGTCAATAAGAAGGTCATAGGGATACAGTAAAACTGAATTGAAGCATCGGAATCTATAATTAGTGTCACAGGAATGGTTTAAATCATAGACAGTAAGAAGAGCCAGTCTTCATGTACTTGAGTGTACATTGTGCCTTTTGTATTTAATTCCGATGCAATTTCTGTGTTTCATCGTCAATAAGAAGGTCAGGGGGATACAGTACACCCGAAGTGAAGAATCGGAATCTATAACTAGTGTCACAATAATGGTTCAAAGCATAGACAGTAAGAAGAGTCAGTCTTCTTGTACTAAAGTCGGCATTGAGCCTTTTGTATTTAATTCCGATGCAATTTCTGTGTTTCATCGTCAATAAGAAGGTCTGAGGGATACAGTAAGCTTGAAGTGAAGCATCGGAATCTATAACTAGTGTCACAGGAATGAATCAAAGCATAGACAGTAAGAAGAGTCAGTTTTCTTGTACTTAAGACGGCATTGTGCCTTTTGTATTTAATTCCGATGCAATATCTGTCATTCATCGTAAATAAGAAGGTCAGAGGGATACAATAAACCTGATGTGAAGCATCGGAATCTATAACTAGTGGCACAGTAATGGTTCAAATCATAGACAGTAAGAAGAGTCAGTTATCTTGTACTTATGTAGCCATTGTGCCTTTTGTATTTAATTCCGATGCAATTTCTGAGTTTAATCGTCAATAAGGAGGTCGGAGGGATACAGTAACCTAAAGTGAAGCATCGGAATCTACAACTAGTGTCACAGGAATGGTTCAAAACATAGACAGTAAGAAGAGTCAGTCTTCTTGTACTTAAGTCGGCATTGTGCCTTTTGTATTAATTTCCGATGCAATTTCTATGTTTCATCTTCAATAAGAAGGTCCGAGGGATACAGTAAACCTGAAGTGAAGCATCGGAAACTATAACTAGTGTCACAGGAGTGGTTCAAAAGCTAGACAGTAAGATGAGTCAGTTTTCTTGTACTTAAGTCGGCATTGTGCTTTTTGTATTTAATTCCGATGCAATTTCTGTGTTTCATCGTCTATAAGAAGGTGAGAGGGATAAAGTAAACCAGAATTGAAGCATCGGAATCTATAACTAGTGTCACAGGAATGGTTCAAAACATAGACAGTAAGAAGAGTCAGTTTTCTTGTACTTAAGTCGGCATTGTGCCTTTTGTAATTAATTCCGATGTAATTTCTGTGTTTCACCGCCAATAAGAAGTTCAGAGGGAGGCAGTGAACCTGAAGTCGAGCATTCGAATCCATAACTAGTGTCACAGGAATGGTTCAAAACATAGACAGTAAGAAGAGCCAGTCTTCTTGCACTTGAGTCGGCATTGTGCCTTTTGTATTTAATTCCGATGCAATATCTGTGTTTCATCGACAATAAGAGGGTGAGAGGGATACAGGAAAGCTGAAGTGAAGCATCGGAAACTATAACTAGTGTCACAGGAATGGTTCAAAACATAGACAGTAAGAAGAGTCAGTTTTCTTGTACTTAAGTCGGCATTGAGCCTTTTGTATTTAATTCCGATGCATTTTCTATGTTTCATCGTCAATATAAGGTCAGAGGGATACAGTAAACCTGAAGTGAAGCATCGGAATCTATAAGTAGTGTCACAGTAAGGGTCAAGACATAGACAGTAAGAAGAGTCAGTTTTCTTGTACTTATGTTGGCATTGTCCCTTTTGTATTTAATTCCGATGCAATTTCTGTGTTTCGTGGTCAATAAGAAGGTGCATGGGATACAGTAAACCTGAAGTGAAGCATCGGAATCTAAAACCGGTCTCACAGGAAAGGTTCAAAACGTAGACAGTATGAAGAGGCAGCCTTCTTGTACTTGAGTCGGCATTGTGCCTTTTGTATTTAATTCCGATGCAATTTCTGTGTTTCATCGTCAATAAGAAGGTCAGAGGGATACAATAAAGCTGAAGTGAAGCATCGGAATTTATAACTAGTGTCACAGGAATGGTTCAAAACTTAGACAGTAAGAAGAGTCAGTTTTCTTGTACTTATGTCGGCATTGTGCTTTTTGTATTTAATTCCGATGCAATTTCTGTGTTTCATCGTCATAAGAAGGTGAGAGGGATACAGTAAAACTGAATTGAAGCATCGGAATCTATAACTAGTGTCACAGGAATGGTTTAAAACATAGACAGTACGAAGAGCCAGTCTTCTTGTAGTTGAGTCGGCGTTGTGCCTTTTGTTTTTAATTCCGATGTAATTTCTGTGTTACATTGTCAATAAGGAGGTCAGAGGGATACAGTAAACCTGAAGTGAAGCATCGGAATCAATAACTAGTGTCACAGGAATGGTTCAAAACATAGATATTAAGAAAAGTCAGTTTTTTTGTACTTAAATCGGCATTGTGCCTTTTGTATTTAATTCCGATGCAATTTCTGTGTTTCGTCGCCAATAATAGGGTCCAAGTGATACAGTAAACCTGAAGTGAAGAATCGGAATCTATAACTAGTGTCACAGGAATGGTTCAAAGCATAGACAGTAAGAAGAGTCAGTCTTCTTGTACTTGAGTCGGCATTGAGCCTTTTGTATTTAATTCCGATGTAATTTCTGTGTTTCATCGTCAATAAGGTCAGAGGGATACAGTAAGCTTGAAGTGAAGCATCGGAATATATAACTAGTGTTACAGGAATTGTTCAAAACATAGACAGTAAGACGAGTCAGTTTTCTTGTACTTAAGTGGACATTGTGACTTTTGTATTTAATTCCGACGAGATTTCGGTGTTTCATCGTCAACACGAAGGTCAGAGGGATACAGTAAAACTGAAGTGAAGCATCGGAATCTATAACTAGTGTCACAGGAATGGTTCAAAACATAGACAGTAAGAAGATTCAGTTTTCGTGTACTTAAGACGGCATTGTGCCTTTTGTATTTAATTCCGATGCAATATCTGTGTTTCATCGTCAGTAAGAAGGTCAGAGGAATACAATAAACCCGATGTGAAGCATCGTAATCTGTAACTAGTGGCACAGGAATGGTTCAAAACATAGACAGTAGGAAAAACCAGTCTCCTTGTACTTGAGTCGGAATTGTGCCTTTGGTATTAATTTCCGATGCAATTTCTGTGTTTCATCGTCAATAAGAAGGTGAGAGGGATACAGTAAACCTGAAGTGAAGCATCGGAATCTATAACTAGTGTCACAGGAATGGTTCAAAGCATAGACAGTAAGAAGAGTCAGTTTTCTTGTACTTAAGTAGGCATTGTGCCTTTTGTATTTAATTCCGATGCAATTTCTTTGTTTCGTGGTCAATAAGAAGGTCCATGGGATACAGTAAACCTGAAGTGAAGCATCGGAATCTAAAACCGGTCTCACAGGAAATGTTCAAAACGTAGACAGTATGAAGAGCTAGCCTTCTTGTACTTGAGTCGGCATTGTGCCTTTTGTATTTAATTCCGATGCAATTTCTGTGTTTCATCGTCAATAAGAAGGTCAGAGGGATACTATAAAGCTGAAGTGAGGCATCGGAATTTATAACTAGTGTCACAGGAATGGTTCAAAACTTAGACAGTAAGAAGAAACAGTTTTCTTGTACTTATGTCGGCATTGTGCTTTTTGTATTTAATTCCGATGCAATTTCTGTGTTTCATCGTCATAAGAAGGCGAGAGGGATACAGTAAAACTGAATTGAAGCATTGGAATCTATAACGAGTGTCACTGGAATTGTTTAAAACATAGACAGTAAGAAGAGCCAGTCTTCTTGTAGTTGAGTCGGCGTTGTGCCTTTTGTTTTTAATTCCGATGCAATTTCTGTGTTTCATCGTCAATAAGGAGGTCAGAGGGATACAGTAAACCTGAAGTGAAGCATCGGAATCAATAACTAGTGTCACAGGAGTGGTTCAAAATATAGATAGTAAGAAGAGTCAGTTTTTTTGTACTTAAATCAGCATTGTCCCTTTTGTATTTAATTCCGATGCAATTTCTGTGTTTCGTCGTCAATAATAGGGTCCAAGGGACACAGTAAACCTGAAGTGAAGAATCGGAATCTATAACTAGTGTCACAGGAATGGTTCAAAGCATAGACAGTAAGAAGAGTCAATTTTCTTGTACTTAAGTCGGCATTGAGACTTTTGTATTTAATTCCGATGCAATTTCTGTGTTTCATCGCCAATATAAGGTCAGAGGGATACAGTAAACCTGAAGTGAAGCATCGGAATCTATAACTAGTGTCACGGGAATGGTTCAAAACATAGACAGTAAGAAGAGTCAGTTTTCTTGTATTTAAGTTGGCATTGTCCCATCTGTATTTAATTCCGATGCAATTTCTATGTTTCATCGTCAATAACATCGTCAGAGGGTACAGTAAACCTGAAGTGAAGCATCGGAATAGACAACTAGTGTCACAGGAATGGTTCAAAACATAGACACTTAGATGAGTCAGTTTTCCTGTACTTAAGTAGGCATTGTGCTTTTGTATTTAATTCCGATGCAATTTCTGTGGTTCGTGGTCAACAAGAAGGTCCATGGGATACAGTAAACCTGATGTGAAGCATCGGAATTTAAAACCGGTCTCACAGGAAAGGTTCAAAGCATAGACAGTATATTGAGCCAGCCTTCTTGTACTTGAGTCGGCATTGTGCCTTTTGTATTTAATTCCGATGCAATTTTTGTGTTTCATCGTCAATAAGAAGGTCAGAGGGATACAGTAAAACTGAATAGAAACATCGGAATCTATGACTAGTGTCACAGGAATGGTTTAAAACATAGACAGTAAGAAGAGCCAGTCTTCTTGTACTTGAGTCGGCATTGTGCCTTTTGAATTTAATTCCGATACAAATTCTGTGTTTCGACATCGATAAGAAGGTCCAAGAAATACATTAAACCTGAAGTGAAGCATCGGAATCTATAACTAGTGTCACATGAATGGTTCAAAACGTAGACAGTAAGAAGAGTCAGTTTTCTTGTACCTAAGTTGGCATTGTCCCTTTTGTATTTAATTCCGATGCAATTTCTGTGTTTCATCGTCAATAAGATCGTCAGAGGGTACAGTGAACCTGATGTCAAGCGTCGGAATCTAAAACCGGTCTCACAGGAAAGGTTCAAAACATAGACAGTATGAAGAGCCAGCCTTCTCGTACTTGAGTCGGCATTGTGGATTTTGTATTTAATTCCGATGCATTTCTGTGTTTCATCGTCAATACGAAGGTCAGAGGGATACAGTCAACCTTAAGTGAAGCATCGGAATCTATAACTAGTGTCACAGGAATGGTTCAAAACATAGAAAGTAAGAAGAGTCAATTTTTTTGTACTTAAGTTCGCATTGTGCCTTTTGTATTCAATTCCGGTGCAATTTCTGTGTTTCATCGTTAATAAGGAGGTCAGAGGGATACAGCAAACCTGAAGTGAAGCATCGAAATCTATAACTAGTGTCACAGGAATGGTTCAAAACATAGAGAGTAAGAAAAGTCAGTTTTTTTGTACTTAAGTCCGCATTGTGCCTTTTGTATTTAATTCCAATGCAATTTCTGTGCTTCGTCGACAATAATAAGGTCCAAGAGATACAGTAAACCTGAAGTGAAGCATCGGAATCAAAACCGGTGTCACAGAAAACGTTCATAATATAGACAGTAAGAAGAGATTGTCTTCTTGTATTTGAGTCGGCATTGTGCCTTTTGTATTTAATTCCGATGCCATTTCTGTGTTTCATCGTCAATAAGAAGGTCAGCGGGATTCAGTAAACCTGAAGTGAAGAATCGGAATCCATAACTAGTGTCACAGGAATGGTTCAAAGCATAGACAGTAAGAAGAGTCAGTCTTCTTGTACTTAAGTCGGCATTGAGCCATTTGTATTTTATTCCGATGCAATTTCTGTGTTTCATCGTCAATAAGAAGGACAGAGGGATACAGTAAGCTTGAAGTGAAGCATCGGAATAAATAACTAGTGTCACAGGAATGGTTCAAACATAGACAGTAGGACTAGTCAGTTTTCTTGTACCTAAGTGGGCATTGTGTATTTTGAATTTAATTCCGACGAAATTTCTGTGTTTCATCGTCAATAAGAAGGTCAGAGGGATACAGTACACCTGAAGTGAAGCATCGGAATCTATAACTAGTGTCACAGTAATGGTTCAAAACATAGACAGTAAGAAGATACAGATTTCTTGTACTTAAGACGGCATTGTGCCTTTTGTATTTTATTCCGATGCAATATATGTGTTTCATCGTCAATAAGAAGGTGAGAGGGATACAGTAAAACTGAATTGAAGCATCGGAATCTATAACTAGTGTCACAGGAATGGTTTAAAACATAGACAGTAAGAAGAGCCAGTCTTCTTGTAGTTGAGTCGGCATTGTGCCTTTTGTTTTTAATTCCGATGCAATTTCTGTGTATCATCCTCAATAAGGAGGTCAGAGGGATACAGTAAACCTGAAGTGAAGCATCGGAATCAATAACTAGTGTCACAGGAATGGTTCAAAACATAGATGGTAAGAAGAGTCAGTTCCTTTGTACTTAAGTCGGCATTGTGCCTTTTGTATTTAAGTCCGATGCAATTTCTGTGTTTCGTCGTCAATAATAGGGTCCAAGGGATACAGTAAACCTGAAGTGAAGAATCGTAATCTATAACTAGTGTCACAGGAATGGTTCAAAGCATAGACAGTAAGAAGAGTCAGTCTTCTTGTACTTAAGTCGGCATTGAGCCTTTTGTATTTAATTCCGATGCAATTTCTGTGTTTCATCGTCAATAAGAAGGTCAGAGGGATACAGTAAGCTTGAAGTGAAGCATCGGAATATATAACTATCGTCACAGGAATTGTTCAAACATAGACAGTAAGACGAGTCAGTTTTCTTGTACTTAAGTGGACATTGTGACTTTTGTATTT
Source organism: Schistocerca americana (assembly GCF_021461395.2). Lineage (NCBI taxonomy): Eukaryota > Metazoa > Arthropoda > Insecta > Orthoptera > Acrididae > Schistocerca > Schistocerca americana. Next base: position 8,047,875 of record NC_060122.1, on the reverse strand, counting down.
AATTTCGACGAAATTTCGGTGTTTCATCGTCAATACGAATGTCAGAGGGATACAGTAAACCTGAAGTGAAGCATCGGAATCTATAACTAGTGTCACAGGAATGGTTCAAAACATAGAAAGAAGATTCAGTTTTCCTGTTCTTAAGACGGCTTTGTGCCTTTTGTATTTAATTCCAATGCAATATCTGTGTTTCATCGTCAATAAGAAGGTCAGAGGAATACAATAAACCTGATGTGAAGCATCGAAATCTGTAACTAGTGGCACAGGAATGGTTCAAAACATAGACAGTAAGAAGAGCCAGTCTCCTTGTACTTGAGTCGGAATTGTGCTTTTTGTATTTAATTCCGATGCAATTTCTGTGTTTAATCGTCAATAAGAAGTAGAGAGGGATACAGTAAAGCTGTAGTGAAGCATCGGAATCTATAACTAGTGTCACAGGAATGGTTCAAAACATAGAGAGTAAGATGAGACAGTCTTCTTGTACTTAAGTCGGCATTGAGCATTTTGTATTTAATTCCGATGCAATTTCTGTGTTTCATCGCCAATATAAGGTCAGAGGGATACAGTAAACCTGAAGTGAAGCATCGGAATCTATAACTAGTGTCACGGTAATGGTTCAAAACATAGACAGTAAGAAGAGTCAGTTTTCGTGTACTTAAGTTGGCATTGTCCCATCTGTATTTAATTCCGATGCAATTTCTGTGTTTCATCGTCAATAACATCGTCAGAGGGTACAGTAAACCTGAAGTGAAGCATCGGAATCCATAGCTAGTGTCACAGGAATGGTTCAAAACATAGACAGTAAGAAGAGTCAGTTTTATTGTACTTAAGTAGGCATTGTGCTTTTGTATTTTATTCCGATGCAATTTCTGTGTTTCGTGGTCAATAAGAAGGTCCATGGGATACAGTAAACCTGAAGTGAAGCATCGGAATTTAAAACCGGTCTCACAGGAAAGGTTCAAAGCATAGACAGTATGTAGAGCCTGCCTTCTTGTACTTGAGTCGGCATTGTGCCTTTTGTATATAGTTAGGATGCAATTTCTGTGTTTCATCGTCAAAAAGAAGGTCAGAGGGATACAGCAAAGCTGAAGTGAAGCATCGGAATCTATAACTAGTGCCACAGGAATGGATCAAAACTTAGACAGTAAGAAGAGACAGTTTTCTTGTACTTTAGTCGGCATTGTGCCTTTTGTATATAATTCCGATGCAATTTTTGTCTTTCATCGTCAATCAGAAGGTCAGAGGGATACAGTAAACCTGAATTGAAACATCGGAATCTATAACTAGTGGCACAGGAATGGTTTAAAACATAGACAGAAAGAAGAGCCAGTCTTCTTGTACTTGAGTCGGCATTGTGCCTTTTGAATTTAATTCCGATGCAAATTCTGTGTTTCGTCGTCAATAAGAAGGTCCAAGAAATACATTAAACCTGAAGTGAAGCATCCAAATCCATAACTAGTGTCACATGAATGGTTCAAAACATAGACAGTAAGAAGAGACAGTTTTCTTGTACTTTAGTCGGCATTGTGCCTTTTGTATATAATTCCGATGCAATTTTTGTCTTTCATCGTCAATCAGAAGGTCAGAGGGATACAGTAAACCTGAAGTGAAGCATCGGAATCTATAAATAGTGTCACAGGAATGGTTTAAAACATAGAAAGAAAGAAGAGTCAGTTTTTTTGTACTTAAGTTCGCATTGTGCCTTTTGTATTTAATTCCGGTGCAATTTCTGTATTTCATCGTTAATAAGGAGGTCAGAGGGATACAGTAAACCTGAAGTGGAGCATCGGAATCTATAACTAGTGTCACAGGAATGGTTCAAAACATAGAAAGTAAGAAGAGTCAGTTTTTTTGTACTTAAGTTCGCATTGTGACTTTTGTATTTAATTCCGGTGCAATTTCTTTGTTTCGTCGACAATAATAAGGTCCAAGAGATACATTAAACCTGAAGTGAAGCATCGGAATCAAAATCGGTGTCACAGATAAGGTTCATAATAGAGACAGTAAGAAGAGCCAGTCTTCTTGTATTTGAGTCGGCATTGTGCGTTTTGTATTTAATTCCGATGCCATTTCTGTGTTTCATCGTCAATAAGAAGGTCAGCGGGATTCAGTAAACCTGAAGTGAGAAACGGAATCCATAACTAGTGTCACAGGAATGGTTCAAAGCATAGACAGTAAGAAGAGTCAGTCTTCTTGTACCTAAGTGGGCATTGTGTATTTTGAATTTAATTCCGATGAAATTTCTGTGTTTCATCGTCAATAAGAAGGTCAGAGGGATGCAGTACACCTGAAGTGAAGCATCAGAATCTATAACTAGTGTCGCAGGAATGGTTCAAAACTTAGACAGTAAGAAGTGTCAGTTTTCTTGTACTTAAGTAGGCATTGTGCCTTTTGTAAATAGTTCCGATGCTATTTCTGTGTTTCATCGCCTATAAGAAGGTCAGACTGATACAGTAAACATGAAGTGAAGCATCGGAATCTATAACTAGTGTCACAGGAATGGTTCAAAACATTAACAGTAAGAAGAGTCAGTTTTCTTGTACTTAAGTCGTCATTGTGCCTTTTGTATTTAATTCCGATGCAATTTCTGAGTTTCATCGTCAATAAGGAGGACGGAGGGATACAGTAAACATGAAGTGAAGCATCGGAATCTATAACTAGTGTCACAGGAATGGTTCAAAACATAGACAGTAAGAAGAGTCAGTTTTCTTGTATTTATGTCGGCATTGTGCCTTTTGTATATAATTCCGATGCAATTTCTGTGTTTCATCGTCAATAAGAAGGTCAGAGGGATACAGTAAACCTTACGTGAAGCATCGGAATCAATAACTAGTGTCACAGGAATGGTTCAAAACATAGACACTAAGAAGAGTCAGTTTCCTTGTACTTAAGTCGGCATTGTGCCTTTTGTATTTAATTCCGATGCAATATCTGTGTTTCATCGTCTATAAGAAGGTCAGAGGGATACAGTAAACCTGAAGTGAAGCATCGGAATCTATAACTAGTGTCACAGGAATGGTTCAAACATAGACAGTAAGAAGAGTCAGTTTTCTTGTACTTAAGTCGGCATTGTGCCTTTTGTACTTAATTCCGATGCAATTACTGTGTTTCACCGCCAATAACAAGTTCAGAGGGAAGCAGTGAACCTGAAGTCGAGCATCCGAATCCATTACTAGTGTGACAGGAATGGTTCAAAACATAGACAGTAAGAAGAGCCAGACTTCTTGTACTTGAGTCGGCATTGTGCCTCTTGTATTCAATTGCGATGCAATTTCTGTGTTTCATCGTCAATAAGAAGGTCAGAGGGCTACAGTGAAGCTGAAGTGTAACATCGGAATCTATAACTAGCGTCACAATAATGGTTAAAATCATAGAGAGTAAGATGAGACAGTCTTCTTGCACTTAAGTCGGCATTGAGTCTTTTGTATTTAATTCCGATCCAATTTCTGTGTTTCATCGTCAAAATAAGGTCAGAGGGATACAGTAATCCTGAAGTGAAGCATCGAAATCAATAACTAATGTCACAGGAATGGTTCAAAACATAGACAGTAAGAAGAGTCAGTTTTCTTGTACTTAAGTCGGCATTGTGCCTTTTGAATTTAATTCCGATGTAATTTCTGTGTTTCGTGGTCAATAGGAAAGTCCATGGGATACAGTAAACCTGAAGTTAAGCATCGGAAACTAAATTCGGTCTCACAGGAAAGGTTTAAAACATAGACAGTATGAAGAGCCAGCCTTCCTGTACTTGAGTCAGCATTGTGCCTTTTGTATTTAATTCCGATGCAATTTCTGTGTTTCATCGTCAACAAGAAGGTCAGAGGGATACAGTAAAGCTGAGGTGAAGCATCGGAATCTATAACTAGTGTCACAGGAATGGTTCAATACTTAGACACTACGAAGAGTCAGTTTTATTGTACTTATGTCGGCATTGTGCTTTTTGTATTTATTTCCGATGCACTTTCTGTGTTTCATCGTCAATAAGAAGGTCAGAGGGATACAGTAAACCTGAAGTGAAGAATCTGAATCTATAACTAGTGTCACAGGAATGGTTCAAACATAGACAGTAAGAAGAGTCAGATTTATTGTACTTAAGTCGGCTTTGTGCCTTTTGTATTTAATACCGTGGCAATTTCTGTGTTTCATAGTCAATACGAAGGTCAGAGGGATACAGTAAACCTGAGGTGAAGCATCGGAATCTATAACTAGTGTCACAGGAATGGTTCAAACCATAGACAGTAAGAAGAGTCAGTCTTCTTGTACTTAAGTCGGCATTGTGCCTTTTGTATTAATTTCCGATGCAATTTCTATGTTTCATCTTCAATAAGAAGGTCCGAGGGATACAGTAAACCTGAAGTGAAGCATCGGAAACTATAACTACTGTCACAGCAGTGGTTCAAAGCATAGACAGTAAGAAGAGTCAGTTTTCTTCTACTTAAGTCGGCATTGTGCCTTTTGTATTTAATTCCGATGCAATTTCTGTGTTTCATCGTCTATAAGAACGTCAGAGGGATACAGTAAACCTGAAGTGAACCATCGGAATCTAAAACTAGTGTCACAGGAATGGTTCAAAACATAGACAGTAAGAAGAGTCAGTTTTCTTGTACTTATGTCGACATTGTGCCTTTTGTAATTACTTCCAATGCACTTTTTGTGTTTCACCGCCAATAAGAAGTTCAGAGGGAGGCAGTGAACCTGATGTCGAGCATCCGAATCCATAACTAGTGTCACAGGAATGGTTCAAAACATAGAGAGTAAGATGAGACAGTCTTCTTGTACTTAAGTCGGCATTGAGCCTTTTGTATTTAATTCCGATGCATTTTCTGTGTTTCATCGTCAATATAAGGTCAGAGGGATACAGTAAACCTGAAGTGAAGCATCGGAATTTATAAGTAGTGTCACAGTAAGGGTCAAAACATAGACAGTAAGAAGAGTCAGTTTTCTTGTACTTAAGTTGGCATTGTCCCTTTTGTATTTCATTCCGATGCAATTTCTGTGTTTCATCGTCAATAAGATCGTCAGAGGGTACAGTAAACCTGAAGTGAAGCATCGGAATCTATAACTAGTGTCACAGGAATGGTTCAAAACGTAGACAGTAAGAAGAGTCAGTTTTCTTGTACTTAAGTAGGCATTGTGCCTTTTGTATTTAATTCCGATGCAATTTCTGTGCTTCGTGGTCAATAAGAAGGTCCATGGGATACAGTAAACCTGAAGTGAAGCATCGGAATCTAAAACCGGTCTCACAGGAAAGGTTCAAACGTAGACAGTATGAAGAGCCAGCCTTCTTGTACTTGAGTCGGCATTGTGCCTTTTGTATTTAATTCCGATGCAATTTCTGTGTTTCATCGTCAATAAGAAGGTCAGAGGGATACAATAAAGCTGAAGTGAAGCATCGGAATTTATAACTAGTGTCACAGGAATGGTTCAAAACTTAGACAGTAAGAAGAGTCAGTTTTCTTGTACTTATGTCGGCATTGTGCTTTTTGTATTTAATTCCGATGCAATTTCTGTGTTCCATCGTCAATAAGAAGGTGAGAGGGATACAGTAAAACTGAATTGAAGCTTCGGAATCTATAACTAGTGTCACAGGAATGGTTTAAAACATAGACAGTAAGAAGAGCCAGTCTTCTTGTAGTTGAGTCGGCATTGTGCCTTTTGTATTTCATTCCGATGCAATTTCTGTGTTTCATCGTCAATAAGGAGGTCAGAGGGATACAGTAAACCTGAAGTGATGAATCGGAATCAATAACTAGTGTCACAGGTATGGTTCAAAACATAGATAGTAAGAAGAGTCGGTTTTTTGGTACTTAAGTCGGCATTGTGCCTTTTGTATTTAATTCCGATGCAATTTCTGTGTTTCATCGTCACCAATAAGGTCCAAGGGATATGGTAAACCTGAAGTGAAGAATCGGCATCTATAACTAGTGTCACAGGAATGGTTCAAAGCATAGACAGTAAGATGAGTCAGTCTTCTTGTACTTAAGACGGCATTGAGCCTTTTGTATTTAATTCCGATGCAATTTCTGTTTTTCATCGTCAATAAGAAGGTCAGAGGGATACAGTAATCTTGAAGTGAAGCATCGGAATATATAACTAGTGTCACAGGAATGGTTCAAATCATAGACAGTAAGATGAGTCAGTTTTTTTGTACTTAAGTGGACATTGTGACTTTTGTATTTAATTCCGACGAAATTTCGGTGTTTCATCGTCAATACGAAGGTCAGAGGGATACAGTAAACCTGAAGTGAAGCATCGGAATCTATAACTAGTGTCACAGGAATGGTTCAAAACATAGACAGTAAGAAGAGCCAGTCTCCTTGTACTTGAGTCGGAATTGTGCCTTTTGTATTTAATTCCGATGCAATTTCTGTGTTTCGTGGTCAATAAGAAGGTGGATGGGATACAGTAAACCTGAAGTGAAGCATCGGAATTTAAAACCGGTCTCACAGGAAAGGTTCAAAGCATAGACAGTATGTAGAGCCAGCCTTCTTGTACTTGAGTCGGCATTGTGCCTTTTGTATATAATTCCGATGTAATTTCTGTGTTTCATCGTCAAAAAGAAGGTCAGAGGGATACAGTAAAGCTAAAGTGAAGCATCGGAATCTATAACTAGTGTCACAGAAATGGTTCAAAACTTAGACAGTAAGAAGAGTCAGTTTTCTTGTACTTAAGTCGGCATTGTGCCTTTTGTATTTAATTCCGATGCAATTTTTGTGTTTCATCGTCAATAAGAAGGTCAGAGGGATACAGTAAAACTGAATTGAAACATCGGAATCTATAACTAGTGTCACAGGAATGGTTTAAAACATAGACAGTAAGAAGAGACAGTCTTCCTGTACTTGAGTCGGCATTGTGGCTTTTGAATTTAATTCCGATGCAAATTCTGTGTTCCGTCGTCAATAAGAAGGTCCAAGAAATACATTAAACCTAAAGTGAAGCATCGGAATCTATAACTAGTGTCACATGAATGGTTCAAAACATAGACAGTAAGAAGAGTCAGTTTTCTTGTACCTAAGTTGGCATTGTCCCTTTTGTATTTAATTCCGATGCAATTTCTGTGTTTCATCGTCAATAAGATCGTCAGAGGGTACAGTAAACCTGAAGTGAGGCATCGGAATCTAAAACCCGCCTCACAGTAAAGGTTCAAAACATAGACAGTATGAAGAGCCAGCCTTCTTGTACTTGAGTCGGCATTGTGCCTTTTGTATTTAATTCCGATGCAATTTCTGTGTTTCATCGTCAATAAGAAGGTCAGAGGGATACAGCAAAGCTGAAGTGAAGCATCGGAATCTATAACTAGTGTCACAGGAATGGTTCAAAACTTAGACAATAAGAAGAGTCAGTTTTCTTGTACTTAAGTCGGAATTGTGCTTTTTCCATTTAATTCCGAAGCAATTTCTGTCTTTCATCGTCACTATGAAGACCAGAGGGATACAGTAAAACTGAATTGAAGCATCGGAATCTATATCTAGTGTCACAAAAATGGTTTAAAACATAGACAGTAAGAAGAGCCTGTCTTCCATTACTTGAGTCGGCATTGTGCCTTTTGTATTTAATTCCGATGTAATTTCTGTGTTTCATCGTTAATAAGGAGGTCAGAGGGATACAGTAAACCTCAAGTGAAGCATCGGAATCTATAACTAGTGTCACAGGAATGGTTCAAAACATAGAAAGCAAGAAGAGTCAGTTTTTTTGCACTTAAGTTCGCATTGTGCCTTTTGTATTTAATTCCGGTGCAATTTCTGTGTTTCGTCGTCAATAATAAGGTCCAAGGGATACAGTAAACCTGAAGTGAAGCATCGGAATCTAAACCGGTGTCACAGAAAAGGTACATAATATAGACAGTAAGAAGAGCCAGTCTTCTTGTATTTGAGTCGGCATTGTGCCTTTTGTATTTAATTCCGATGCAATTTCTGTGTTTCATCGTCAATAAGACGGTCAGCGGGATTCAGTAAACCTGAAGTGAAGAATCGGAATCCATAACTAGTGTCACAGGAATGGTTCAAAACATAGACAGTAAGAAGAGTCAGTTTTCTTGTACTTAAGTCGGCATTGTGCTTTTGTATTTAATTCCGATGCAATTTCTGTGTTTCATCGTCAATAAGAAGGTCAGACTGATACAGTAAACATGAATTGAAGCATCGGAATCTATAACAATGTCACAGGAATGGTTCAAAACATTGACAGTAAGAAGAGTCAGTTTTCTTGTACTTAAGTCGGCATTGAGCCTTATGTATTTAATTCCGATGCAATTTCTGTGTTTCATCGTCAATAAGAAGGTCAGAGGGTTACAGTAAACCTTACGTGAAGCATCGGAATCTATAACTAGTGTCACAGGAATGGTTCAAAACATAGGCAGTAAGAAGAGTCAGTTTTCTTGTACTTAAGTCGGCATTGTACCTTTTGTATTTAATTCCGATGCAATATCTGTGTTTCATCGTCTATAAGAAGGTCAGAGGGATTCAGTAAACCTGAAGTGAAGCTTCGGAATCTATAACTAGTGTCACAGGAATGGTTCAAACATAGACAGTAAGAAGAGTCAGTTGTCTTGTACTTTAGTCGGCATTGTGCCTTTTGTATTTAATTCCGATGCAATTACTGTGTTTCACCGCCAATAAGAAGTTCAGAGGGAGGCAGTGAACCTGAATTCGAGCATCCGAATCCATAACTAATGTGACAGGAATGGTTCAAAACATAGACAGTAAGAAGAGCCAGACTTCTTGTACTTGAGTCGGCATTGTGCCTTTTGTATTTAATTCCGATGCAATTTCTGTGTTTCATCGACAATAAGGAGGTCAGAGGGATACAGTAAACCTGAAGTGAAGCATCGGAATCTATAACTAGTGTCACAGGAATGGTTCAAAACATAGACAGTAAGAAGAGCCAGTCTTCTTGTACTTGAGTCGGAATTGTGCCTTTTGTATTTAATTCCGATGCAATTTCTGTGTTTCATCGTCAATAAGAAGGTCAGAGGGCTACAGTATAGCTGAAGTGAAGCATCGGAATCTATAACTAGCGTCACAGGAATGGTTAAATTCATAGAGAGTAAGATGAGGCAGTCTTCTTGTACTTAAGTCGGCATTGAGCCTTTTGTATTTAATTCCGATGCAATTTCTGTGTTTCATCGTCAATATAAGGTCAGAGGGATACAGTAAACCTGAAGTGAAGCATCGGAATCAATAACTAGTGTCACAGGAATGGTTCAAAACATAGACAGTAAGAAGAGTCAGTTTTCTTGTACTTAAGTCGGCATTGTGCCGTTTGAATTTAATTCCGATGTAATTTCTGTGTTTCGTGGTCAATAAGAAGGTCCATGGGATACAGTAAACCTGAAGTGAAGCATCGGAATCTAAAATCGGTCTCACAGGAAAGGTTCAAAACATAGACAGTATGATGAGCCAGCCTTCTTGTACTTGAGTCAGCATTGTGCCTTTTGTATTTAATTCCGATGCAATTTCTGTGTTTCATCGTCAACAAGAAGGTCAGAGGGATACAGTAAAGCTGAAGTGAAGCATCGGAATCTGTAACTAGTGTCACAGGAATGGTTCAAAACGTAGACAGTAAGAGGGGTCAGTCTTCTTGTACTTAAGTCGGCATTGTGCCTTTTGTATTAATTTTCCGATGCAATTTCTATGCTTCATCTTCGATAAGATGGTCCGAGGGATACAGTAAACCTGAAGTGAAGCATCGGAAACTATAACTAGTGTCACAGGAGTGGTTCAAAACATAGAGAGTAAGAAGAGTCAGTTTTCTTGTACTTAAGTCGGCATTGTGCCTTTTGTATTTAATTCCGATGCAATTTCTGTGTTTCATCGTCTATAAGAAGGTCTGAGGGATACAGTAAACCTGAAGTGAAGCATCGGAATCTATAACTAGTGTCTCAGGAATGGTTTAAAACATAGACAGTAAGAAGAGTCAGTTTTCTTGTACTTATGTCGGCATTGTGCCTTTTGTATATAATTCCAATGCAATTTCTGTGTTTCACAGCCAATAAGAAGTTCAGAGGGAGGCAGTGAACCTGAAGTCGAGCACCCGAATCCATTACTAGTGTCACAGGTATGGTTCAAAACATAGACAGTAAGAATATCCAGTCTTCTTGTACTTGAGTCGGCATTGTGCCTTTTGTATTTAATTCCGATGCAATAACTGTGTTTCATCGACAATAAGGAGGTCAGAGGGATACAGTAAAGCTGAAGTGAAGCATCGGAATCTATAACTAGTGTCACAGGAATGGTTCAAAACATAGAGAGTAAGATGAGACAGTCTTCTTGCACTTAAGTCGGCATTGAGCCTTTTGTATTTAATTCCGATGCGTTTTCTGTGTTTCATCGTCAATATAAGGTCAGAGGGATACAGTAAACCTGAAGTGAAGCATCGGAATTTATAAGTAGTGTCACAGTAAGGGTCAAATCATAGACAGTAAGAACAGTCAGTTTTCTTGTACTTAAGTTGGCATTGTCCCTTTTGTATTTCATTCCGATGCAATTTCTGTGTTTCATCGTCAATAAGATCGTCAGAGGGTACAGTAAACCTGAAGTGAAGCATCGGAATCTATGACTAGTGTCACAGGAATGGTTCAAAACAATGACAGTAAGAAGTGTCAGTTTTCATGTACTTAAGTAGGCATAGTGCCTTTTGTATTTAATTCCGATGCAATTTCTGTGTTTCGTGGTCAATAAGAAGGTCCATGGGATACAGTAAACCTGAAGTGAAGCATCGGAATCTAAAACCGGTCTCACAGGAAAGGTTCAAAACGTAGACAGTATGAAGAGCCAGCCTTCTTGTACTTGAGTCGGCATTGTCCCTTTTGTATTTAATTCCGATGCAATTTCTGTGTTTCATCGTCAATAAGAAGGTCAGAAAGATACAATAAAGCTGTAGTGAAGCATCGGAATCTATAACTAGTGTGACAGGAATGGTTCAAATCTCAGACAGTAAGAAGAGTCAGTTTTCATGTACTTAAGTCGGCATTTGCCTTTTGTATTTAATTCCGATGCAATTTCTTGTTTCATCGTCAATAAGAAGGTCAGAGGGATACAGTAAAACTGAATTGAAGCATCGGAATTTATAACTAGTGTCACAGGAATGGTTTATAACATAGACAGTAAGAAGAGCCAGTCTTTTTGTACTTGAGTCGGCATTGTGCCTTTTGTATTTAATTCCGATGCAATTTCTGTGTTTCATCGTCAATAAGGAGGTCAGAGGTATACAGTAAACCTTAAGTGAAGCATCGGAATCTTTAACTAGTGTCACAGGAATGGTTCAAACCATAGATAGTTAGAAGAGTCAGTTTTTTTGTACTTAAGTCGGCATTGTGCCTTTTGTATTTAATTCCGGTGCAATTTCTGTGTTTCATCGTCAATAAGAAGGTCAGAGGGATACAGTAAGCTTGAAGTGAAGCATCGGAATCTATAACTAGTGTCACAGGAATGGTTCAAAACATAGACAGTAAGAAGATTTAGTTTTCGTGTACTTAAGACGGCATTGTGCCTTTTGTATTTAATTCCGATGCAATATCTGTGTTTCATCCTCAATAAGAAGGTCAGAGGGATACAATAAACCTGATGTGAAGCATCGAAATCTGTAACTAGTGGCACAGGAATGGTTCAAAACGTAGGCAGTAAGAAGAGTCAGTTATCTTTTACTTAAGTAGGCATTGTGCTTTTGTATTTAATTCCGATGCTATTTCTGTGTTTCATCGTCAATAAGAAGGTCGGAGGGATACAGTACACCTGAAGTGAAGCATCAGAATCTATAACTAGTGTCACAGGAATGGTTCAAAGCATAGACAGTACGAAGAGTCAGTTTTCTTGTACTTAAGTAGGCATTGTGCCTTTTGTATATAATTCCGATGAAATTTCTGTGTTTCATCGTCAATAAGAAGGTCAGACTGATACAGTAAACAAGAAGTGAGGCATCGGAATCTATAGCTAGTGTCACAGGAATGGTTCAAATCATAGACAGTAGGAAGTGTCAGTTTTCTTGTACTTAAGTTGTCATTGTGCCTTTTGTATTTAATTCCGATGCAATTTCTGAGTTTCATCGTCAATAAGGATGTTGGAAGGATACAGTAAACCTAAAGTGAAGAATAGGAATCTATTACTAGTGTCACAGGAATGGTTCAAAGCATAGACAGTAAGAAGGGCCAGTCTTCTTGTACTTGAGTCGGAATTGTGCCTTTTGTATTTAATTCCGATGCAATTTCTGTGTTTCATCGTCAATAAAAAGGTGAGAGGGATACAGTAAAGCTGAAGTGAAGCATCGGAATCTATAACTAGTGTCACAGGAATGGTTCAGAACATAGAGTGTAAGATGGGAGAGTTTTCTTGTACTTAAGTCGGCATTGAGCCTTTTGTATTTAATTCCGATGCAATCTCTGTGTTTCATCCTCAATATAAGGTCAGAGGGATGCAGTAAACCTCAAGTGAAGCATCGGAATCTATAACTAGTGTCACAGGAATGGTTCAAAACATAGACAGTAAGAAGAGTCAGTTTTCTTGTACTTATGTTGGCATTGTCCCTTTTGTATTTAATTCCGATGCATTATCTGTGTTTCATCGTCAATAAGATCGTCAGAGGGTACAGTAAACCTGAAGTGAAGCATCGGAATCCATAACTAGTGTCACAGGAATGGTTCAAAACATAGACAGTAAGAAGAGTCAGTTTTCATGTACTTAATTAGGCATGCGCCTTTTGTATTTAATTCCGATGCAATTTCTGTGTTTCGTGGTCAATAAGAAGGTATATGGGATACAGTAAACCTGAAGTGAAACATCGGAATCTAAAACCGGTCTCACAGGAAAGGTTCAAAACATAGACAGTATGAAGAGCCAGCCTTCTTGTACTTGAGTCGGCATTGTGCCTTTTGTATATAATTCCGATGCAATTTCTGTGTTTCATCGTAAAAAAGAAGGTCAGAGGGATACAGTAAAGCTGAAGTGAAGCATCGGAATCCATAACTAGTGTCACAGGAATGGTTCAAAACATAGACAGTAAGAAGAGTCAGTTTTCATGTACTTAATTAGGCATGCGCCTTTTGTATTTAATTCCGATGCAATTTCTGTGTTTCATCGTCAATAAGAAGGTCAGCGGGATTCAGTAAATCTGAAGTGAAGAATCGGAATCCATAACTAGTGTCACAGGAATGGTTCAAAGCATAGACAGTAAGAAGAGTCAGTCTTCTTGTACTTAAGTCGGCATTGAGCCATTTGTATTTAATTCCGATGCAATTTCTGCGTTTCATCGTCAATAAGATGGTCAGAGGGATACAGTAAGCTTGAGGTGAAGCATCGGAATAAATAACTAGTGTCACAGGAATGGTTCAAAACATAGACAGTAAGACGAGTCAGTTATCTTGTACTTAAGTGGACATTGTGTCTTTTGTATTTAATTCCGATGAAATTTCTGTGTTTCATCGTTAATAAGAAGGTCAGAGGGATACAGTAAACCTGAGGGGGAGCATCGGAATCTATATCTAGTGTCACAGGAATGGTACAAAACATAGTCAGTAAGAAGATTCAGATTTATTGTACATAAGACGGCATTGCGCCTTTTGTATTTAATTGCGATGCAATATCTGTGTTTCATCGTCAATAAGAAGGTCAGAGGAATACAATAAACCTGATGTGAAACATCGGAATCTATAACTACTGGCACAGGAATGGTTCAAAACATAGACAGTAAGAAGAGTCAGTTATCTTGTACTTAAGTAGGCATTATTCTTTTGTATTTAATTCCAATGCAATTTCTGTGTTTCATCGGCAATAAGAAGGTCAGAGGGATACAGTACACCTGAAATGAAGCATCAGAATCTATAACTAGTGTCACAGGAATGGTTCAAAACTTAGACTGTAAGAAGAGTCAGTTTTCTTGTACTTAAGTAGGCATTGTGCCTTTTGTATATAATTCCGATGCAATTTCTGTGTTTCATCGTCAATGAGACGGTCAGAGGAATACAATAAACCTGATGTGACGCATCGAAATCTGTAACTAGTGGCACAGGAATGGTTCAAAGCATAGACAGTAAGAAGAGACAGTCTCCTTGTACTTGAGTCGGAATTGTGCCTTTTGTATTTAATTCCGATGCAATTTCTGTGTTTCATCGTCAATAAGAAGGAGAGAGGGATACAGTAAAGCAGAAGTGAAGTATCGGAATCTATAACTAGTGTCACAGGAATGGTTCAAAACATAGAGAGTAAGATGAGACAGTCTTCTTATACTTAAGTCGGCATTGAGCATTTTGTATTTAATTCCGATGCAATTTCTGTGTTTCATCGCCAATATAAGGTCAGAGGGATACAGTAAACCTGAAATGAAGCATCGGAATCTATAACTAGTGTCACGGGAATGGTTCAAAGCATAGACACTAAGAAGAGTCAGTTTTCTTGTACTTAACCCTGCTGTTCTGTTCACTTTTACTTGACATATATACTGTTCGGGTCAATATGACCCGACATATCAAAATGCTTTAGAAACATAAATTTTGGTACAGTTTTAGCTATCGACATTGTTGTTCTATTCCAGTACCTTGTTAGTAATAATAATAATAATAATAATAATAATAATAATGGTAATAATAATAATAATAACAATGCATACAACTTTATTGAGGGATATTTTTCATTTAAATATGCACATAAATTTGAAACAACAGACAGTTTCCATTACAGGCATTCAACTTAGAAAGCACTACAGTTTTTCCATACTTCTATTCTTATTGTTGACAGTTTAGACGTAAGTATTGACATTTTCTAACAACAGACAGTTGTCATTACAGATATTCATCTTAGAGCACACTACAGTACAGAACACACTACAGTTTTTTTATTACATTCCAACATAGAAAGCACTACAACTTTAGAATCCTCTCTTCTTACTGATTGTAGTTTAGGCACAAGTATTCACATAAATTTGAAACAACAGAATTTTCAATACAATCATCTTATAAAATACTACAGTTCTTTTCTTACTGCTTGCACTGTGGACACAAGTAGGTTACATGTTTCTTGCAAATATGTTTACTACATTTTCCACACACCATGTTTGTTTTATTGTCATTACTTGATGGACAGAACTTACAGCGTGCACGTTTTGTAGATTTTCTTGTTGTTACCGATTCTGACACACCACCCACATCATTCGGGTTTTGGATGCTTGTGACCATTCTCAAAGAATCTTCTGTTCTTGGGAAATGCGTTCTTGATGCAATATGTTCTTTTATCAGTGACTTTCCAAGTTCCTCCAAGAATATTCTCCTTCTAGTCAATTTGCTTGCATTCCAATTAGGGTCAACCGAAATCCACAAAACGTATGCATTATAAGCAGAAACATCAAGAATATTGTAGAAAACTATCATTGGCCACCTATTACTTTTTCGTTTGCATGTATATGTACCTAATAACTGATCAAGCGTGTCTACAGCACCTTTGGTTGAATTATAGTCCAAAATCATTTTTGGCTTCTTATCAGCCCTGTCACTGATTTCCGCATCATGGTGGAGAGTGCTCATAAGTACAACATTCTTGTGTCTCTTAGGAATATAATTAACCACAGTAGTGTCATTTGTGAAGTAAAATGAAGAGCTGTGTACCTCCTTGTTGGTCATTTTGTGTGGAAGCTCCGGCTTATTTTTCCGTATAGTTCCCAACATAGTCAATTTCCTTTTCAGAAGCAGCTGCCCCAAATTGTACGACGTAAAAAAGTTGTCACACGTGATATTCTGACCACGTAACTCAGAAGTGAGATCAGATACCACCCTCATTCCCTGATTTCTTTCTGGTGCCGCTCCACTCACCTTTCCTGTATAAATTTGGGCTTTCAGTACGTATGAAGTTTTGCTGTCACACATGGTCCATATTTTGATCCCATATTTTGCCGGTTTACTTGGGATATACTGCTTGAATGGACAGCGACCTCTAAATGCTACTAACTGCTCGTCAACAGTAACATTTTCTCCTGGATTATACAGTTTAGGAAGGACCTCTACCCACTTCTCCCAAATACTACGAATTGCGGCAAGTTTGTCAGTACGTCGTCTTTCCTCTCTAGTAGATTTCTTGTCAAATCGCAGGACACGTGATATCTTACAGAATGTTTCATGAGACATGGTTGCTCGAAATATGTTTCGCCCAGTATCTTTATCCCACAAACTTTTTGTAGACTCCCCATGAGATCGATATACACCCGCTAGGAGTAAGAGTCCTAAGTATGCATGGAAAACAGAACCATCAATATCTGTCCACTGTTCACCATAAACTCGCTGCCCTTCAATATTTGTCATCTCTATTATTTCATTTTGAAGCGCTGTGTGAAATACTGCTTCAAATGAACATTTTACATCAGATATTCTGCTGACTGCATACCTGGTAACTCCTGGGGTACTCTTGATGATGTTCGAAGCTGGTAGGCGACCATGTTGTGCTGGTGGATGCAACTGCCATTCTATATTCCCATTTTTAGAAAGAAAAGTCTCTACACTATTTTGTATGGGCTGTGGACTGTCGTAACTGTCATCGGAACACTCGCTTTCAGATGCATTGCTGATGTGATCTTCAAACTCAGAAAGTGATCCTTCATCTGGTGAGGCATTTACTATTTCTTCCAACTCACGATCATTCAATGGTCTCATCGCCATGGTGTCACAAGTCAAACTGGGCAGAAACAAAGCATTCCAATTATTGAGAACTGCCAATTATTATTTCCTGGGGAAAGCAACAAACAAGCCCATTGTTGTGAACGCATGGAGCTTTAGGTGATTGTTGAGAGTAAGTTGGAATGATGCAGTCACTATTCCCACACAACACAACAAAAATAATTTTCGCCATTTCCAGATTTTAGAAATAAATACGAGTTACACTAAACATATTTGTGTCGGGTCATTATGACCCGAACATTACATATGCAACTATTACAGTTGAAGCCCAAACTTCTTAAACTTTTTTAAAACCTTTTAAAACACATGCTGCTCATCCATTTTCAGACAAAGTCACAAAGTTTCATAAATATATATTGGTATTTACATAATGTAAAATAACGTTCATATTCGTTTCGGGTCATATAGACCCGAACAGAACAGCAGGGTTAAGTAGGCATAGTGCCTTTTGTATTTAATTCCGATGCAATTTCTGTGTTTCGTGGTCAATAAGAAGGTCCATGGGATACAGTAAACCTGAAGTGAAGCATCGGAATCTAAAACCGGTCTCACAGGAAAGGTTCAAAACGTAGACAGTATGAAGAGCCAGCCTTATTGCACTTGAGTCGGCATTTTCCCTTTTGTATTTAATTCCGAAGCAATTTCTGTGTTTCATCGTCAATGAGAAGGTCAGGAAGATACAATAAAGCTGAAGTGAAGCATCGGAATCTATAACTAGTGTGACAGGAATGGTTCAAATCTTAGACAGTAAGAAGAGTCAGTTTTCTTGTACTTAAGTCGGCATTTGCCTTTTGTATTTAATTCCGATGCAATTTCTTGTTTCATCGTCAATAAGAAGGTCAGAGGGATACAGTAAAACTGAATTGAAGCATCGGAATCTATAACTAGTGTCACAGGAATGGTTTATAACATAGACAGTAAGAAGAGCCAGTCTTCTTGTACTTGAGTCGGCATTGTGCCTTTTGTATTTAATTCCGATGCAATTTCTGTGTTTCACGTCAATAAGGAGGTCAGAGGGATACAGTAAACCTGAAGTGAAGCATCGGAATCTATAACTAGTGTCACAGGAATGGTTCAAAACATAGATAGTAAGAAGAGTCAGTTTTTTTTGTACTTAAGTCGGCATTGTGCCTTTTGTATTTAATTCCGATGCAATTTCTGTGTTTCGTCGTCAATAATAAGGTCCAAGGGATACAGTAAGCCTGAAGTGAAGAATCGGAATCTGTAACTAGTGTCACAGGAATGGTTCAAAGCATAGACAGTAAGAAGAGTCAGTCTTCTTGTACTCATGTCGGCATTGAGACTTTTGTATTTAATTCCGGTGCAATTTCTGTGTTTCATCGTCAATAGGAATGTCAGAGGGATACAGTAAGCTTGAAGTGAAGCATCGGAATATATAACTAGTGTCACAGGAATGGTTCAAAACATAGACAGTAAGACGAGTTAGTTTTCTTGTACTTAAGTGGACATTGTGACTTTTGTATTTAATTCCGATGAAATTTCGGTGTTTCATCGTCAATACGAAGGTCAGAGGGATACAGTAAACCTGAAGTGAAGCATCGGAATCTATAACTAGTGTCACAGGAATGGTTCAAAACATAGACAGTAAGAAGATTTAGTTTTCGTGTACTTAAGACAGCATTGTGCCTTTTGTATTTAATTCCGATGCAATATCTGTGTTTCATCGTCAATAAGAAAGTCAGAGGGATACAATAAACCTGAAGTGAAGCATCAAAATCTATAACTAGTGTCACAGGAATGGTTCAAAGCATAGACAGTACGTAGAGTCAGTTTTCTTGTACTTCAGTAGGCATTGTGCCTTTTGTATATAATTCCGATGAAATTTCTGTGTTTCATCGTCAATAAGAAGGTCAGACTGATACAGTAAACAAGAAGTGAGGCATCGGAATCTATAACTAGTGTCACAGGAATGGTTCAAAATATAGACAGTAAGAAGTGTCAGTTTTCTTGTACTTAAGTTGTCATTGTGCCTTTTGTATTTAATTCCGATGCAATTTCTGAGTTTCATCGTCAATAAGGAGGTCGGAAGGATACAGTAAACCTAAAGTGAAGCATCGGAATCTATTACTAGTGTCACAGGAATGGTTCAAAACATAGACAGTAAGAAGAGTCAGTTTTCTTGTACTTATGTTGGCATTGTCCCTTTTGTATTTAATTCCGATGCAATTTCTGTGTTTCGTGGTCAATAAGAAGGTCCATGGGATACAGTAAACCTGAAGTGAAACATCGGAATCTAAAACCGGTCTCACAGGAAAGGTTCAAAACATAGACAGTATGAAGAGCCAGCCTTCTTGTACTTGAGTCGGCATTGTGCCTTTTGTATATAATTCCGATGCAATTTCTGTGTTTCATCGTAAAAAAGAAGGTCAGAGGGATGCAGTAAACCTGAAGAGAAGCATCGGAATCCATAACTAGTGTCACAGGAATGGTTCAAAACATAGACAGTAAGAAGAGTCAGTTTTCTTGTACTTATGTTGGCATTGTCCCTTTTGTATTTAATTCCGATGCAATTTCTGTGTTTCATCGTCAATAAGATCGTCAGAGGGTACAGTAAACCTGAAGTGAAGCATCGGAATCTATAACTGCTGTCACAGGAATGGTTCATAACATAGACAGTAGGAAGAGACAGTTTTATTGTACTTAAGTAGGCATTGTGCCTTTTGTATTTAATTCCGATGCAATTTCTGTGTTTCGTGGTCAATAACAAGGTCCATGGGATACAGTAAGTCTGAAGTGAAGCATCGGAATCTAAATCCGGTCTCACAGGAAAGGTTCATAACATAGACAGTAAGAAGAGCCAGCCTTCTTGTATTTGAGTCGGCATTGTGCCTTTTGTATTTAATTCCAATGCAATTTCTGTGTTTCATCGTCAGTAAGAAGGTCAGCGGGATTCAGTAAATCTGAAGTGAAGAATCGGAATCCATAACTAGTGTCACAGGAATGGTTCAAAGCATAGACAGTAAGAAGAGTCAGTCTTCTTGTACTTATGTCGGCATTGAGCCATTTGTATTTAATTCCGATGCAATTTCTGTGTTTCATCGTCAATAAGATGGTCAGAGGGATACAGTAAGCTTGAAGTGAAGCATCGGAATAAATAACTAGTGTCACAGGAATGGTTCAAAACATAGACAGTAAGAAGATTCAGATTTATTGTACTTAAGACGGCATTGTGCCTTTTGTATGTAATTGCGATGCAATATCTGTGTTTCATCGTCAATAAGAAGGTCAGAGGGATACAATAAACCTGATGTGAAACATCGGAATCTATAACTACTGGCACAGGAATGGTTCAAAACATAGACAGTAAGAAGAGCCAGTCTCCTTGTACTTGAGTCGGAATTGTGCCTTTTGCATTTAATTCCGATGCAATTTCTGTGTTTCATCGTCAATAAGAAGGAGAGAGGGATACAGTAAAGCTGAAGTGAAGTAACGGAATCTATAACTAGAGTCACAGGAATGGTTCAAATCATAGAGAGTAAGATGAGACAGTCTTCTTGTACTTAAGTCGGCATTGAGCATTTTGTATTTAATTCCGATGCAATTTCTGTGTTTCATCGCCAATATAAGGTCAGAGGGATACAGTAAACCTGAAGTGAAGCATCGGAATCTATAACTAGTGTCACGGGAATGGTTCAAACATAGACACTAAGAAGAGTCAGTTTTCTTGTACTTAAGTTGGCATTGTCCCATCTGTATTTAATTCCGATGCAATTTCTGTGTTTCATCGTCAATAAGATCGTCAGAGAGTACAGTAAACCTGAAGTGAAGCATCGGAATCCATAACTAGTGTCACAGGAATGGTTCAAAACATAGACAGTAAGAAGAAACAGTTTTCTTGTACTTAAGTAAGCATTGTGCCTTTTGTATTTGATTCCGATGCAATTTCTGTGTTACGTGGTCAATAAGAAGGTCCATGGGATACAGTAAACCTGAAGTTAAGCATCGGAATCTATAACTAGTGTCACAGGAATGGTTCAAAACATAGAAAGTAAGAAGAGTCAGTTTTTTTGTACTTAAGTTCGCATTGTGCCTTTTGTATTTAATTCCGGTGCAATTTCTGTGTTTCGTCGTCAATAATAAGGTCCAAGGGATACAGTAAACCTGAAGAGAAGCATCGGAATCAAAACCGGTGTCACAGAAAAGGTTCATAATATAGACAGTAAGAAGAGCCAGTCTTCTTGTATTTGAGTCGGCATTGTGCTTTTTGTATTTAATTCCGATGCCATTTCTGTGTTTCATCGTCAATAAGAAGGTCAGCGGGATTCAGTAAACCTGAAGTGAAGAATCGGAATCCATAACTAGTGTCACAGGAATGGTTCAAAGCATAGACAGTAAGAAGAGTCAGTCTTCTTGTACTTAAGTCGGCATTGAGCCATTTGTATTTTATTCCGATGCAATTTCTGTGTTTCATCGTCAATAAGAAGGTCAGAGGGATACAGTAAGCTTGAAGTGAAGCATCGGAATAAATAACTAGTGTCACAGGAATGGTTCAAACAAAGACAGTAGGACTAGTCAGTTTTCTTGTACCTAAGTGGGCATTATGTATTTTGTATTTAATTCCGATGAAATTTCTGTGTTTCATCGTCAATAAGAAGGTCAGAGGGATACAGTAAACCTGAAGTGAAGCATCGGAATCTATAACTAGTGTCACAGGAATGGTTCAAAACATAGACAGTAAGAAGATTCAGATTTCTTGTACTTAAGACGGCATTGTGCCTTTTGAATTTAATTCCGATGCAATATCTGTGTTTCATCGTCAATAAGAAGGTCAGAGGGATACAATAAACCTGATGTGAAGCATCGGAATCAGTAACTACTGGCACCGGAATGATTCAAAACATAGACAGTAAGAAGAGTCAGTTATCTTGTACTTAAGTAGGCATTGTGCTTTTGTATTTAATTCCGATGCAATTTCTGTGTTTCATCGTCAATAAGAACGTCAGACTGATACAGTAAACATGAAGTGAAGCATCGGAATCTATAACTAGTGTCACAGGAATGGTTCAAAACATTGACAGTAAGAAGAGTCAGTTTTCTTGTACTTATGTCGTCATTGTGAATTTTTGTATTTAATTCCGATGAAATTTCGGTGTTTCATCGTCAATAGGAAGGTCAGAGGGATACAGTAAACCTGAAGTGATGCATCGGAATCTATAACTAGTGTCACAGGAATGGTTCAAACATAGACAGTAAGAAGAGTCAGATTTCTTGTACTTATGTCAGCATTGTGCCTTTTGTATTTAATTCCGTTGCAATTTCTGTGTTTCATAGTCAATACGAAGGTCAGTGGGATACAGTAAACCTGAGGTGATGCATCGGAATCTAGAACTAGTGTCATAGGAATGGTTCAAAACATAGACAGTAAGAAGAGTCAATTTTCGTGTACTTAAGTCGCCATTGTGCCTTTTGTATTTAATTCCGATGCAATTTCTGAGTTTCATCGTCAATAAGGAGGTCGGAGGGATACAGTAAACCTAAAGTGAAGCATCGGAATCTATAACTAGTGTCACAGGAATGGTTCAAAACATAGACAGTAGGACGAGTCAGTCTCCTTGTACTTAAGTCGGCATTGTGCCTTTTGTATTAATTTCCGATGCAATTTCTATGTTTCATCTTCAATAAGAAGGTCCGAGGGATACAGTAAACCTGAAGTGAAGCATCGGAAACTATAACTAGTGTCACAGGAGAGGTTCAAATCATAGACAGAAAGAAGAGTGTGTTTTCTTGTACTTAAGTCGGCATTGTGCCTTTTGTATTTAATTCCGATGCAATTTCTGTATTTCATCGTCTATAAGAAGGTCAGAGGGATACAGTAAACCTGACGTGAAGCATCGGAATGTATAACTAGTGTCACAGGAATGGTTCAAAACATAGACAGTAAGAAGAGTCAGTTTTCTTGTACTTATGTCGGCATTGTGCCTTTTGTAATTAATTCCAATGCAATTTCTGTGTTTCACCGCCAATAAGAAGTTCAGTGGGAGGCAGTGAACCTGAAGTCGAGCATCCGAATCCATAACTAGTGTCACAGGTATGGTTCAAAACATAGACAGTAAGAAGAGCCAGTCTTCTTGTACTTGAGTCGGCATTGTGCCTTTTGTATTTAATTCCGATGCAATAACTGTGTTTCATCGACAATAAGGAGGTCAGAGGGTTACAGTAAAGCTGAAGTGAAGCATCGGAATCTATAACTAGTGTCACAGGAATGGTTCAAAACATAGAGAGTAAGATGAGACAGTCTTCTTGCACTTAAGTCGGCATTAAGCCTTTTGTATTTAATTCCGATGCATTTTCTGTGTTTCATCGTCAATATAAAGTCAGAGGGACACAGTAAACCTGAAGGGAAGCATCGGAATTTATAAGTAGTGTCACAGTAAAGGTCAAAACATAGACAGTAATAAGAGTCAGTTTTCTTGTACTTGAGTTGGCATTGTCACTTTTGTATTTCATTCCGATGCAATTTCTGTGTTTCATCGTCAATAAGATCGTCAGAGGGTACAGTAAACCTGAAGTGAAGCATCGGAATCTATAACTAGTGTCACAGGAATGGTTCAAAACGTAGACAGTAAGAAGAGTCAGTTTTCTTGTACTTAGGTAGGCATTGTGCCTTTTGCATTTAATTCCGATGCAATTTCTGTGTTTCGTGGTCAATACGAAGGTCCATGGGAAACAGTAAACCTGAAGTGAAGCATCGGAATCTAAAACCGGTCTCACAGGAAAGGTTCAAATCGTAGACAGTATGAAGAGCCAGCCTTCTTGTACTTGAGTCGGCTTTGTCCCTTTTGTATTTAATTCCGATGCAATTTCTGTGTTTCATCGTCAATAAGAAGGTCAGAGGGATACAATAAAACTGAAGTGAAGCATCGGAATCTATAACTAGTGTGACAGGAATGGTTCAATTCTTAGACAGTAAGAAGAGTCAGTTTTCTTGTACATAAGTCGGCATTGTGCTTTTTGTATTTAATTCCGATTCAATTTCTTGTTTCATCGTCAATAATAAGGTCAGAGGGATACAGTAAAACTGAATTGAAGCATCGGAATCTATAACTAGTGTCACAGGAATGGTTTATAACATAGACAGTAAGAAGAGCCAGTCTTCTTGTACCTGAGTCAGCATTGTGCCTTTTGTATTTAATTCCGATGCAATTTCTGTGTTTCATCGTCAATAAGGAGGTCAGAGGGATACAGTACACCTGAAGTGAAGCATCGGAATCTATAACTAGTGTCACAGGAATGGTTCAAAAAATAGATAGTAAGAAGAGTCAGTTTTTTTGTACTGAAGTCGGCATTGTGCATTTTGTATTTAATTCCGATGCAATTTCTGTGTTTCGTCATCAATAATAAGGTCCAAGGGATACAGTAAACCTGAAGTGAAGAATCGGAATCTATAACTAGTGTCACAGGAATGGTTCAAAGCATAGACAGTAAGAAGAGTCAGTCTTCTTGTACTCAAGTCGGCATTGAGACTTTTGTATTTAATTCCGGTGCAATTTCTGTGTTTCATCGTCAATAAGAAGGTCAGAGGGATACAGTAAGCTTGAAGTGACGCATCGGAATATATAACTAGTGTCACAGGAATGGTTCAAAACATAGACAGTAAGACGAGTTAGTTTTCTTGTACTTAAGTGGACATTGTGACTTTTGTATTTAATTCCGATGAAATTTCGGTGTTTCATCGTCAGTACGAAGGTCAGAGGGATACAGTAAACCTGAAGTGAAGCATCGGAATCTATAACTAGTGTCACAGGAATGGTTCAAAACATAGACAGTAAGAAGATTCAGTTTTCGTGTACTTAATGCGGCATTGTGCCTTTTGTATTTAATTCCGATGCAATATCTGTGTTTCATCGTCAATAAGAAGGTCAGAGGGTTACAATAAACCTGATGTGAAGCATCGAAATCTGTAACTAGTGGCACTGGAGTGGTTCAAAACGTAGACAGTAAGAAGAGTCAGTTATCTTGTACTTAAGTAGGCATTGTGCTTTTGTATTTAATTCCGATGCAATTTCTGTGTTTCATCGTCAATAAGAAGGTCGGAGGGATACAGTACACCTGACGTGATGCATTAGAATCTATAACTAGTATCACAGGAATGGTTCACAGCATAGACAGTAAGAAGAGTCAGTTTTCTTGTACTTAAGTAGGCATTGTGCCTTTTGTATATAATTCCGTGCAATTTCTGTGTTTCATCGTCAATATGAAGGTCAGACTGATACAGTAAACAAGAAGTGAGGCATCGGAATCTATAACTAGTGTCACAGGAATGGTTCAAAACACAGACAGTAAGAAGAGTCAGTTTTCTTGTACTTAAGTTGTCATTGTGCCTTTTGTATTTAATTCCGATGCAATTTCTGAGTTTCATTGTCAATAAGGAGGTCGGAGGGATACAGTAAACCTAAAGTGAAGCATCGGAATCTATTACTTGTGTCACAGGAATGGTTCAAGGCATAGACAGTAAAATGAGCCAGTCTTCTTGTACTTGAGTCGGAATTGTCCCTTTTGTATTTAATTCCGATGCAATTTCTGTGTTTCATCGTCAATAAGATCGTCAGAGGGTACAGTAAACCTGAAGTGAAGCATCGGAATCCATAACTAGTGTCACAGGAATGGTTCAAAACATAGACAGTAAGAAGAGTCAGTTTTCATGTACTTAATTAGGCATGTGCCTTTTGTATTTAATTCCGTTGCAATTTCTGTGTTTCGTGGTCAATAAGAAGGTCCATGGGATACAGTAAACCTGAAGTGAAACATCGGAATCTAAAACCGGTCCCACAGGAAAGGTTCAAAACATAGACAGTATGAAGAGCCAGCCTTCTTGTACTTGAGTCGGCATTGTGCCTTTTGTATATAATTCCGATGCAATATCTGTGTTTCATCGTAAAAAAGAAGGTCAGAGGGATACAGTAAAGCTGAAGTGAAGCATCGGAATCTATAACTAGTGTCACAGGAATGGTTCAAAACTTATACAGTAAGAAGAGTCAGTTTTCTTGTACTTCAGTCGGCATTGTGCTTTTTGTATTTAATTCCGATGCAATTTCTGTGTTTCATTGTCAATAAGAAGGTCAGAGTGATACAGTAAACCTGAAGTGAGGCATCGGAATCTATAACTGCTGTCACAGGAATGGTTCATATCATAGACAGTAAGAAGAGGCAGTTTTATTGTACTTAAGTGGAAATTGTGACTTTTGTATTTAATTCCGATGAAATTTCGGTGTTTCATCGTCAATACGAAGGTCAGAGGGATACAGTAAACCTGAAGTGAAGCATCGGAATCTATAAGTAGTGTCACAGGAATGGTTCATAACATAGACAGTAAGAAGATTTACTTTTCGTGTACTTAAGACGGCATTGTGCCTTTTGTATTTAATTCCGATGCAATATCTGTGTTTCATCGTCAATAAGAAGGTCAGAGGGTTACAATAAACCTGATGTGAAGCATCGAAATCTGTACCTAGTGGCACAGGAATGGTTCAAAACGTAGACAGTAAGAAGAGTCAGTTATCTTGTACCTAAGTAGGCATTGTGCTTTTGTATTTAATTCCGATGCAATTTCTGTGTTTCATCGTCAATAAGAAGGTCGGAGGGATACAGTACACCTGACGTGAAGCATCAGAATCTATAACTAGTGTCACAGGAATGGTTCACAGCATAGTCAGTAAGAAGAGTCAGTTTTCTTGTACTTAAGTAGGCATTGTGCCTTTTGTATATAATTCCGATGCAATTTCTGTGTTTCATCGTCAATAAGAAGGTCAGACTGATACAGTAAACAAGAAGTGAGGCATCGGAATCTATAACTAGTGTCACAGGAAGTGTTCAAAACATAGACAGTAAGAAGAGTCATTTTTCTTGTACTTAAGTTGTCATTGTGCCTTTTGTATTTAATTCCGATGCAATTTCTGAGTTTCATCGTCCATAAGGAGGTCGGAGGGATACAGTAAACCTAAAGTGAAGCATCGGAATCTATTACTAGTGTCACAGGAATGGTTCAAGGCATAGACAGTAAGATAAGCCAGTCTTCTTGTACTTGAGTCGGAATTGTATCATTTGTATTTAATTCCGATGCAATTTCTGTGTTTCATCGTCAATAAGAAGGTGAGAGGGATACAGTAATTTGAAGTGAAGCATCGGAATCTATGACTAGTGTCACAGGAATGGTTCAGTTCAAAACATAGAGAGTAAGATGAGAAAGTCTTCTTGTACTTAAGTCGGCATTGAGCCTTTTGTATTTAATTCCGATGCAATTTCTGTGTGTCATCGTCAATATAAGGTCAGAGGGATGCAGTAAACCTGAAGTGAAGCATCGGAATCTATAACTTGTGTCACAGGAATGGTTCAAAACATAGACAGTAAGAATAGTCAGTTTTCTTGTACTTAAGTTGGCATTGTCCCTTTTGTATTTAATTCCGATGCAATTTCTGTGTTTCATCGTCAATAAGATCGTCAGAGGGTACAGTAAACCTGAAGTGAAGCATCGGAATCCATAACTAGTGTCACAGGAATGGTTCAAATCATAGACAGTAAGAAGAGTCAGTTTTCATGTACTTAATTAGGCATGTGCCTTTTGTATTTAATTCCGATGCAATTTCTGTGCTTCGTGGTCAATAAGAAGGTCCATGGGATACAGTAAACCTGAAGTGAAACATCGGAATCTAAAACCGGTCTCACAGGAAAGGTTCAAAACATAGACAGTATGAAGAGCCAGCCTTCTTGTACTTGAGTCGGCATTGTGCCTTTTGTATATAGTACCGATGCAATTTCTGTGTTTCATCGTAAAAAAGAAGGTCAGAGTGATACAGTAAAGCTGAAGTGAAGCATCGGAAACTATAACTAGTGTCACAGGAATGGTTCAATACTTAGACAGTAAGAAGAGTCAGTTTTCTTGTACTTCAGTCGGCAATGTGCTTTTTGTATTTAATTCCGATGCAATTTCTGTGTGTCATTGTCAATAAGAAGGTCAGAGCGATACAGTAAACCTGAGGTGATGCATCGGAATCTAGAACTAGTGTCACAGGAATGGTTCAAAACATAGACAGTAAGAAGAGTCAATTTTCGTGTACCTAAGTCGCCATTGTGCCTTTTGTATTTAATTCCGATGCAATTTCTGAGTTTCATCGTCAATAAGGAGGTCGGAGGGATACAGTAAACCTAAAGTGAAGCATCGGAATCTATAACTAGTGTCACAGGAATGGTTCAAAACATAGACAGTAGGACGAGTCAGTCTCCTTGTACTTAAGTCGGCATTGTGCCTTTTGTATTAATTTCCGATGCAATTTCTATGTTTCATCTTCAATAAGAAGGTCCGAGGGATACAGTAAACCTGAAGTGAAGCATCGGAAACTATAACTAGTGTCACAGGAGAGGTTCAAATCATAGACAGAAAGAAGAGTGTGTTTTCTTGTACTTAAGTCGGCATTGTGCCTTTTGTATTTAATTCCGATGCAATTTCTGTATTTCATCGTCTATAAGAAGGTCAGAGGGATACAGTAAACCTGACGTGAAGCATCGGAATGTATAACTAGTGTCACAGGAATGGTTCAAAACATAGACAGTAAGAAGAGTCAGTTTTCTTGTACTTATGTCGGCATTGTGCCTTTTGTAATTAATTCCAATGCAATTTCTGTGTTTCACCGCCAATAAGAAGTTCAGAGGGAGGCAGTGAACCTGAAGTCGAGCATCCGAATCCATAACTAGTGTCACAGGTATGGTTCAAAACATAGACAGTAAGAAGAGCCAGTCTTCTTGTACTTGAGTCGGCATTGTGCCTTTTGTATTTAATTCCGATGCAATAACTGTGTTTCATCGACAATAAGGAGGTCAGAGGGATACAGTAAAGCTGAAGTGAAGCATCGGAATCTATAACTAGTGTCACAGGAATGGTTCAAAACATAGAGAGTAAGATGAGACAGTCTTCTTGCACTTAAGTCGGCATTAAGCCTTTTGTATTTAATTCCGATGCATTTTCTGTGTTTCATCGTCAATATAAAGTCAGAGGGATACAGTAAACCTGAAGGGAAGCATCGGAATTTATAAGTAGTGTCACAGTAAAGGTCAAAACATAGACAGTAATAAGAGTCAGTTTTCTTGTACTTGAGTTGGCATTGTCCCTTTTGTATTTCATTCCGATGCAATTTCTGTGTTTCATCGTCAATAAGATCGTCAGAGGGTACAGTAAACCTGAAGTGAAGCATCGGAATCTATAACTAGTGTCACAGGAATGGTTCAAAACGTAGACAGTAAGAAGAGTCAGTTTTCTTGTACTTAGGTAGGCATTGTGCCTTTTGCATTTATTTCCGATGCAATTTCTGTGTTTCGTGGTCAATACGAAGGTCCATGGGAAACAGTAAACCTGAAGTGAAGCATCGGAATCTAAAACCGGTCTCACAGGAAAGGTTCAAATCGTAGACAGTATGAAGAGCCAGCCTTCTTGTACTTGAGTCGGCTTTGTCCCTTTTGTATTTAATTCCGATGCAATTTCTGTGTTTCATCGTCAATAAGAAGGTCAGAGGGATACAATAAAACTGAAGTGAAGCATCGGAATCTATAACTAGTGTGACAGGAACGGTTCAATTCTTAGACAGTAAGAAGAGTCAGTTTTCTTGTACATAAGTCGGCATTGTGCTTTTTGTATTTAATTCCGATTCAATTTCTTGTTTCATCGTCAATAATAAGGTCAGAGGGATACAGTAAAACTGAATTGAAGCATCGGAATCTATAACTAGTGTCACAGGAATGGTTTATAACATAGACAGTAAGAAGAGCCAGTCTTCTTGTACTTGAGTCAGCATTGTGCCTTTTGTATTTAATTCCGATGCAATTTCTGTGTTTCATCGTCAATAAGGAGGTCAGAGGGATACAGTACACCTGAAGTGAAGCATCGGAATCTATAACTAGTGTCACAGGAATGGTTCAAAAAATAGATAGTAAGAAGAGTCAGTTTTTTTGTACTGAAGTCGGCATTGTGCCTTTTGTATTTAATTCCGATGCAATTTCTGTGTTTCGTCATCAATAATAAGGTCCAAGGGATACAGTAAACCTGAAGTGAAGAATCGGAATCTATAACTAGTGTCACAGGAATGGTTCAAAGCATAGACAGTAAGAAGAGTCAGTCTTCTTGTACTCAAGTCGGCATTGAGACTTTTGTATTTAATTCCGGTGCAATTTCTGTGTTTCATCGTCAATAAGAAGGTCAGAGGGATACAGTAAGCTTGAAGTGACGCATCGGAATATATAACTAGTGTCACAGGAATGGTTCAAAACATAGACAGTAAGACGAGTTAGTTTTCTTGTACTTAAGTGGACATTGTGACTTTTGTATTTAATTCCGATGAAATTTCGGTGTTTCATCGTCAGTACGAAGGTCAGAGGGATACAGTAAACCTGAAGTGAAGCATCGGAATCTATAACTAGTGTCACAGGAATGGTTCAAAACATAGACAGTAAGAAGATTCAGTTTTCGTGTACTTAATGCGGCATTGTGCCTTTTGTATTTAATTCCGATGCAATATCTGTGTTTCATCGTCAATAAGAAGGTCAGAGGGTTACAATAAACCTGATGGGAAGCATCGAAATCTGTAACTAGTGGCACAGGAGTGGTTCAAAACGTAGACAGTAAGAAGAGTCAGTTATCTTGTACTTAAGTAGGCATTGTGCTTTTGTATTTAATTCCGATGCAATTTCTGTGTTTCATCGTCAATAAGAAGGTCGGAGGGATACAGTACACCTGACGTGATGCATTAGAATCTATAACTAGTATCACAGGAATGGTTCACAGCATAGACAGTAAGAAGAGTCAGTTTTCTTGTACTTAAGTAGGCATTGTGCCTTTTGTATATAATTCCGTGCAATTTCTGTGTTTCATCGTCAATATGAAGGTCAGACTGATACAGTAAACAAGAAGTGAGGCATCGGAATCTATAACTAGTGTCACAGGAATGGTTCAAAACACAGACAGTAAGAAGAGTCAGTTTTCTTGTACTTAAGTTGTCATTGTGCCTTTTGTATTTAATTCCGATGCAATTTCTGAGTTTCATTGTCAATAAGGAGGTCGGAGGGATACAGTAAACCTAAAGTGAAGCATCGGAATCTATTACTTGTGTCACAGGAATGGTTCAAGGCATAGACAGTAAAATGAGCCAGTCTTCTTGTACTTGAGTCGGAATTGTCCCTTTTGTATTTAATTCCGATGCAATTTCTGTGTTTCATCGTCAATAAGATCGTCAGAGGGTACAGTAAACCTGAAGTGAAGCATCGGAATCCATAACTAGTGTCACATTAATGGTTCAAAACATAGACGGTAAGAAGAGTCAGTTTTCATGTACTTAATTAGGCATGTGCCTTTTGTATTTAATTCCGTTGCAATTTCTGTGTTTCGTGGTCAATAAGAAGGTCCATGGGATACAGTAAACCTGAAGTGAAACATCGGAATCTAAAACCGGTCCCACAGGAAAGGTTCAAAACATAGACAGTATGAAGAGCCAGCCTTCTTGTACTTGAGTCGGCATTGTGCCTTTTGTATATAATTCCGATGCAATATCTGTGTTTCATCGTAAAAAAGAAGGTCAGAGGGATACAGTAAAGCTGAAGTGAAGCATCGGAATCTATAACTAGTGTCACAGGAATGGTTCAAAACTTAGACAGTAAGAAGAGTCAGTTTTCTTGTACTTCAGTCGGCATTGTGCTTTTTGTATTTAATTCCGATGCAATTTCTGTGTTTCATTGTCAATAAGAAGGTCAGAGTGATACAGTAAACCTGAAGTGAGGCATCGGAATCTAGAACTGCTGTCACAGGAATGGTTCATATCATAGACAGTAAGAAGAGGCAGTTTTATTGTACTTAAGTGGAAATTGTGACTTTTGTATTTAATTCCGATGAAATTTCGGTGTTTCATCGTCAATACGAAGGTCAGAGGGATACAGTAAACCTGAAGTGAAGCATCGGAATCTATAACTAGTGTCACAGGAATGGTTCATAACATAGACAGTAAGAAGATTTACTTTTCGTGTACTTAAGACGGCATTGTGCCTTTTGTATTTAATTCCGATGCAATATCTGTGTTTCATCGTCAATAAGAAGGTCAGAGGGTTACAATAAACCTGATGTGAAGCATCGAAATCTGTACCTAGTGGCACAGGAATGGTTCAAAACGTAGACAGTAAGAAGAGTCAGTTATTTTGTACCTAAGTAGGCATTGTGCTTTTGTATTTAATTCCGATGCAATTTCTGTGTTTCATCGTCAATAAGAAGGTCGGAGGGATACAGTACACCTGACGTGAAGCATCAGAATCTATAACTAGTGTCACAGGAATGGTTCACAGCATAGACAGTAAGAAGAGTCAGTTTTCTTGTACTTAAGTAGGCATTGTGCCTTTTGTATATAATTCCGTGCAATTTCTGTGTTTCATCGTCAATATGAAGGTCAGACTGATACAGTAAACAAGAAGTGAGGCATCGGAATCTATAACTAGTGTCACAGGAATGGTTCAAAACACAGACAGTAAGAAGAGTCAGTTTTCTTGTACTTAAGTTGTCATTGTGCCTTTTGTATTTAATTCCGATGCAATTTCTGAGTTTCATTGTCAATAAGGAGGTCGGAGGGATACAGTAAACCTAAAGTGAAGCATCGGAATCTATTACTTGTGTCACAGGAATGGTTCAAGGCATAGACAGTAAAATGAGCCAGTCTTCTTGTACTTGAGTCGGAATTGTCCCTTTTGTATTTAATTCCGATGCAATTTCTGTGTTTCATCGTCAATAAGATCGTCAGAGGGTACAGTAAACCTGAAGTGAAGCATCGGAATCCATAACTAGTGTCACAGGAATGGTTCAAAACATAGACGGTAAGAAGAGTCAGTTTTCATGTACTTAATTAGGCATGTGCCTTTTGTATTTAATTCCGTTGCAATTTCTGTGTTTCGTGGTCAATAAGAAGGTCCATGGGATACAGTAAACCTGAAGTGAAACATCGGAATCTAAAACCGGTCCCACAGGAAAGGTTCAAAACATAGACAGTATGAAGAGCCAGCCTTCTTGTACTTGAGTCGGCATTGTGCCTTTTGTATATAATTCCGATGCAATATCTGTGTTTCATCGTCAATAAGGAGGTCGGAGGGATACAGTAAACCTAAAGTGAAGCATCGGAATCTATTACTAGTGTCACAGGAATGGTTCAAGGCATAGACAGTAAGATGAGCCAGTCTTCTTGTACTTGAGTCGGAATTGTGCCATTTGTATTTAATTCCGATGCAATTTCTGTGTTTCATCGTCAATAAGAAGGTGAGAGGGATACAGTAATTTGAAGTGAAGCATCGGAATCTATGACTAGTGTCACAGGAATGGTTCAAAACATAGAGAGTAAGATGAGAAAGTCTTCTTGTACTTAAGTCGGCATTGAGCCTTTTGTATTTAATTCCGATGCAATTTCTGTGTGTCATCGTCAATATAAGGTCAGAGGGATGCAGTAAACCTGAAGTGAAGCATCGGAATCTATAACTTGTGTCACAGGAATGGTTCAAAACATAGACAGTAAGAATATTCAGTTTTCTTGTACTTAAGTTGGCATTGTCCCTTTTGTATTTAATTCCGATGCAATTTCTGTGTTTCATCGTCAATAAGATCGTCAGAGGGTACAGTAAACCTGAAGTGAAGCATCGGAATCCATAACTAGTGTCACAGGAATGGTTCAAAACATAGACAGTAAGAAGAGTCAGTTTTCATGTACTAAATTAGGCATGTGCCTTTTGTATTTAATTCCGATGCAATTTCTGTGCTTCGTGGTCAATAAGAAGGTCCATGGGATACAGTAAACCTGAAGTGAAACATCGGAATCTAAAACCGGTCTCACAGGAAAGGTTCAAAACATAGACAGTATGAAGAGCCAGCCTTCTTGTACTTGAGTCGGCATTGTGCCTTTTGTACATAATACCGATGCAATTTCTGTGTTTCATCGTAAAAAAGAAGGTCAGAGGGATACAGTAAAGCTGAAGTGAAGCATCGGAAACTATAACTAGTGTCACAGGAATGGTTCAATACTTAGACAGTAAGAAGAGTCAGTTTTCTTGTACTTCAGTCGGCATTGTGCTTTTTGTATTTAATTCCGATGCAATTTCTGTGTGTCATTGTCAATAAGAAGGTCAGAGCGATACAGTAAACCTGAAGTGAGGCATCGGAATCTATAACTGCTGTCACAGGAATGGTTCATAACATAGACAGTAAGAAGAGGCAGTTTCATTGTACTTAAGTAGGCATTGTGCCTTTTGTATTTAATTCCGATGCAATTTCTGTGTTTCGTGGTCAATAACAAGGTCCATGGGATACAGTAAGTCTGAAGTGAAGCATCGGAATCTAAATCCGGTCTCACAGGAAAGGTTCATAACATAGACAGTAAGAAGAGTCAGTTATCTTGTACTTCAGTCGGCATTGTGCTTTTTGTATTTAATTCCGATGCAATATCTGTGTTTCATCGTCAATACAAAGGTCAGAGGGATACAGTAAACCTGAAGTGAAGCATCGGAATCTATATCTAGTGTCACAGGAATGGTTCAAAACATAGACAGTAAGAAGTCTCAGATTTCTTGTACTTAAGACGGCATTGTGCCTTTTGTATTTAATTCCGATGCAATTTCTGTGTTTCATCGTCAATACGAAGGTCAGAGGGATACAATAAACCTGATGTGAAACATCGGAATCTATAACTACTGGCACAGGAATGGTTCAAAACATAGACAGTAAGAAGAGTCAGTTATCTTGTACTTAAGTAGGCATTGTTCTTTTGTATTTATTTCCAATGCAATGTCTGTGTTTCATCGCCAATAAGAAGGTCAGAGGGATACAGTACACCTGAAATGAAGCATCAGAATCTATAACTAGTGTCACAGGAATGGTTCTTAACTTAGACAGTAAGAAGAGTCAGTTTTCTTGTACATAAGTAGGCATTGTGCCTTTTGTATATAATTCCGATGCAATTTCAGTGTTTCATCGTCAATAAGAAGGTCACACTGATACAGTACACACGAAGTGAAGCATCGGAATCTATAACTAGTGTCACAGGAATGGTTCAAAACATAGACAGTAAGAAGAGCCAGTCTTCTTGTACTTAAGTTGGCATTGAGCCTTTTGTATTTAATTCCGATGCAATTTCTGTGTTTCATCGTCAATATAAGGTCAGAGGGATACAGTAAACCTGAAGTGAAGCATCGGAATCAATAACTAGTGTCACAGGAATGGTTCAAATCATAGACACTAAGAAGAGTCAGTTTTCTTGTACTTAAGTCGGCATTGTGCCGTTTGAATTTAATTCCGATGTAATTTCTGTGTTTCGTGGTCAATAAGAACGTCCATGGGATACAGTAATCCTGAAGTGAAGCATCGGAAACTAAAATCGGTCTCACAGGAAAGGTTCAAAACATAGACAGTATGAAGAGCCAGCCTTCTTGTACTTGAGTCAGCATTGTGCCTTTTGTATTTAATTCCGATGCAATTTCTGTGTTTCATCGTCAGCAAGAAGGTCAGAGGGATACAGTAAAGCTGAAGTGAAGCATCGGAATCTATAACTAGTGTCACAGGATGGTTCAAACATAGACAGTAAGAAGAGTCAGATTTCTTGTAGTTAAGTCGGCATTGTGCATTTTGTATTTAATTCGGTTGCAATTTCTGTGTTTCATAGTCAATACGAAGGTCAGAGGGATACAGTAAACCTGAGGTGAAGCATCGGAAACTATAACTAGTGTCACAGGAGTGGTTCAAAACATAGACAGTAAGAAGAGTCAGTTTTCTTGTACTTAAGTCGGCATTGTGCCTTTTGTATTTAATTCCGATGCAATTTCTGTGTTTCATCGTCTATAAGAAGGTCAGAGGGATACAGTAAACCTGAAGTGAAGCATCGGAATCTATAACTAGTGTCACAGGAATGGTTCAAAACATAGACAGTAAGAAGAGCCAGTCTTCTTGTACTTGAGTCGGCATTGTGCCTTTTGTATTTAATTCCGATGCAATAACTGTGTTTCATCGACAATAAGGAGGTCAGAGGGATACAGTAAAGCTTAAGTGAAGCATCGGAATCTATAACTAGTGTCACAGGAATGGTTCAAAACATAGAGAGTAAGATGAGACAGTCTTCTTGCACTTAAGTCGGCATTGAGCCTTTTGTATTTAATTCCGATGCATTTTCTGTGTTTCATCGTCAATATAAGGACAGAGGGATAAAGTAAACCTGAAGTGAAGCATCGGAATTTATAAGTAGTGTCACAGTAAGGGTCAAAACATAGACAGTAAGAAGAGTCAGTTTTCTTGTACTTAAGTTGGCATTGTCCCTTTTGTATTTCATTCCGATGCAATTTCTGTGTTTCATCGTAAATAGGATCGTCAGAGGGTACAGTAAACCTGAAGTGAAGCATCGGAATCTATAACTAGTGTCACAGGAGTGGTTTAAAACATAGACAGTAAGAAGAGTCAGTATTCTTGTACTTAAGTAGGCATTGTGACTTTTGTATTTAATTCCGACGCAATTACTGTGTTTCGTGGTCAATAAGAAGGTCCATGGGATACAGTAAACCTGAAGTGAAGCATCGGAATCTAAAACCGGTCTCAGAGGAAAGGTTCAAAACGTAGACAGTATGAAGAGCCAGCCTTCTTGTACTTGAGTCGGCATTGTCCATTTTGTATTTAATTCCGATGCAATTTCTGTGTTTCATCGTCAATAAGAAGCTCAGAGGGATACAATAAAGCTGAAGTGAAGCATCGGAATCTATAACTTGTGTGACAGGAATGGTTCAAATCTTAGACAGTGAGAAGAGTCAGTTTTCTTGTACTTAAGTCGGCATTGTGCTTTTTGTATTTAATTCCGATGCAATTTCTTGCTTCATCGTCAATAAGAAGGTCAGAGGGATACAGTAAAACTGAAATGAAGCATCGGAATCTATAACAAGTGTCACAGGAATGGTTTATTACATAGACAGTAAGAAGAGCCAGTCTTCTTGTACTTGAGTCGGCATTGTGCCTTTTGTATTTAATTCCGATGCAATTTCTGAGTTTCATCGTCAATAAGGAGGTCGGAGGGATACAGTAAACCTAAAGTGAAGCATCGGAATCTATAACTAGTGTCACAGGAATGGTTCTAAACATAGACAGTAAGAAGAGTCAGTCTTCTTGTACTTAAGTCGGCATTGTGGCTTTTGTATTAATTTCCGATGCAATTTCTATGTTTCATCTTCAATAAGAAGATCTGAGGGGTACAGTAAACCTGAAGTGCAGCATCGGAAACTATAACTAGTGTCACAGGAGTGGTTCAAAACATAGACAGTAAGAAGAGTCAGTTTTCTTGTACTTAAGTCGGCATTGTGCCTTTTGTATTTAATTCCGATGCAATTTCTGTGTTTCATTGTCTATAAGAAGGTCAGAGGGATACAGTAAGCCTGAAGTGAAGCATCGGAATCTATAACTAGTGTCACAGGAATGGTTCAAAACATAGACAGTAAGAAGAGTCTGTTTTCTTGTACTTATGTCGGCATTGTGCCTTTTGTAATTAATTCCAATGCAATTTCTGTGTTTCACCGCCAATAAGAAGTTCAGAGGGAGGCAGTGAACCTGAAGGCGAGCATCCGAATCCATAACTAGTGTCACAGGTATGGTTCAAAACATAGACAGTAAGAAGAGCCAGTCTTCTTGTACTTGAGTCGGCATTGTGCTTTTGTATTTAATTCCGATGCAATAACTGTGTTTCATCGACAATAAGGAGGTCAGAGGGATACAGTAAAGCTTAAGTGAAGCATCGGAATCTATAACTAGTGTCACAGGAATGGTTCAAAACATAGAGAGTAAGATGAGACAGTCTTCTTGCACTTAAGTCGGCATTGAGCCTTTTGTATTTAATTCCGATGCTTTTTCTGTGTTTCATCGTCAATATAAGGTCAGAGGGATACAGTAAACCTGAAGTGAAGCATCGGAATTTATAAGTAGTGTCACAGTAAGAGTCAAAACATAGACAGTAAGAAGAGTCAGTTTTCTTGTACTTAAGTTGGCATTGTCCCTTTTGTATTTCATTCCGATGCAATTTCTGTGTTTCATCGTAAATAGGATCTTCAGAGGGTACAGTGAACCTGAAGTGAAGCATCGGAATCTATAACTAGTGTCACAGGAATGGTTTAAAACATAGACAGTAAGAAGAGTCAGTTTTCTTGTACTTAAGTAGGCATTGTGACTTTTGTATTTAATTCCGATGCAAATACTGTGTTTCGTGGTCAATACGAAGGTCCATGGGGTACAGTAAACCTGAAGTGAAGCATCGGAATCTAAAACCGGTCTCAATGGTAAGGTTCAAAACGTAGACAGTATGAAGAGCCAGCCTTCTTGTACTTGAGTCGGCATTGTCCATTTTGTATTTAATTCCGATGCAATTTCTGTGTTTCATCGTCAATAAGAAGGTCAGAGGGATACAATAAAGCTGAAGTGAAGCATCGGAATCTATAACTAGTGTGACAGGAATGGTTCAAATCTTAGACAGTAAGAAGAGTCAGTTTTCTTGTACTTAAGTCGGCATTGTGCTTTTTGTATTTAATTCCGATGCAATTTCTTGTTTCATCGTCAATAAGAAGGTCAGAGGGATACAGTAAAACTGAAATGAAGCATCGAAATCTATAACAAGTGTCACAGGAATGGTTTATTACATAGACAGTAAGAAGAGCCAGTCTTCTTGTACTTGAGTCGGCATTGTGCCTTTTGTATTTAATTCCGATGCAATTTCTGTGTTTCATCGTCAATAAGGAGGTCAGAGGGATACAGTAAACCTGAAGTGAAGCATCGGAATCTATAACTAGTGTCACAGGATTGGTTCAAAACATAGATAGTAAGAAGAGTCAGTTATTTTGTACTTAAGTCGGCATTGTGCCTTTTGTATTTAATTCCGATGCAATTTCTGTGTTTCGTCGTCAATAATATGGTCCAAGGGATACAGTAAACCTGAAGTGAAGAATCGGAATCTATAACTAGTGTCACAGGAATGGTTCAAAGCATAGACAGTAAGAAGAGTCAGTCTTCTTGTACTCAAGTCGGCATTGAGACTTTTGTATTTAATTCCGGTGCAATATCTGTGTTTCATCGTCAATAAGAAGGTCAGAGGGATACAGTAAGCTTGAAGTGAAGCATCGGAATCTATAACTAGTGTCACAGGAATGGTTCAAAACATAGACAGTAAGAAGATTCAGATTTCTTGTACTTAAGACGGCATTGTGCCTTTTGTATTTAATTCCGATGCAATTTCTGTGTTTCATCGTCAATAAGATCGTCAGTGGGTACAGTAAACCTGAAGTGAAGCATCTTAATCCATAACTAGTGTCACAGGAATGGTTCAAAACATAGACAGTAAGAAGAGTCAGTTTTCATGTACTTAATTAGGCATGTGCCTTTTGTATTTAATTCCGATGCTATTTCTATGTTTCGTGGTCAATAACAAGGTCCATGGGATGCAGTAAGTCTGAAGTGAAGCATCGGAATCTAAATCCGGTCTCACAGGAAAGGTTCATAACATAGACAGTAAGAAGAGTCAGCCTTCTTGTATTTGAGTCGGCATTGTGCCTTTTGTATTTAATTCCGATGCAATTTCTTTGTTTCATCGTAAATAAGAAGGTCAGAGGGAAACAGTAAGCTTCAAGTGAAGCATCGGAATAAATTACTAGTGTCACAGGAATGGTTCAAAACATAGACACTCAGACGAGTCGGTTTTCTTGTACTTAAGTGGACATTGTGCCTTTTGTATTTAATTCCGATGAAATTTCTGTGTTTCATCGTCAATAAGAAGGTCAGAGGGATACAGTAAACCTGAAGTGAAGCATCGGAATCTATATCTAGTGTCACAGGAATGGTTCAAAACATAGACAGTAAGAAGATTCAGATTTCTTGTACTTAAGACGGCATTGTGCCTTTTGTATTTAATTCCGGTGCAATATCTGTGTTTCATCGTCTGTAAGAAGGTCAGAGGGATACAATAAACCTGATGTGAAACGTCGGAATCTATAACTACTGGCACAGGAATGGTTCAAAACATAGACAGTAAGAAGAGTCAGTTATCTTGTACTTAAGTAGGCATTGTTCTTTTGTATTTAATTCCAATGCAATTTCTGTGTTTCATCGTCAATAAGAAGGTCAGAGGGATACAGTACACCTGAAATGAAGCATCAGAATCTATAACTAGCGTCACAGGAATGGTCCAAAACTTAGACAGTAAGAAGAGTCAGTTTTCTTGTACATAAGTAGGCATTGTGCCTTTTGTATACAATTCCGATGCAATTTCTGTGTTTCATCGTCAATAAGAAGGTCAGACTGATACAGTAAACATGAAGTGAAGCATCGGAATCCATAACTAGTGTCACAGGAATGGTTCAAAACATAGACAGTAAGATGAGTCAGTTTTCTTGTACTTAAGTCGTCATTGTGCCTTTTGTATTTAATTCCGATGCAATTTCTGAGTTTCATCGTCAATAAGGAGGTCGGAGGGATACAGTAAACCTAAACTGAAGCATCGGAATCTATAACTAGTGTCACAGGAATGGTTCTAACATAAACAGTAAGAAGAGTCAGTCTTCTTGTACTTAAGTCGGCTTTGTGCATTTTGTATTAAATTCCGATGCAATTTCTATGTTTCATCTTCAATAAGAAAGTCCGAGGGATACAGTAAACCTGAAGTAATGCATCCGAAACTATAACTAGTGTCACAGGAGTGACTAAAAGCATTGACAGTAAGTAGAGTCAGTTTTCTTGTACTTAAGTCGGCATTGTGCCTTTTGTATTTAATTCCGGTGCAATTTCTGTGTTTCATCGTCAGTAAGAAGGTCAGAGGGCTACAGTGAACCTAAAGACGAGTATCCGAATCCATAACTAGTGTGACAGGAATGGTTCAAAACATAGACAGTAAGAAGAGAGAGACTTCTTGTACTTGAGTCGGCATTGTGCCTTTTGTATTTAATTCCGATGCAATTTCTGTGTCTCATCGTCAATAAGAAGGTCAGAGGGCTACAGTAAAGCTGAAGTGAAGCATCGGAATCTATAACTAGCGTCACAGGAATGGTTCAAAACATAGAGAGTAAGATGAGACAGTCTTCTTGTACTTAAGTCAGCATTGAGCCTTTTGTATTTAATTCCGATGCAATTTCTGTGTTTCATCGTCAATATAAGGTCAGAGGGATACAGTAAACCTGAAGAGAAGCATCGGAATCTATAACTAGTGTCACAGGAATGGTTCAAAACATAGACAGTAAGAAGGGTCAGTTTTCTTGTACTTAAGTCGTCATTGTGCCTTTTATATTTAACTCCGATGCAATTTCTGAGTTTCATCGTCAATAAGGAGGACGGAGGGATACAGTAAACCTAAAGTGAAGCATCGGAATCTATAACTAGTGTCACAGGAATGGTTCAAAACATAGACTGTAAGAAGAGTCAGTCTTCTTGTACTTAAGTCGACTTTGTGCCTTTTGTATTAAATTCCGATGCAATTTCTATGTTTTATCTTCAATGAGAAAGTCCGAGGGATACAGTAAGCCTGAAGTTAAGCATCCGAAACTATAACTAGTGTCACAGGAGTGATTCAAAGCAATGACAGTAAGAAGAGTCAGTTTTCTTGTACTTAAGTCGGCATTTTGCCTTTTGTATTTAATTCCGATGCAATTTCTGTGTTTCATCGTCAGTAAGAAGGTCAGAGGGATACAGTAAACCTTAAGTGAAGCATCGGAATCTATAACTAGTGTCACAGGAACGGTTCAAAACATAGACTGTAAGAAGAGTCAGTTTTCCTGTACTTAAGTCGGCATTGTGCCTTTTGTATTTAATTCCGATGCAATGTTTGTGATTCATCGTCTATAAGAAGGTCAGAGGGATACAGTAAACCTGAAGTGAGGCATTGGAATCTATAACTAGTGTCACAGGAACGGTTCAAAACATAGACAGTAGGAAGATTCAGTTTTCTTGTACTTAAGTCGGCATTGTGCCTTTTGTATTTAATTCCGATGCAATTACTGTGTTGCACCGCCAATAAGAAGTTCAGTGGGGGGCAGTGAACCTGAAGTCGAGCATCCGAACCCATAACTAGTGTGACAGGAATGGTTCAAAACATAGACAGTAAGAAAAGTCAGACTTCTTGTACTTGAGTCGGCATTGCGCCTTTTGTATTTAATTCCGATGCAATTTCTGTGTTACATCGACAATAAGGTGGCCAGAGGGATACAGTAAACCTGAAGTGAAGCATCGGAATCTATAACTAGTGTCAAAGGAATGGTTCAAAACATAGACAGTAAGAAGAGCCAGTCTTCTGGAACTTGAGCCGGAATTGTGCCTTTTGTATTTAATTCCGAAGCAATTTCTGTGTTTCATCGTCTATAAGAAGGTCCAAGGGATGCATTAATCCTGAAGTGAAGCATCGGAATCTATAACTAGTGTCACATGAATGGTTCAAAACATACACAGTAAGAAGAGTCAGTTTTCTTGTACTTAAGTTGGCATTGTCCCTTTTGTATTTAATTCCGATGCAATGTCTGTGTTTCATCGTCAATAAGATCGTCAGAGGGTACAGTAAACCTGAAGTGAAGTATCGGAATCTATAACTAGTGTCACAGGAATGGTTCAAAACATAGCCAGTAAGAAGAGTCAGTTTTCTTGTACTTAAGTAGGCATTGTGCCTTTTGTATTTAATTCCGATGCAATTTCTGTGTTTCGTGGTCAATAAGAGGGTCCATGGGATACAGTAAACCTGAAGTGAAGAATCGGAATCTAAAACCGGTCTCACAGGAAAGGTTCAAAACATAGACAGTATGAAGAGCCAGCCTTCTTGTACTTGAGTCAGCATTGTGCCTTTTGTATTTAATTCCGATGTAATTTCTGTGTTTCATCGTCAATAAGAAGGTCAGAGGGATACAGTGAAGCTGAAGTCAAGCATCGGAAACCATAACTAGTGTCACAGGAATGGTTCAAAACGTAGACACTAAGAAGACTCAGTTTAATTGTACTTATGTCGCCATTGTGCTTTTTGTATTTAATTCAGATGCACTTTCTGTGTTTCATCGTCAATAAGAAGGTCAGAGGGATACAGTAAACCTGAAGTGAAGCATCGGAATCTATAACTAGTGTCACAGGAATGTTTCAAACATAGACAGTAAGAAGAGAATGATTTCTTGTACTTAAGTCGGCATTGTGCCTTTTGAATTTAATTCCGTTGCAATTTCTGTGTTTCATAGTCAATACGAAGGTCAGAGGGATACAGAAAACCTGAAGTGAAGCAACGGAATCTATAACTAGTGTCACAGGAACGGTTCAAAACATAGACAGTAAGAAGAGCCAGTCTTCTTGTACTTAAGTCGGCATTGAGCCTTTTGTATTTAATTCCGATGCAATTACTGTGTTGTACCGCCAATAAGAAGTTCAGTGGGGGGCAGTGAACCTGAAGTCGAGCATCCGAATCCATAACTAGTGTGACAGGAATGGTTCAAAACATAGACAGCAAGAAGAGTCAGACTTCTTGTACTTGAGTCGGCATTGTGCCTTTTGTATTTAATTCCGATGCAATTTCTGTGTTACATCGTCAATAAGGAGGTCAGAGGGATACAGTAAACCTGAAGTGAAGCATCGGAATCTATAACTAGTGTCAAAGGAATGGTTCAAAACATAGACAGTAAGAAGAGCCAGTCTTCTGGAACTTGAGTCGGAATTGTGCCTTTTGTATTTAATTCCGATGCAATTTCTGTGTTTCATCGTCTATAAGAAGGTCCAAGGGATGCATTAATCCTGAAGTGAAGCATCGGAATCTATAACTAGTGTCACATGAATGGTTCAAAGCACAGACAGTAAGAAGAGTCAGTTTTCTTGTACTTATGTTGGCATTGTCTCTTTTGTATTTAATTCCGATGCAATGTCTGTGTTTCATCGTAAATAAGATCGGCAGAGGGTACAGTAAACCTGAAGTGAAGCATCGGAATCTGTAACTAGTGTCACAGGAATGGTTCAAAACATAGACAGTAACAAGAGTCAGTTATCTTGTACTTAAGTCTTAATTGTGCCCTTTGTATTTAATTCCGATGAAATTTCTGTGTTTCATCGTCAATAAGAAGGTCAGAGGGAGACAGTAAACCTGAAGTGAAGCATCGGAATCTATAACTAGTGTCACAGAATATTTCAAAACGTAGACAGTAAGAAGAGTCAGTTTTCTTGTACTTAAGTCGGCATTATGCCTTTTTTATTTAATTCCGATGCAATTTCTGTGTTTCCTCGTCAATTAGAAGGACAGATGGATACAGTAAACATGAAGTGAAGCATCGGAATCTATAACTAATGTCACAGGAATGGTTCAAAACATAGACAGTAAGAAGAGTCAGTTTTCTTGTACTTAAGTCGGCATTGTGCCTTTTGTATTTAATTCCGATGCAATATCTGTGTTTCATCGCCTATAAGAAGGTCAGAGGGATACAGTAAACCTGAAGTGATGCATCCGAAACTATAACTAGTGTCACAGGAGTGATTCAAAGCATTGACAGTAAGAAGAGTCAGTTTTCTTGTACTTAAGTCGGCATTGTGCCTTTTGTATTTAATTCCGATGCAATTTCTGTGTTTCATCGTCAGTAAGGAGGTCAGAGGGATACAGTGAATCTAAAGTCGAGCATCCGAATCCATAACTAGTGTGACAGGAATGGTTCAAAACATAGACAGTAAGAGGAGCCAGACTTCTTGTACTTGAGTCGGCATTGTGCCTTTTGTATTTAATTCCGATGCAATTTCTGTGTTCA
The DNA here is from genome assembly GCF_021461395.2 of Schistocerca americana. Lineage (NCBI taxonomy): Eukaryota > Metazoa > Arthropoda > Insecta > Orthoptera > Acrididae > Schistocerca > Schistocerca americana. The sequence continues at coordinate 8,003,453 of NC_060122.1, read as the reverse complement.
TCGACAATAAGGACGTCAGAGGGATACGGTAAACCTGAATTGAAGCATCGGAATCTATAACTAGTGTCACAGGAATGGTTCAAAACATAGACAGTAAGAAGAGCCAGTCTTCTTGTACTTGAGTCGGAATTGTGCCTTTTGTATTTATTTCCGATGCAATTTCTGTGTCTCATCGTCAATAAGAAGGTCAGAGGGCTACAGTAAAGCTGAAGTGAAGCATCGGAATCTATAACTAGCGTCACAGGAATGGTTCAAAACATAGAGAGTAAGATGAGACAGTCTTCTTGTACTTAAGTCGGCATTGAGCCATATGTATTTAATTCCGATGCAATTTCTGTGTTTCATCGTCAATATAAGGTCAGAGGGATACAGTAAACCTGAAGAGAAGCATCGGAATCTATAACTAGTGTCACAGGAATGGTTCAAAATATAGACAGTAAGAAGAGTCAGTTTTCTTGTACTTAAGTCGTCATTGTGCCTTTTGTATTAAATTCCGATGCAATTTCTATGTTTCATTTTCAATGAGAAGGTCCGAGGGATACAGTAAACCTGAAGTGAAGCATCCGAAACTATAACTAGTGTCACAGGAGTGATTCAAAGCATTGACAGTAAGAAGAGTGAGTTTTCTTGTACTTAAGTCGGCATTTTGCCTTTTGTATTTAATTCCAATGCAATTTCTGTGTTTCATCGTCAGTAAGAAGGTCAGAGGGATACAGTAAACCTTAAGTGAAGCATCGGAATCTATAACTAGTGTCACAGGAATGGTTCAAAACATAGACAGTAAGAAGAGTCAGTTTTCTTGTACTTAAGTCGGCATTGTGCCTTTTGTATTTAAATCCGATGCAATGTTAGTGTTTCATCGTCTATAAGAAGGTCAGAGGGATACAGTAAACCTGAAGTGAAGCATCGGAATCTTTAACTAGTGTCGCAGGAAAGGTTCAAAACATAGACAGTAAGAAGATTCTGTTTTCTTGTACTTAAGTCGGTATTGTGCCTTTTTTATTTAATTCCGATGCAATTACTGTGTTTTACCGCCAATAAGAAGTTCAGAGGGGGGCAGTGAAACTGAAGTCGAGCATCCGAATCCATAACTAGTGTGACAGGAATGGTTCAAAACATAGACAGTAAGAAGAGTCAGACTTCTTGTACTTGAGTCGGCATTGTGCCTTTTGTATTTAATTCCGATGCAATTTCTGTGTTACATCGACAATAAGGAGGTCAGAGGGATACAGTAAACCTGAAGTGAAGCATCGGAATCTATAACTAGTGTCAAAGGAATGGCTCAAAACATAGACAGTAAGAAGAGCCAGTCTTCTGGAACTTGGGTCGGAATTGTGCCTTTTGTATATAATTCCGATGCAATTTCTGTGTTTCATCGTCTATAAGAATGTCGAAGGGATGCATTAATCCTAAAGTGAAGCATCGGAATCTATAACTAGTGTCACATTAATGGTTCAAAACATAGACAGTAAGAAGAGTCAGTTTTCTTGTACTTAAGTTGGCATTGTCCCTTTTGTATTTAATTCCGATGCAATATCTGTGTTTCATCGTCAATAAGATCGTCAGAGGGTACAGTAAACCTGAAGTGAAGCATCGGAATCTATAACTAGTGTCACAGGAATGGTTCAAAACATAGACAGTAAGAAGAGTCAGTTTTCTTCTACTTAAGTAGGCATTGTGCCTTTTATATTTAATTCCGATGCAATTTCTGTGTTTCATGGTCAATAAGAAGGTCCATGGGATACAGTAAACCTGAGGTGAAGCATCGGAATCTAAAACCGGTCTCACAGGAAAGGTTCAAAACATAGACAGTATGAAGAGCCAGCCATCTTGTACTTGAGTCAGCATTGTGCCTTTTGTATTTAATTCCGATGCAATATCTGTGTTTCATCGCCTATAAGAAGGTCAGAGGGATACAGTAAACCAGAAGTGATGCATCCGAAACTATAACTAGTGTCACAGGAGTGATTCAAAGCATTGACAGTAAGTAGAGTCAGTTTCCATGTACTTAAGTCGGCATTTTGCCTTTTGTATTTAATTCCGATGCAATTTCTATGTTTCATCGTCAGTAAGAAGGTCAGAGGGATACAGTAAACCTTAAGTGAAGCATCGGAATCTATAACTAGTGTCACAGGAATGGTTCAAAACGTAGACTGTAAGAAGAGTCAGTTTTCTTGTACTTAAGTCGGCATTGTGCCTTTTGTACTTAATTCCGATGCAATTTTTGTGTTTCATCGTCTATAAGAAGGTCAGAGGGATACAGTAAACCTGAAGTGAAGCATCGGAATCTATAACTAGTGTCACAGGAACGGTTCAAAACATAGACAGTAGGAAGATTCAGTTTTCTTGTACTTAAGTCGGCATTGTGCCTTTTGTATTTAATTCCGATGCAATTACTGTGTTGCACCGCCAATAAGAAGTTCAGTGGGGGGCAGTGAACCTGAAGTCGAGCATCCGAATCCATAACTAGTGTGACAGGAATGGTTCAAAACATAGACAGTAAGAAGAGTCAGACTTCTTGTACTTGAGTCGGTATTGTGCCTTTTGTATTTAATTCCGATGCTATTTCTGTGTTACATCGACAATAAAGAGGTCAGAGGGATACAGTAAACCTGAAGTGAAGCATCGGAATCTATAACTAGTGTCAAAGGAATGGTTCAAAACATAGACAGTAAGAAGAGCCAGTCTTCTGGAACTTGAGTCGGAATTGTGCCCTTTGTATTTAATTCCGATGCAATTTCTGTGTTTCATCGTCCATAAGAAGGTCCAAGGGATGCATTAATCCTGAAGTGAAGCATCGGAATCTATAACTAGTGTCACATGAATGGTCAAAACATAGACAGTAAGAAGAGTCAGTTTTCTTGTACTTAAGTTGGCATTGTCCCTTTTGTATTTAATTCCGATGCAATGTCTGTGTTTCATTGTCAATAAGATCGTCAGAGGGTACAGTAAACCTGAAGTGAAGTATCGGAATCTATAACTAGTGTCACAGGAATGGTTCAAAACATTGACAGTAAGAAGAGTCAGTTTTCTTGTACTTAAGTAGGCATTGTGCCTTTTGTATTTAATTCCGATGCAATTTCTGTGTTTCGTGGTCAATATGAAGGTCCATGGGATACAGTAAACCTGAAGTGAAGCTTCGGAATCTAAAACCGGTCTCACAGGAAAGGTTCAAAACATAGACAGTATGAAGAGCCAGCCTTCTTGTACTTGAGTCAGCATTGTGCCTTTTGTATTTAATTCCGATCCAATTTCTGTGTCTCATCGTCAATAAGAAGGTCAGAGGGCTACAGTAAAGCTGAAGTGAAGCATCGGAATCTATAACTAGCGTCACAGGAAAGGTTCAAAACATAGAGAGTAAGATGAGACAGTCTTCTTGTACTTAAGTCGGCATTGAGCCTTTTGTATTTAATTCCGATGCAATTTCTGTGTTTCATCGTCAATATAAGGTCAGAGGGATACAGTAAACCTGAGGAGAAGCATCGGAATCTATAACTAGTGTCACAGGAATGGTTCAAAACATAGACAGTAAGTAGGGTCAGTTCTCTTGTACTTAAGTCGTCATTGTGCCTTTTATATTTAACTCCGATGCAATTTCTGAGTTTCATCGTCAATAAGGAGGACGGAGGGATACAGTAAACCTAAAGTGAAGCATCGGAATCTATAACTAGTGTCACAGGAATGGTTCAAACCATAGGCAGTAAGAAGAGTCAGTCTTCTTGTACATAAGTCGGCTTTGTGCCTTTTGTATTAAATTCCGATGCAGTTTCTATGTTTCATCTTCAATGAGAAAGTCCGAGGGATACATTAAACCTGAAGTGAAGTATCCGAAACTATAACTAGTGTCACAGGAGTGATTCAAAGCATTGACAGTAAGAAGAGTCAGTTTTCTTGTACTTAAGTCGGCATTTTGCCTTTTGTATTTAATTCCGATGCAATTTCTGTGTTTCATCGTCAGTAAGAAGGTCAGAGGGATACAGTAAACCTTAAGTGAAGCATCGGAATCTATAACTAGTGTCACAGGAATGGTTCAAAACATAGACTGTAAGAAGAGTCAGTTTTCTTGTACATAAGTCGGCATTTTGCCTTTTGTATTTAATTCCGATGCAATGTTTGTGTTTCATCGTCTATAAGAAGGTCAGAGGGATACAGTAAACCTGAAGTGAAGCATCGGAATCTATAACTAGTGTCACAGGAACGGTTCAAAACATAGACAGTAGTAAGATTCAGTTTTCTTGTACTTAAGTCGGCATTGTGCCTTCTGTATTTAATTCCGATGCAATTACTGTGTTGTACCGCCAATAAGAAGTTCAGTGGGATGCAGTGAACCTGAAGTCGAGCATCCGAATCCATAACTAGTGTGACAGGAATGGTTCAAAACATAGACAGTAAGAAGAGTCAGACTTCTTGTACTTGAGTCGGCATTGTGCCTTTTGTATTTAATTCCGATGCAATTTCTGTGTTACATCGTCAATAAGGAGGTCAGAGGGATACAGTAAACCTGAAGTGAAGCATCGGAATCTATAACTAGAGTCAAAGGAATGGTTCAAAACATAGACAGTAAGAAGAGCCAGTCTTCTGGAACTTGAGTCGGAATTGTGCCTTTTGTATTTAATTCCGATGCAATTTCTGTGTTTCATCGTCTATAAGAAGGTCCAAGGGATGCATTAATCCTGAAGTGAAGCATCGGAATCTATAACTAGTGTCACATGAATGGTTCAAAGCACAGACAGTAAGAAGAGTCAGTTTTCTTGTACTTATGTTGGCATTGTCCCTTTTGTATTTAATTCCGATGCAATGTCTGTGTTTCATCGTCAATAAGATCGTCAGAGGGTACAGTAAACCTGAAGTGAAGCATCGGAATCTATAACTAGTGTCACAGGAATGGTTCAAAACATAGACAGTAACAAGAGTCAGTTATCTTGTACTTAAGTCTTAATTGTGCCCTTTGTATTTAATTCCGATGAAATTTCTGTGTTTCATCGTCAATAAGAAGGTCAGAGGGAGACAGTAAACCTGAAGTGAAGCATCGGAATCTATAACTAGTGTCACAGAATATTTCAAAACATAGACAGTAAGAAGAGTCAGTTTTCTTGTACTTTAGTCGGCATTGTGCCTTTTGTATTTAATTCCGATGCAATATCTGTGTTTCATCGCCTATAAGAAGGTCAGAGGGATACAGTAAACCTGAAGTGATGCATCCGAAACTATAACTAGTGTCACAGGAGTGATTCAAAGCATTGACAGTAAGAAGAGTCAGTTTTCTTGTACTTAAGTCGGCATTGTGCCTTTTGTATTTAATTCCGATGCAATTTCTGTGTTTCATCGTCAGTAAGGAGGTCAGAGGGATACAGTGAACCTAAAGTCGAGCATCCGAATCCATAACTAGTGTGACAGGAATGGTTCAAAACATAGACAGTAAGAGGAGCCAGACTTCTTGTACTTGAGTCGGCACTGTGCCTTTTGTATTTAATTCCGATGCAATTTCTGTGTTCATCGACAATAAGGAGGTCAGAGGGATACAGTAAACCTGAATTGAAGCATCGGAATCTATAACTAGTGTCACAGGAATGGTTCAAAACATAGACAGTATGAAGAGCCAGTCTTCTTGTACTTGAGTCGGAATTGTGCCTTTTGTATTTATTTCCGATGCAATTTCTGTGTCTCATCGTCAATAAGAAGGTCAGAGGGCTACAGTAAAGCTGAAGTGAAGCATCGGAATCTATAACTAGCGTCACAGGAATGGTTCAAAACATAGAGAGTAAGATGAGACAGTCTTCTTGTACTTAAGTCGGCATTGAGCCATTTGTATTTAATTCCGATGCAATTTCTGTGTTTCATCGTCAATATAAGGTCAGAGGGATACAGTAAACCTGAAGAGAAGCATCGGAATCTATAACTAGTGTCACAGGAATGGTTCAAAATATAGACAGTAAGAAGAGTCAGTTTTCTTGTACTTAAGTCGTCATTGTGCCTTTTGTATTAAATTCCGATGCAATTTCTATGTTTCATTTTCAATGAGAACGTCCGAGGGATACAGAAAACCTGAAGTGAAGCATCCGAAACTATAACTAGTGTCACAGGAGTGATTCAAAGCATTGACAGTAAGAAGAGTCAGTTTTCTTGTACTTAAGTCGGCATTTTGCCTTTTGTATTTAATTCCAATGCAATTTCTGTGTTTCATCGTCAGTAAGAAGGTCAGAGGGATACAGTAAACCTTAAGTGAAGCATCGGAATCTATAACTAGTGTCACAGGAATGGTTCAAAACATAGACAGTAAGAAGAGTCAGTTTTCTTGTACTTAAGTCGGCATTGTGCCTTTTGTATTTAAATCCGATGCAATGTTTGTGTTTCATCGTCTATAAGAAGGTCAGAGGGATACAGTAAACCTGAAGTGAAGCATCGGAATCTTTAACTAGTGTCGCAGGAAAGGTTCAAAACATAGACAGTAAGAAGATTCAGTTTTCTTGTACTTAAGTCGGTATTGTGCCTTTTTTATTTAATTCCGATGCAATTACTGTGTTTTACCGCCAATAAGATGTTCAGAGGGGGGCAGTGCACCTGAAGTCGAGCATCCGAATCCATAACTAGTGTGACAGGAATGGTTCAAAACATAGACAGTAAGAAGAGTCAGACTTCTTGTACTTGAGTCGGCATTGTGCCTTTTGTATTTTAATTCCGATGCAATTTCTGTGTTACATCGACAATAAGGAGGTCAGAGGGATACAGTAAACCTGAAGTGAAGCATCGGAATCTATAACTAGTGTCAAAGGAATGGCTCAAAACATAGACAGTAAGAAGAGCCAGTCTTCTGGAACTTGGGTCGGAATTGTGCCTATTGTATTTAATTCCGATGCAATTTCTGTGTTTCATCGTCTATAAGAAGGTCCAAGGGATGCATTAATCCTGAAGTGAAGCATCGGAATCTATAACTAGTGTCACATTAATGGTTCAAAACATAGACAGTAAGAAGAGTCAGTTTTCTTGTACTTAAGTTGGCATTGTCCCTTTTGTATTTAATTCCGATGCAATTTCTGTGTTTCATCGTCAATAAGATCGTCAGAGGGTACAGTAAACCTGAAGTGAAGCATCGGAATCTATAACTAGTGTCACAGGAATGGTTCAAAACATAGACAGTAAGAAGAGTCAGTTTTCTTCTACTTAAGTAGGCATTGTGCCTTTTGTATTTAATTCCGATGCAATTTCTGTGTTTCATGGTCAATAAGAAGGTCCATGGGATACAGTAAACCTGAGGTGAAGCATCGGAATCTAAAACCGGTCTCACAGGAAAGGTTCAAAACATAGACAGTATGAAGAGCCAGCCATCTTGTACTTGAGTCAGCATTGTGCCTTTTGTATTTAATTCCGATGCAATTTCTGTGTTTCATCGTCAATAAGAAGGTCAGAGGGATACAGTAATGCTGAAGTGAAGCATCGGAAACCATAACTAGTGTCACAGGAATGGTTCAAAACGTAGACACTAAGAAGAGTCAGTTTTCTTGTACTTATGTCGCCATTGTGCTTTTTGTATTTAATTCCGATGCACTTTCTGTGGTTCATCGTCAATAAGAAGGTCAGAGGGTTACAGTAAACCTGAAGTGAAGCATCGGAATCTATAACTAGTGTCACAGGAATGGTTCAAACATAGATAGTAAGAAGAGACAGATTTCTTGTACATAAGTCGGCATTGTGCCATTTGGATTTAATTCCGATGCAATATCTGTGTTTCATCGCCTATAAGGAGGTCAGAGGGATACAGTAAACCTGAAGTGATGCATCCGAAACTATAACTAGTGTCACAGGAGTGATTCAAAGCATTGACAGTAAGAAGAGTCAGTTTTCTTGTACTTAAGTCGGCATTGTGCCTTTTGTATTTAATTCCGATGCAATTTCTGTGTTTCATCGTCAGTAAGGAGGTCAGAGGGATACAGTGAACCTAAAGTCGAGCATCCGAAACCATAACTAGTGTGACAGGAATGGTTCAAAACATAGAGAGTAAGAGGAGCCAGACTTCTTGTACTTGAGTCGGCATTGTGCCTTTTGTATTTAATTCCGATGCAATTTCTGTGTTCATCGACAATAAGGAGGTCAGAGGGATACAGTAAACCTGAATTGAAGCATCGGAATCTATAACTAGTGTCACAGGAATGGTTCAAAACATAGACAGTAAGAAGAGCCAGTCTTCTTGTACTTGAGTCGGAATTGTGCCTTTTGTATTTATTTCCGATGCAATTTCTGTGTCTCATCGTCAATAAGAAGGTCAGAGGGCTACAGTAAAGCTGAAGTGAAGCATCGGAATCTATAACTAGCGTCACAGGAATGGTTCAAAACATAGAGAGTAAGATGAGACAGTCTTCTTGTACTTAAGTCGGCATTGAGCCATTTGTATTTAATTCCGATGCAATTTCTGTGTTTCATCGTCAATATAAGGTCAGAGGGATACAGTAAACCTGAAGAGAAGCATCGGAATCTATAACTAGTGTCACAGGAATGGTTCAAAATATAGACAGTAAGAAGAGTCAGTTTTCTTGTACTTAAGTCGTCATTGTGCCTTTTGTATTAAATTCCGATGCAATTTCTATGTTTCATTTTCAATGAGAACGTCCGAGGGATACAGTAAACCTGAAGTGAAGCATCCGAAACTATAACTAGTGTCACAGGAGTGATTCAAAGCATTGACAGTAAGAAGAGTCAGTTTTCTTGTACTTAAGTCGGCATTTTGCCTTTTGTATTTAATTCCAATGCAATTTCTGTGTTTCATCGTCAGTAAGAAGGTCAGAGGGATACAGTAAACCTTAAGTGAAGCATCGGAATCTATAACTAGTGTCACAGGAATGGTTCAAAACATAGACAGTAAGAAGAGTCAGTTTTCTAGTACTTAAGTCGGCATTGTGCCTTTTGTATTTAAATCCGATGCAATGTTTGTGTTTCATCGTCTATAAGAAGGTCAGAGGGATACAGTAAACCTGAAGTGAAGCATCGGAATCTTCAACTAGTGTCGCAGGAAAGGTTCAAAACATAGACAGTAAGAAGATTCAGTTTTCTTGTACTTAAGTCGGTATTGTGCCTTTTTTATTTAATTCCGATGCAATTACTGTGTTTTACCGCCAATAAGATGTTCAGAGGGGGGCAGTGAACCTGAAGTCGAGCATCCGAATCCATAACTAGTGTGACAGGAATGGTTCAAAACATAGACAGTAAGAAGAGTCAGACTTCTTGTACTTGAGTCGGCATTGTGCCTTTTGTATTTTAATTCCGATGCAATTTCTGTGTTACATCGACAATAAGGAGGTCAGAGGGATACAGTAAACCTGAAGTGAAGCATCGGAATCTATAACTAGTGTCAAAGGAATGGCTCAAAACATAGACAGTAAGAAGAGCCAGTCTTCTGGAACTTGGGTCGGAATTGTGCCTATTGTATTTAATTCCGATGCAATTTCTGTGTTTCATCGTCTATAAGAAGGTCCAAGGGATGCATTAATCCTGAAGTGAAGCATCGGAATCTATAACTAGTGTCACATTAATGGTTCAAAACATAGACAGTAAGAAGAGTCAGTTTTCTTGTACTTAAGTTGGCATTGTCCCTTTTGTATTTAATTCCGATGCAATTTCTGTGTTTCATCGTCAATAAGATCGTCAGAGGGTACAGTAAACCTGAAGTGAAGCATCGGAATCTATGACTAGTGTCACAGGAATGGTTCAAAACATAGACAGTAAGAAGAGTCAGTTTTCTTCTACTTAAGTAGGCATTGTGCCTTTTGTATTTAATTCCGATGCAATTTCTGTGTTTCATGGTCAATAAGAAGGTCCATGGGATACAGTAAACCTGAGGTGAAGCATCGGAATCTAAAACCGGTCTCACAGGAAAGGTTCAAAACATAGACAGTATGAAGAGCCAGCCATCTTGTACTTGAGTCAGCATTGTGCCTTTTGTATTTAATTCCGATGCAATTTCTGTGTTTCATCGTCAATAAGAAGGTCAGAGGGATACAGTAATGCTGAAGTGAAGCATCGGAAACCATAACTAGTGTCACAGGAATGGTTCAAAACGTAGACACTAAGAAGAGTCAGTTTTCTTGTACTTATGTCGCCATTGTGCTTTTTGTATTTAATTCCGATGCACTTTCTGTGGTTCATCGTCAATAAGAAGGTCAGAGGGTTACAGTAAACCTGAAGTGAAGCATCGGAATCTATAACTAGTGTCACAGGAATGGTTCAAACATAGATAGTAAGAAGAGACAGATTTCTTGTACATAAGTCGGCATTGTGCCATTTGTATTTAATCCCGTTGCAATTTCTGTGTTTCATAGTCAATACGAAGGTCAGAGGGATACGGTAAACCTGAAGTGAAACATCGGAATCTATAACTAGTGTCACAGGAACGGTTCAAAACATAGACAGTAACAAGAGTCAGTTATCTTGTAGTTAAGTCTTAATTGTGCCCTTTGTATTTAATTCCGATGAAATTTCTGTGTTTCTTCGTCAATAAGATGGTCAGGGGGATACAGTAAACCTGAAGTGAAGCATCGGAATCTATAACTAGTGTCACAGGAATGGTTCAAAACATAGACAGTAAGAAGAGTCAGTTTTCTTGTACTTAAGTCGGCATTGTGCCTTTTCTATTTAATTCCGATGCATTTTCTGTGTTTCCTCGTCAATAAGAAGGACAGATGGATACAGTAAACATTAAGTGAAGCATCGGAATCTATAACTAGTGTCACAGGAATGGTTCAAAACATAGACAGTAAGAAGAGTCAGTTTTCTTGTACTTAAGTCAGCATTGGGCCTTTTGTATTTAATTCCGATGCAATATCTGTGTTTCATCGCCTATAAGAAGGTCAGAGGGATACAGTAAACCTGAAGTGAAGCATCGGAATCTATAACTAGTGTCACATGGATGGTTCAAAACATAGAGAGTAAGATGAGACAGTCTTCTTGTACTTAAGTCGGCATTGAGCCTTTTGTATTTAATTCCGATGCAATTTCTGTGTTTCATCGTCAATATAAGGTCAGAGGGATGCAGTAAACCTGAAGAGAAGCATCGGAATCTATAACTAGTGTCACAGGAATGGTTCAAAATATAGACAGTAAGAAGAGTCAGTTTTCTTGTACTTAAGTCGTCATTGTGCCTTTTGTATTAAATTCCGATGCAATTTCTATGTTTCATTTTCAATGAGAAGGTCCGAGGGATACAGTAAACCTGAAGTGAAGCATCCGAAACTATAACTAGTGTCACAGGAGTGATTCAAAGCATTGACAGTAAGAAGAGTCAGTTTTCTTGTACTTAAGTCGGCATTTTGCCTTTTGTATTTAATTCCAATGCAATTTCTGTGTTTCATCGTCAGTAAGAAGGTCAGAGGGATACAGTAAACCTTAAGTGAAGCATCGGAAGCTATAACTAGCGTCACAGGAATGGTTCAAAACATAGACAGTAAGAAGAGTCAGTTTTCTTGTACTTAAGTCGGCATTGTGCCTTTTGTATTTAATTCCGATGCAATGTTTGTGTTTCATCGTCTATAAGAAGGTCAGAGGGATACAGTAAACCTGAAGTGAAGCATCGGAATCTTTAACTAGTGTCACAGGAAAGGTTCAAAACATAGACAGTAAGAAGATTCAGTTTTCTTGTACTTAAGTCGGCATTGTGCCTTTTTTATTTAATTCCGATGCAATTACTGTGTTTTACCGCCAATAAGAAGTTCAGAGGGGGGCAGTGAACCTGAAGTCGAGCATCCGAATCCATAACTAGTGTGACATTAATGGTTCAAAACATAGACAGTAAGAAGAGTCAGACTTCTTGTACTTGAGTCGGCATTGTGCCTTTTGTATTTACTTCCGATGCAATTTCTGTGTTACATCGACAATAAGGAGGTCAGAGGGATACAGTAAACCTGAAGTGAAGCATCGGAATCTATAACTAGTGTCAAAGGAATGGCTCAAAACATAGACAGTAAGAAGAGCCAGTCTTCTGGAACTTGGGTCGGAATTGTGCCTTTTGTATTTAATTCCGATGCAATTTCTGTGTTTCATCGTCTATAAGAAGGTCCAAGGGATGCATTAATCCTGAAGTGAAGCATCGGAATCTATAACTAGTGTCACATTAATGGTTCTAAACATAGACAGTAAGAAGAGTCAGTTTTCTTGTACTTAAGTTGGCATTGTCCCTTTTGTATTTAATTCCGGTGCAATTTCTGTGTTTCATCGTCAATAAGATCGTCAGAGGGTACAGTAAACCTGATGTGAAGCATCGGAATCTATAACTAGTGTCACAGGAATGGTTCAAAACATAGACAGTAAGAAGAGTCAGTTTTCTTCTACTTAAGTAGGCATTGTGCCTTTTGTATTTAATTCCGATGCAATTTCTGTGTTTCATGGTCAATAAGAAGGTCCATGGGATACAGTAAACCTGAGGTGAAGCATCGGAATCTAAAACCGGTCTCACAGGAAAGGTTCAAAACATAGACAGTATGAAGAGCCAGCCATCTTGTACTTGAGTCAGCATTGTGCCTTTTGTATTTAATTCCGATGCAATTTCTGTGTTTCATCGTCAATAAGAAGGTCAGAGGGATACAGCAATGCTGAAGTGAAGCATCGGAAACCATAACTAGTGTCACAGGAATGGTTCAAAACGTAGACACTAAGAAGAGTCAGTTTTCTTGTACTTATGTTGCCATTGTGCTTTTTGTATTTAATTCCGATGCACTTTCTGTGGTTCATCGTCAATAAGAAGGTCAGAGGGATACAGTAAACCTGAAGTGAAGCATCGGAATCTATAACTAGTGTCACAGGAATGGTTCAAAACATAGACAGTAAGAAGAGTCAGTTTTCTTGTACTTAAGTCGGCATTGGGCCTTTTGTATTTAATTCCGATGCAATATCTGTGTTTCATCGCCTATAAGAAGGTCAGAGGGATACAGTAAACCTGAAGTGAAGCATCGGAATCTATAACTAGTGTCACAGGAACGGTTCAAAACATAGACAGTAACAAGAGTCAGTTATCTTGAACTTAAGTCTTAATTGTGCCCTTTGTATTTTATTCCGATGAAATTTCTGTGTTTCTTCGTCAATAAGATGGTCAGGGGGATACAGTAAACCTGAAGTGAAGCATCGGAATCTATAACTAGTGTCACAGGAATGGTTCAAAACATAGACAGTAAGAAGAGTCAGTTTTCTTGTACTTAAGTCGGCATTGGGCCTTTTGTATTTAATTCCGATGCAATATCTGTGTTTCATCGCCTATAAGAAGGTCAGAGGGATACAGTAAACCTGAAGTGAAGCATCGGAATCTATAACTAGTGTCACAGGGATGGTTCAAAACATAGAGAGTAAGATGAGACAGTCTTCTTGTACTTAAGTCGGCATTGAGCCTTTTGTATTTAATTCCGATGCAATTTCTGTGTTTCATCGTCAATATAAGGTCAGAGGGATGCAGTAAACCTGAAGAGAAGCATCGGAATCTATAACTAGTGTCACAGGAATGGTTCAAAATATAGACAGTAAGAAGAGTCAGTTATCTTGTACTTAAGTCTTAATTGTGCCCTTTGTATTTTATTCCGATGAAATTTCTGTGTTTCTTCGTCAATAAGATGGTCAGGGGGATACAGTAAACCTGAAGTGAAGCATCGGAATCTATAACTAGTGTCACAGGAATGGTTCAAAACATAGACAGTAAGAAGAGTCAGTTTTCTTGTACTTAAGTCGGCATTGGGCCTTTTGTATTTAATTCCGATGCAATATCTGTGTTTCATCGCCTATAAGAAGGTCAGAGGGATACAGTAAACCTGAAGTGAAGCATCGGAATCTATAACTAGTGTCACAGGGATGGTTCAAAACATAGAGAGTAAGATGAGACAGTCTTCTTGTACTTAAGTCGGCATTGAGCCTTTTGTATTTAATTCCGATGCAATTTCTGTGTTTCATCGTCAATATAAGGTCAGAGGGATACAGTAAACCTGAAGAGAAGCATCGGAATCTATAACTAGTGTCACAGGAGAGGTTCAAAATATAGACAGTAAGAAGAGTCAGTTTTCTTGTACTTAAGTCGTCATTGTGCCTTTTGTATTAAATTCCGATGCAATTTCTATGTTTCATTTTCAATGAGAAGGTCCGAGGGATACAGTAAACCTGAAGTGAAGCATCCGAAACTATAACTAGTGTCACAGGAGTGATTCAAAGCATTGACAGTAAGAAGAGTCAGTTTTCTTGTACTTAAGTCGGCATTTTGCCTTTTGTATTTAATTCCAATGCAATTTCTGTGTTTCATCGTCAGTAAGAAGGTCAGAGGGATACAGTAAACCTTAAGTGAAGCATCGGAATCTATAACTAGTGTCACAGGAATGGTTCAAAACATAGACAGTAAGAAGAGTCAGTTTTCTTGTACTTAAGTCGGCATTGTGCCTTTTGTATTTAATTCCGATGCAATGTTTGTGTTTCATCGTCTATAAGAAGGTCAGAGGGATACAGTAAACCTGAAGTGAAGCATCGGAATCTTTAACTAGAGTCACAGGAAAGGTTCAAAACATAGACAGTAAGAAGATTCAGTTTTCTTGTACTTAAGTCGGCATTGTGCCTTTTTTATTTAATTCCGATGCAATTACTGTGTTTTACCGCCAATAAGAAGTTCAGAGGGGGGCAGTGAACCTGAAGTCGAGCATCCGAATCCATAACTAGTGTGACATTAATGGTTCAAAACATAGACAGTAAGAAGAGTCAGACTTCTTGTACTTGAGTCGGCATTGTGCCTTTTGTATTTAATTCCGATGCAATTTCTGTGTTACATCGACAATAAGGAGGTCAGAGGGATACAGTAAACCTGAAGTGAAGCATCGGAATCTATAACTAGTGTCAAAGGAATGGCTCAAAACATAGACAGTAAGAAGAGCCAGTCTTCTGGAACTTGGGTCGGAATTGTGCCTTTTGTATTTAATTCCGATGCAATTTCTGTGTTTCATCGTCTATAAGAAGGTCCAAGGGATGCATTAATCCTGAAGTGAAGCATCGGAATCTATAACTAGTGTCACATTAATGGTTCAAAACATAGACAGTAAGAAGAGTCAGTTTTCTTGTACTTAAGTTGGCACTGTCCCTTTTGTATTTAATTCCGATGCAATTTCTGTGTTTCATCGTCAATAAGATCGTCAGAGGGTACAGTAAACCTGAAGTGAAGCATCGGAATCTATAACTAGTGTCACAGGAATGGTTCAAAACATAGACAGTAAGAAGAGTCAGTTTTCTTCTACTTAAGTAGGCATTGTGCCTTTTGTATTTAATTCCGATGCCATTTCTGTGTTTCATGGTCAATAAGATGGTCCATGGGATACAGTAAACCTGAGGTGAAGCATCGGAATCTAAAACCGGTCTCACAGGAAAGGTTCAAAACATAGACAGTATGAAGAGAAAGCCATCTTGTACTTGAGTCAGCATTGAGCCTTTTGTATTTAATTCCGATGCAATTTCTGTGTTTCATCGTCAATAAGAAGGTCAGAGGGATACAGTAATGCTGAAGAGAAGCATCGGAAACCATAACTAGTGTCACAGGAATGGTTCAAAACGTAGACACTAAGAAGAGTCAGTTTTCTTGTACCTATGTCGCCATTGTGCTTTTTGTATTTAATTCCGATGCACTTTCTGTGGTTCATCGTCAATAAGAAGGTCAGAGGGATACAGTAAACCTGAAGTGAAGCATCGGAATCTATAACTAGTGTCACAGGATTGGTTCAAACAATGACAGTAACAAGAGACAGATTCCTTGTACTTAAGTCGGCATTGTGCCTTTTGTATTTAATTCCGTTGCAATTTCTGTGTTTCATAGTCAATACGAAGGTCAGAGGGATACAGTAAACCTGAGGTCAAGCGTCGGAATCTATAACTAGTGTCACAGGAATGGTTAAAAACATAGACAGTAAGAATAGTCAATTTCGTGTACTTAAGTCGGCATTGTGCCTTTTCTATTTAATTCCGATGCAATTTCTGTGTTTCATCGTCAATAAGAAGGTCAGAGGGATACGGTAAACCTGAAGTTAAACATCGGAATCTATAACTAGTGTCACAGGAATGGTTCAAAACATAGACAGTAACAAGAGTCAGTTATCTTGTACTTAAGTCTTAATTGTGCCCTTTGTATTTAGTTCCGATGAAATATCTCTGTTTCATCGTCAATAAGAAGGTCAGAGGGATACAGTAAACCTGAAGTGAAGCATCGGAATCTATAACTAGTGTCACAGGAATGGTTCAAAACATAGACAGTAAGAAGAGTCAGTTTTCTTGTACTTAAGTCGGCATTGTGCCTTTTCTATTTAATTCCGATGCAATTTCTGTGTTTCCTCGTCAATAAGGAGGACAGTTGGATACAGTAAACATGAAGTGAAGCATCGGAATCTATAACTAGTGTAACAGGAATGGTTCAAAACATAGACAGTAAGAAGTGTCAGTTTTCTTGTACTTAAGTCGGCATTGGGCCTTTTGTATTTAATTCCGATGCAATATCTGTGTTTCATCGCCTATAAGAAGGTCAGAGGGATACAGTAAACCTGAAGTGAAGCATCGGAATCTATAACTAGTGTCACAGGAATGGTTCAAAACATAGACAGTAAGAAGAGTCAGTTTTCTTGTACTTAAATCGTCATTGTGCCTTTTGTATTTTATTCCGATGCAATTACTGTGTTTCATAGTCAATACGAAGGTCAGAGGGATACAGTAAACCTGAGGTGAAGCATCGGAATCTATAACTAGCGTCACAGGAATGGTTCAAAACATAGAGAGTAAGATGAGACAGTCTTCTTGTACTTAAGTCGGCATTGAGCCTTTTGTATTTAATTCCGATGCAATTTCTGTGTTTCATCGTCAATATAAGGTCAGAGGGATACAGTAAACCTGAAGAGAAGCATCGGAATCTATAACTAGTGTCACAGGAATGGTTCAAAATATAGACAGTAAGAAGAGTCAGTGTTCTTGTACTTAAGTCGTCATTGTGCCTTTTGTATTAAATTCCGATGCAATTTCTATGTTTCATTTTCAATGAGAAGGTCCGAGGGATACAGTAAACCTGAAGTGAAGCATCCGAAACTATAACTAGCGTCACAGGAGTGATCCAAAGCATTGACAGTAAGAAGAGTCAGTTTTCTTGTACTTAAGTCGGCATTTTGCCTTTTGTATTTAATTCCAATGCAATTTCTGTGTTTCATCGTCAGTAAGAAGGTCAGAGGGATACAGTAAACCTTAAGTGAAGCATCGGAATCTATAACTAGTGTCACAGGAATGGTTCAAAACATAGACAGTAAGAAGAGTCAGTTTTCTTGTACTTAAGTTGGCATTGTCCCTTTTGTATTTAATTCCGATGCAATTTCTGTGTTTCATCGTCAATAAGATCGTCATAGGGTACAGTAAACCTGAAGTGAGGCATCGGAATCTATAACTAGTGTCACAGGAATGGTTCAAAACATAGACAGTAAGAAGATTCAGTTTTCTTGTACTTAAGTCGGCATTGTGCCATTTGTATTTAATTCCGTTGCAATTTCTGTGTTTCATAGTCAATACGAAGGTCAGAGGGATACAGTAAACCTGAGGTGAAGCATCGGAATCTATAACTAGTGTCACAGGAATGGTTAAAAACATAGACAGTAAGAAGAGTCAATTTTCGTGTACTTAAGGCGGCATTGCGCCTTTTCTATTTAATTCCGATGCAATTTCTGTGTTTCATCGTCAATAAGAAGGTCAGAGGGATACGGTAAACCTGAAGTGAAACATCGGAATCTATAACTAGTGTCACAGGAACGGTTCAAAACATACACAGTAACAAGAGTCAGTTATCTTGTACTTAAGTCTTAATTGTGCCCTTTGTATTTAATTCCGATGAAATTTCTGTGTTTCTTCGTCAATAAGATGGTCAGGGGGATACAGTAAACCTGAAGTGAAGCATCGGAATTTATAACTAGTGTCACAGGAATGGTTCAAAACATAGACAGTAAGAAGAGTCAGTTTTCTTGTACTTAAGTCGGCATTGTGCCTTTTCTATTTAATTCCGATGCATTTTCTGTGTTTCCTCGTCAATAAGAAGGACAGATGGATACAGTAAACATGAACTGAAGCATCGGAATCTATAACTAGTGTCACAGGAATGGTTCAAAACATAGACAGTAAGAAGAGTCAGTTTTCTTGTACTTAAGTCGGCATTGGGCCTTTTGTATTTAATTCCGATGCAATATCTGTGTTTCATCGCCTATAAGAAGGTCAGAGGGATACAGTATACCTGAAGTGAAGCATCGGAATCTTTAACTAGTGTCACAGGAAAGGTTCAAAACATAGACAGTAAGAAGAATCAGTTTTCTTGTACTTAAGTCGGCATTGTGCCTTTTTTATTTAATTCCGATGCAATTACTGTGTTTTACCGCCAATAAGAAGTTCAGAGGGGGGCAGTGAACCTGAAGTCGAGCATCCGAATCCATAACTAGTGTGACAGGAATGGTTCAAAACATAGACAGTAAGAAGAGTCAGACTTCTTGTACTTGAGTCGGCATTGTGCCTTTTGTATTTAATTCCGATGTAATTTCTGTGTTACATTGACAATAAGGAGGTCAGAGGGATACAGTAAACCTGAAGTGAAGCATCGGAATCTATAACTAGTGTCAAAGGAATGGCTCAAAACACAAACAGTAAGAAGAGCCAGTCTTCTGGAACTTGGGTCGGAATTGTGCCTTTTGTATTTAATTCCGATGCAATTTCTGTGTTTCATCGACTATAAGAACGTCCAAGGGATGCATTAATCCTGAAGTGAAGCATCGGAATCTATAACTAGTGTCACATTAATGGTTCAAAACATAGACAGTAAGAAGAGTCAGTTTTCTTGTACTTAAGTTGGCATTGTCCCTTTTGTATTTAATTCCGATGCAATTTCTGTGTTTCATCGTCAATAAGATCGTCATAGGGTACAGTAAACCTGAAGTGAGGCATCGGAATCTATAACTAGTGTCACAGGAATGGTTCAAAACATAGACAGTAAGAAGATTCAGTTTTCTTGTACTTAAGTCGGCATTGAGCCTTTTGTATTTAATTCCGATGCAATTTCTGTGTTTCATCGTCAATATAAGGTCAGAGGGATACAGTAAACCTGAAGAGAAGCATCGGAATCTATAACTAGTGTCACAGGAATGGTTCAAAATATAGACAGTAAGAAGAGTCAGTTTTCTTGTACTTAAGTCGTCATTGTGCCTTTTGTATTAAATTCCGATGCAATTTCTATGTTTCATTTTCAATGAGAAGGTCCGAGGGATACAGTAAACCAGAAGTGAAGCATCCGAAACTATAACTAGTGTCACAGGAGTGATTCAAAGCATTGACAGTAAGAAGAGTCAGTTTTCTTGTACTTAAGTCGGCATTTTGCATTTTGTATTTAATTCCGATGCAATTTCTGTGTTTCATAGTCAATAAGATGGTCCACCGGATACAGTAAATCTGAAGTGATGCATCGGAATCTATATCTAGTGTCACAAGAATGGTTCAAAACATAGACAATAGTAAGAGGCAGTCTTCTTGTACTTAAGTCGGTATTGTGCCTTTTGTATTTAATTCCGATGCAATTTCTGTGTTTCATAGTCAATAAGATGGTCCACCGGATACAGTAAACCTGAAGTGATGCAGAGGAATCTATAACTAGTGTCACAGGAATGGTTCAAAACAAAGACAGTAGGAAGAGTCAGGCTTCTTGTACTAAAGTCGGCATTGTGATTTTTGTATTTAATTCCAATGGAATTTCTGTCTTTCATCGTCGATAAGAAGGTCCAAGAGATACAGTAAACCTGAAGTGAAACATCGGAATCTATAGCTAGTGTCACAGGAATGGTTCATATCATAGTCTGTAAGAAGAGTCAGTCTTCTTGTACTAAAGTTGGATTGTGCCTTTTCTATATAATTCCGATGCAATTTCTGTGTGTCGTCGTCAATAAGAAGGTCCAAGGGATACAGTAAACCTGAAGTGAAGCATCGGAATCTAAAACCGGTCTCACAGGGAAGGTTCAAAACATAGAGAGTAAGAAGAGCTAGTCATCTAGTATTTGAGTCGGCATTGTGAATTTTGTATTTAATTCCGATGCAATTTCTGTGCTTCATCGTCAATAAGAAGATGCAAGGGATACAGTAAACATATAGCGATGCATCGGAATCTAAAACTGGTCTCACAGGAAATGTTCACAACATAGTCAGTAAGAAGAGTCACTCTTCTAGTACTTAAGGCGGCATTGTGCATTTTGTATTTAATTCCGATGCAATTTCTGTGTTTCATCGTCAATAAGAAGATCCCAGGGATACAGTAAACCTGAACTGAAGCATTGTAATTTATAACTAGTGTCGCAGGAATGGTTGAAAACATAGACAGTACGAAGAGTCAGTCTTTTTGTAACTAAGTCGGCATTGTGCCTTTTCTATTTAGTTCCGATGCAATTTCTGTGTTTCATCGTCAATAAGAATATCATAGGGATACAGTAATCCTGAAGTGAAGCATCGGAATCTATAACTAGGGTCACAGGAATGGTTCAAAACATAGACACTAGGACGAGTCAGTCTTATTATACTTAAGTCGGCATTGAGACTTTTCTATTTAATTCCGATGCAATTTCTGTGTTTCGTCGTCAATAAGAAGGTCCCAGGGATACAGTAAACCTGTAGAGAAGCATCGGAATCTAAAACTACTGTCACAGGATAGGTTCAAAACATAGACAGTAAGAAGAGTCAGTCTTCTTGCAATTAAGTCGGCATTGTGCCTTTTGTATATCATTCCGATGCAATTTTTGTGTTTCATTGTCAATAAGAAGTTCAGAGGAATACAGTAAACCTGAAGTGAAGCATCGGAATCTATAACTAGTGTCACAGGATTGGTTCAAAACATAGACAGTGGGACGAGTCTGTCTTCTTGTACTTAAGTCGGCGTTGTGCCTTTTCTATTTCATTTCGATGCAATTTCTGTGTTTCGTCGTCAATAAGGTCAGAGGGATACAGTAAACCTGAAGTGAAGCATCGCAATCTATAACTAGTGTCACAGGAATGGTTCAAAACATACACTGCAAGAAGAGTCAGTCTTCTTCTACTTAAGTCGGCATTGTGCATTTTGTATTTAATTCAGATGCAATTTCTGTGTTTCATCGTCGATAAGAAGGTCCAAGGGATACAGTAAACCTCAAGTGAAGCACCGGAGTCTATAACTAGTGCCACAGGAATATTTCAAGCATTGACAGTAAGAAGAGTCAGTCTTCTTGTACTTAAGTAGGCATTGTGCCTTTTGTATTTAATTCCGATGCAATTTCTGTGTTTCATCGTCCATAAGAAGGTCCAAGGGATACAGTAAACATATAGTGAAGCATCGGAATCTATAACTAGTGTCACAGGAATGGTTCAAGCATAGACAGTAAGAAGAGTCGGTCTTCTTGTACTTAAGTCGGCATTGTGCCTTTTGTATTTAATTCCGATGCAATTTCTGTGTTTCATCGTCCATAAGAAGGTCCAAGGGACACAGTAAGCATATAGTGAAGCATCGGAATTTTTTAACTAGTGTCACAGGAATGGTTCAAAACATAGACAGTAGTAAGAGTCAGTCTTCTTGTACTTAAGTCGGCATTGTGCCTTTTGTATTTAATTCCGATGCAATTTCTGTGTTTCATCGTCAATAAGAAGGTCCAAGGGATACAGTAAACATATAGTGAAGCATCGGAATCTAAAACCGTCTCACAGGAAAGGTTCAAAACATAGAGAGAAAGATGAGCAAGTCAACATGTATTTGAGTCGGCATTGTGCCTTTTGTATTTCATTCCGATGCAATTTCTGTGTTTCATCGTCAATAAGAAGGCCAGAGGGATCCAGTAAACCTGAAGTGAAGCAACGGAATCTATAACTAGTGTCACAGGAATGGTATAAACATAGACAGTAGGAAGAGTCAGTCTTCTTGTACTTAAGTCGGCATTGTGCCTTTTGGATTTAATTCCGTTGCAATTTCTGTGTTTCATCGTCCATAAGAAGGTCCAAGGGATACAGTAAACATATAGTGAAGCATCGGAAACTAAAACTGGTCTCACATGATATGTTCACAACATAGTCAGTAAGAAGAGTCAGTCTTCTTGTACTTAAGTCGGCATTGTCTCTTTTGTATTTAATTCCGATGCAATTTCTGTGTTTGATCGTCAATGAGAAGGTCAGAAGGATGCAGTAAACCTGAAGTGAAACATCGGAATCTATAACTAGTGTCACAGGAATGGTTCAAAACAAGACAGTAGGAGAAGTCAGTCTTCTTGTACTTAAGTAGGCATTGAGCCTTTTCTATTTAATTCCGATGCAATCTCTGTGTTTCGTCGTCAATAAGAAGGTCCAAGGGATACAGTAAACCTGAAGTGAAGCATCAGAATCTATAACTAGTGTCACAGGAATAGTTCAAAACAAAGACAGTTAGAAGAGTCAGTCTTCTAGTACTTAAGTCGGCATTGTCTCGTTTGTATTAAATTCCTATGCAATTTCTGTGTTTCGTCGTCAATAAGAAGGTCCAAGGGATACAGTAAAACTGAAGTGAGGCATCGGAATCTATATCTAGTGTCACAGGAAAGGTTCAAAACATAGACAATAAGATGAGTCAGTCTTCTTGTACTTAAGTCCGCTTTGTGCGTTTTGTATTTAATTCCGATGCAATTACTGTGTTTCATCGTCAAAAGAAAGTCAGAGGGATACAGTAAACCTGAACTGATGCATCGGAATCTATAACAAGTGTCACAGGAATGGTTCAAAACATAGACTGTGAGAAGAGTCAGTCTGCTTGTACTTAAGTCGGCATTGTGCCTTTCGTATTTAATTCCGATGCAATTTCTGTGTTTCATCGTCAATAAGAATGTCCAAGGGATACAGTAAACCTGAAGTGAAGCATCGGAATCTATAACTAGTGTCACGGGAATGGTTCAAAACACAGACAGTAGGAAGAGTCAGTCTTCTTGTACTTAAGTCGGCATTGTTCCTTTTCTATTTAATTCCGATGCAATTTCTGGGTTTCGGCGTCAGTAAGAAGGTCCAAGGGATACAGTAAACCTTAAGTGCGCATCGGAATCTATATCTAGTGTCACAGGAAAGGTTCAAAACATAGACAGTAAGAAGAGTCAGTCTTCTTGTACTTATGTCGGCATTGTGCCTTTTGTATTTAATTCCGATGCAATTACTGTGTCTCATCGTCAATAAGTAGGTCCCAGTGATACAGTAAACCTGAAGAGAAGCATCAGAATCTAAATCTACTGTCACAGAAATGGTTCAAAACATAGACAGTAAGAAGAGTCAGTCTTCTTGTACTTAAGTCGGCATTGTGCTTTTGTATTTAATTCCGATGCAATTTCTGTATTTCATCGTCAATAAGAATGTCCAAGGGATACAGTAAACCTGAAGTGAAGCATCGGAATCTATAACTTGTGTCACGGGAATGATTCAAAACACAGACAGTAGGATGAGTCGGGCTTCTTGTACTTAAGACGGCATTGTGCCTTTTCTATTTAATTCCGATGCAATTTCTGTGTTTCGGCGTCAATAAGAAGGTCCAAGGGATACAGTAAACCTGAAGTGAAGCATCTGAATCTATATCTAGTTTCACAGGAAAGGATCAGAACATAGACAGTAAGAAGAGTCAGTCTTCTTGTACTTATGTCGCCATTGTGCCTTTTGTATTTCATTCCGATGCAATTTCTGTGTTTCATTGTCAATATGAGGGTCAGAGGGATACAGTAAACCCGAAGTGAAGCATCGGAATCTATAACTAGTGTCACAGGAATGGTTCAAAACATAGACAGTAGGATTAGTCTGTCTTCTTGTACTTAAGTCGGCGTTGTGCCTTTTCTATTTAATTCCGATGCAATTTCTGTGTTTCGTCGACAATAAGGTCAGAGGGATACAGTAAACCTGAAGTGAAGCATCGGAATCTATAACTAGTGTCACAGGAACGGTTCAAAACATACACTGCAAGAAGAGTCAGTCTTCTTGTACTTAAGTCGGAATTGTGCATTTTGTATTTAATTCCTATGCAATATCTGTGTTTCATCGTCAATAAGCAGGTCCAAGGGATACAGTAAACCTGAAGTGAAGCACCGGAGTCTATAACTAGTGTCACAGGAATGGTTCAAGCATTGACAGTAAGAAGAGTCAGTCTTCTTGTACTTAAGTCAGCATTGTGCCTTTTGTATTTAATTCCGATGCAATTTCTGTGTTTCATCGTCACTAAGAATGTCCAAGGGATACAGTAAACATATAGTGAGGCATCGGAATTTATAACTAGTGTCACAGGAATGGTTCAAAACATAGACACTAGGAAGAGTCAGTCTTCTTGTACTCAAGTCGGCATTGTGCCTTTTGTATTTAATTCCGATGCAATTTCTGTGTTTCATCGTCAATAAGAAGGTCCAAGGGATACTGTAAACATATAGTGAAGCATCGGAATCTAAAACCGATCTCACAGGAAAGGTTCCAAACATAGAGAGAAAGATGAGCAAGTCAACTTGTATTTGAGTCGGCATTGTGCCTTTTGTATTTCATTCCGATGCAATTTCTGTGTTTCATCGTCAATAGGAAGGTCAGAGGGATACAGTAAACCTGAAGTGAAGCAACGGAATCTATAACTAGTGTCACAGGAATGGTTAAAACATAGACAGTAGGAAGAGTCAGTCTTCTTGTACTTAATTCGGCATTGTGCCTTTTGGATTTAATTCCGATGCAATTTCTGTGTTTCATCGTCCATAAGAATAGACAAGGGATACAGGAAACATATAGTGAAGCATCGGAAACTAAAACTGGTCTCACATGACATGTTCTCAACATCGTCAGTAAGAAGAGTCAGTCTTCTTGTACTTAAGTCGGCATTGTGCCTTTGTATTTAATTCCGATGCAATTTCTGTGTTTCATCGTCAATGAGAAGGTCAGAAGGATACAGTAAACCTGAAGTGAAACATCGGAATCTATAACTAGTGTCACAGGAATGGTTCAAAACAAAGACAGTAGGAAAAGTCAGTCTTCTTGTATTTAAGTCGGCATTGTGCCTTTTCTATTTAATTCCGATTTAATTTCTGTGTTTCGTCGTCAATAAGAAGGTCCTAGGGCTACAGTAAAACTGAAGTGAAGCATCGGAATCTATATCTAGTGTCACAGGAAAGGTTCAAAACATAGACAATAAGATGAGTCAGTCTTCTTGTACTTAAGTCCGCTTTGTGCCTTTTGTATTTAATTCGGATGCAATTACTGTGTTTCATCGTCAAAAGAAAGTCAGAGGGATACAGTAAACCTGAACTGAAGCATCGGAATATATAACTAGTGTTGCACGAATGGTTCAAAACATAGACTGTGAGAAGAGTCAGTCTGCTTGTACTTAAGTCGGCATTGTGCATTTTCTATTTAATTCCGATGCCATTTCTGTGTTTCATCGTCAATAAGAGTGTCAGAGGGATACAGTAAACCAGAAGTGAAGCATCGGAATATATAACTAGTGTCACAGGAATGGTTCAAATCATAGACATTAAGAAGAGTCAGTCTTCTTGTACTTAAGTCGGCATTGTGCCTGTTGTATTTAATTCCGATGCAATTTCTGTGTTTCATCGTCAATAAGAAGGTCCAAGGGATACAGTAAACATATAGTGAAGCATCGGAATCTAAAACTGGTCTCACAGGAAACGTTCAAATCATAGTCAGTAAGAAGAGCCAGTCATCTTGCATTTGAGTCAGCATTGTGCCTTTTGTATTTAATTCCGATGCAATTTCTGTTTTTCATCGTCAATAAGAAGGTCCAAGGGATACAGTAAACCTGAAGTGAAGTATCTGAATCTAAAACCGGTCTCACAGGAAAGGTTCAAAACGTAGAGAGTAAGAAGAGCCAGTCATCTTGCATTTGAGTCGGCATTGTGCCTTTTGTATTTAATTCCGATGCAATTTCTGTGTTTCATCGTCAATAAGAAGGTCAGAGGGATACAGTAAACCTGAAGTGAAGCATCGGAATCTATAACTAGTGTCACAGAAATTGTTAAAACATAGACAGTAGGAAGAGTCAGTCTTCTTGTACATAAGTCGGCATTGTGCCTTTTGTTTTTAATTCCGATGCAATTTCTGTATTTCATCGTCAACAAGAAGGTCCAAGGGATACAGTAAACATATAGTGAAGCATCGGAATCAAAAGCGGTCTCACAGGAAATGTTCACAACATAGTCAGTAAGAAGAGTTTGTCTTCTTGTACATAAGTCGGCATTGTGCGTTTTGTATTTAATTCCGCTGCAATATCTGTGTTTCATCGTCAATAAGAATGTCCAAGGGATACAGTAAACCTGAAGTGAAGCATCGTAATCTTTAACTAGTGTCACAGGAATGGTTGAAATCATAGACAGTAGGAGGAGTCAGTCTTCTTGTACTTAAGTCGGCATTGTGCCTTTTGTATTTAATTCCGATGCTATTTATGTGTTTCCTCGTCAATAAGAAGGTCCAAGGGATACAGTGAACGTGAAGTGAAGCATCGGAATCTATAACTAGTGTCGCAGGAATGGTTCAAAACATAGACAGTAAGAAGAGTCAGTCTTCTTGTACTTAAGTCGGCATTGTGCCATTTGTATTTAATTCCGATGCAATTTCTGTGTTTTATCGTCGATAAGAAGGTCCAAGGGTACAGTGAACCTGAAGTGAAGCATCGGAATCTGTAACTAGTGTCACAGGAATTGCTCAAAACATAGACAGTAAGTAGAGTCAGTCTTCTTGTACGTAAGTCGGCATTGTGCCTTTTGTATTTAATTCCGATGCAAATTCTGTGTTTCATCGTCAATAAGAGTGTCAGAGGGATACAGTGAACCCGAAGTGAAGCATCGGAATCTATAACTAGTGTCACAGGAATGGTTCAAATCATAGACAGTTGGAAGAGTCAGTCTTCTTGTACTTAAGTCGGCATTGTGCCTTTTCTATTTAATTCCGATACATTTTCTGTGTTTCGTCATCAATAAGAAGGTCCAATGGATACAGTAAACTTGAAGCGAAGCATCGGAATCTATAACTAGTGTCACAGGAAAGGTTCAAAACATAGACAATAAGATGAGTCAGACTTCTTGTACTTAAGTCCGCTTTGTGCACATTGTATTTAATTCCGATGCAATTACTGTGTTTCATCGTCAAAAGAAAGTCAGAGGGATACAATAAACCTGAACTGAAGCATCGGAATCTATAACTAGTGTTGCACGAATGGTTCAAAACATAGACTGTGAGAAGAGTCAGTCTGCTTGTACTTAAGTCGGCATTGTGCATTTTCTATTTAATTCCGATGCCATTTCTGTATTTCATCCTCAATAAGAGTGTCAGAGGGATACAGTAAACCTGAAGTGAAGCATCGGAATATATAACTAGTGTCACAGGAATGGTTCAAATCATAGACAATAAGAAGAGTCAGTCTTCTTGTACTTAAGTCGGCATTGTGCCTGTTGTGTTTAATTCCGATGCTATTTCTGTGTTTCATCGTCAATAAGAAGGTCCAAGGGATACAGTAAACATATAGTGAAGCATCGGAATCTAAAACTGGTATCACAGGAAACGTTCAAAACATAGTCAGTAAGAAGAACCAGTCATCTTGCATTTGAGTCTGCATTGTGCCTTTTGTATTTAATTCCGATGCAATTTCTGTTTTTCATCGTCAATAAGAAGGTCCAAGGGATACAGTAAACCTGAAGTGAAGCATCTGAATCTAAAACCGGTCTCACAGGAAAGGTTCTAAACGTAGAGAGTAAGAAGAGCCAGTCATCTTGCACTTGAGTCGGCATTGTGCCTTTTGTATTTAATTCCGATGCAATTTCTGTGTTTCATCGTCAACAAGAAGGTCAGAGGGATACAGTAAACCTGAAGTGTAGCATCGGAATCTATAACTAGTGTCACAGAAATTGTTAAAACATAGACAGTAGGAAGAGTCAGTCTTCTTGTACATAAGTCGGCATTGTGCATTTTGTATTTAATTCCGATTCAATTTCTGTGTTTCATCGTCAATAAGAAGGACCTAGGGATACAGTAAACCTGAAGTGAAGCACCGGAATCTATAACTAGTGTCACAGGAAAGGTTCAAAACATAGACTATAAGAAGAGTCAGTCTCCTTGTACTCAAGTCCGCATTGTGCCTTTTTTATTTAATTCCGATGCAACTACTGTGTTTCATCGTCAAAAAGAAGGTCAGAGGGATACAGTAAACCTGAAGTCAAGCATCGGAATCTATAATTAGTGTTACAGGAATGGTTCAAAACATAGACTGTAAGAAGAGTCAGTCTTCTTGTACTTAAGTCGGCACTGTGCCTTCTGTATTTAATTCCGATGCAATTTCTGTGCTGCATCGTCAATAAGATGGTCCAACGGATACAGTAAACCTGAAGTGATGCATCGGAATCTATAACTAGTGTCACAGGAATGGTTCAAAACATAGACAGTAGGAAGAGTCAGTCTTCTTGTATATAAGTCGGCATGGTGCCTTTTCTATTTAATTCCGATGCAATTTCTGTGTTTCGTCGTCAATAAGAAGGCCCAAGGGATACAGTAAACCTGAAGTGAAGCATCGAAATCTATAACTAGTGTCACAGGAATGGTTCAAATCATAGACAGTAAGAAGAGTCAGTCTTCTAGTACTTATCTCGGCATTGTGCTTTTTGTATTTAATTCCGATGCAATATCTGTGTTTCATCGTCGATACGAGAGTCCAAGGGATACAGTAAACCTGAAGTGAACCATCGGAATCAATAACTAGTGTCACAGGAATGGTTCAAAACATAGGCAGTAGTAAGAGTCAGTCATCTTGTACTTAAGTCAGCATTGTGCCTTTTGTATTAAATTACGATGCAATTTCTGTGTTTCATCGTCAATAACAAGGTCCAAGGGATACAGTAAACATATAGTGAAGCATCGGAATCTAAAACTGATCTCACAGGAAATGTTCACAACATAGTCAGTAAGAAGAGTTTGTCTTCTTGTACATAAGTCGGCATTGTGCGTTTTGTATTTAATTCCGCTGCAATATCTGTGTTTCATCGTCAATAAGAATGTCCAAGGGATACAGTAAACCTGAAGTGAAGCATCGTAATCTTTAACTAGTGTCACAGGAATGGTTAAAATCATAGACAGTAGGAGGAGTCAGTCTTCTTGTACTTGAGTCGGCATTGTGCCTGTTGTATTTAATTCCGATGCAATTTCTGTGTTTCATCGTCAATAAGAAGGTCCAAGGGATACAGTAAACATATAGTGAAGCATCGGAATCTAAAACTGGTCTCACAGGAAACGTTCAAAACATAGTCAGTAAGAAGAGCCAGTCATCTTGCATTTGAGTCGGCATTGTGCCTTTTGTATTTAATTCCGATGCAATTTCTGTTTTTCATCGTCAATAAGAAGGTCCAAGGGATACAGTAAACCTGAAGTGAAGCATCTGAATCTAAAACCGGTCTCACAGGAAAGGTTCTAAACGTAGAGAGTAAGAAGAGCCAGTCATCTTGCACTTCAGTCGGCATTGTGCCTTTTGTATTTAATTCCGATGCAATTTCTGTGTTTCATCGTCAATAAGAAGGTCAGAGGGATAAGGTAAACCTGAAGTGAAGCATCGGAATCTATAACTAGTGTCACAGAAATTGTTAAAACATAGACAGTAGGAAGAGTCAGTCTTCTTGTACATAAGTCGGCATTGTGCATTTTGTATTTAATTCCGATGCAATTTCTGTGTTTCATCGTCAATAAGAAGGTTCTAGGGATACAGTAAACCTGAAGTGAAGCACCGGAATCTATAACTAGTGTCACAGGAAAGGTTCAAAACATAGACTATAAGAAGAGTCAGTCTCCTTGTACTCAAGTCCGCATTGTGCCCTTTTTATTTAATTCCGATTAAACTACTGTGTTTCATCGTCAAAAAGAAGGTCAGAGGGATACAGTAAACCTGAAGTCAAGCATCGGAATCTATAACTAGTGTTACAGGAATGGTTCAAAACATAGACTGTAAGAAGAGTCAGTCTTCTTGTACTTAAGTCGGCACTGTGCCTTCTGTATTTAATTCCGATGCAATTTCTGTGTTGCATCGTCAATAAGATGGTCCAACGGATACAGTAAACCTGAAGTGATGCATCGGAATCTATAACTAGTGTCACAGAGATGGTTCAAAACATAGACAGTAGGAAGAGTCAGTCTTCTTGTATATAAGTCGGCATGGTGCCTTTTCTATTTAATTCCGATGCAATTTCTGTGTTTCGTCGTCAATAAGAAGGCCCAAGGGATACAGTAAACCTGAAGTGAAGCATCGAAATCTATAACTAGTGTCACAGGAATGGTTCAAATCATAGACAGTAAGAAGAGTCAGTCTTCTAGTACTTATCTCGGCATTGTGCTTTTTGTATTTAATTCCGATGCAATATCTGTGTTTCATCGTCGATACGAGAGTCCAAGGGATACAGTAAACCTGAAGTGAACCATCGGAATCAATAACTAGTGTCACAGGAATGGTTCAAAACATAGGCAGTAGTAAGAGTCAGTCATCTTGTACTTAAGTCAGCATTGTGCCTTTTGTATTAAATTACGATGCAATTTCTGTGTTTCATCGTCAATAACAAGGTCCAAGGGATACAGTAAACATATAGTGAAGCATCGGAATCTAAAACTGATCTCACAGGAAATGTTCACAACATAGTCAGTAAGAAGAGTTTGTCTTCTTGTACATAAGTCGGCATTGTGCGTTTTGTATTTAATTCCGCTGCAATATCTGTGTTTCATCGTCAATAAGAATGTCCAAGGGATACAGTAAACCTGAAGGGAAGCATCGTAATCTTTAACTAGTGTCACAGGAATGGTTAAAATCATAGACAGTAGGAGGAGTCAGTCTTCTTGTACTTAAGTCGGCATTGTGCCTGTTGTATTTAATTCCGATGCAATTTCTGTGTTTCATCGTCAATAAGAAGGTCCAAGGGATACAGTAAACATATAGTGAAGCATCGGAATCTAAAACTGGTCTCACAGGAAACGTTCAAAACATAGTCAGTAAGAAGAGCCAGTCATCTTGCATTTGAGTCGGCATTGTGCCTTTTGTATTTAATTCCGATGCAATTTCTGTTTTTCATCGTCAATAAGAAGGTCCAAGGGATACAGTAAACCTGAAGTGAAGCATCTGAATCTAAAACCGGTCTCACAGGAAAGGTTCTAAACGTAGAGAGTAAGAAGAGCCAGTCATCTTGCACTTCAGTCGGCATTGTGCCTTTTGTATTTAATTCCGATGCAATTTCTGTGTTTCATCGTCAATAAGAAGGTCAGAGGGATAAGGTAAACCTGAAGTGAAGCATCGGAATCTATAACTAGTGTCACAGAAATTGTTAAAACATAGACAGTAGGAAGAGTCAGTCTTCTTGTACATAAGTCGGCATTGTGCATTTTGTATTTAATTCCGATGCAATTTCTGTGTTTCATCGTCAATAAGAAGGTTCTAGGGATACAGTAAACCTGAAGTGAAGCACCGGAATCTATAACTAGTGTCACAGGAAAGGTTCAAAACATAGACTATAAGAAGAGTCAGTCTCCTTGTACTCAAGTCCGCATTGTGCCCTTTTTATTTAATTCCGATTAAACTACTGTGTTTCATCGTCAAAAAGAAGGTCAGAGGGATACAGTAAACCTGAAGTCAAGCATCGGAATCTATAACTAGTGTTACAGGAATGGTTCAAAACATAGACTGTAAGAAGAGTCAGTCTTCTTGTACTTAAGTCGGCACTGTGCCTTCTGTATTTAATTCCGATGCAATTTCTGTGTTGCATCGTCAATAAGATGGTCCAACGGATACAGTAAACCTGAAGTGATGCATCGGAATCTATAACTAGTGTCACAGAGATGGTTCAAAACATAGACAGTAGGAAGAGTCAGTCTTCTTGTACTTAAGTCGGCATTGTGCATTTTGTATTTAATTCCGATGCAATTTCAGTGTTTCATCGTCAATAAGAAGGTCCTAGGGATACAGTAAACCTGAAGTGAAGCACCGGAATCTATAACTAGTGTCACAGGAATGGTTCAAAACATAGACAATAAGAAGAGTCAGTCTTCTTGTACTTAAGTCGGCATTGTGCCTATTGTATTTAATTTCGATGCAATTTCTGTGTTTGAACGTCAATAAGAAGGTCCAAGGGATACAGTAAACATATAGTGAAGCATCGGAATCTAAAACTGGTCTCACAGGAAATGTTCAAACCATAGTCAGTAAGAAGAGTCAGTCTTCTTGTACTTAAGTCGGCATTATGCCCTTTATATTTAATTCCGATGCAATTTCTATGTTTCATCGTAAATAAGACGGTCAGAGGGATACAGTAACCTGACGTGATGCATCGGAATCTATAACTAGTGTCACAGGAATGGTTCAAAACATAGACAGTAGGAAGAGTCAGTCTTCTTGTATATAAGTCGGCATGGTGCCTTTTCTATTTAATTCCGATGCAATTTCTGTGTTTCGTCGTCAATAAGAAGGCCCAAGGGATACAGTAAACCTGAAGTGAAGCATCGGAATCTATAACTAGTGTCACAGGAATGGTTCAAATCATAGACAGTAAGAAGAGTCAGTCTTCTAGTACTTATGTCGGCATTGTGCTTTTTGTATTTAATTCCGATGCAATATCTGTGTTTCATCGTCGATACGAGAGTCCAAGGGATACAGTAAACCTGAAGTTAACCTTCGGAATCAATAACTAGTGTCACAGGAATGGTTCAAAACATAGGCAGTAGTAAGAGTCAGTCATCTTGTACTTAAGTCGGCATTGTGCCTTTTGTATTAAATTCCGATGCAATTTCTGTGTTTCATCGTCAATAAGAATGTCCAAGGGATACAGTAAACCCGAAGTGAAGCATCGGAATCTATAACTAGTGTCACAGGAATGGTTCAAATCATAGACAGTTGGAAGAGTCAGTCTTCTTGTACTTAAGTCGGCATTGTGCCTTCTATTTAATTCCAATGCAATTTTTGTGTTTCGTCGTCAATAAGAAGGTCCAAGGGATACAGTTAACCTGAAGTGAAGCACCGGAATGTGTAACTAGTTTCACAGGAAAGGTTCAAACATAGACAGTAAGATGACTCAGTCTTGTTGTACTTAAGTAGGCATTGTGCCTTTTGTATTTAATTCCGATGCAATTTCTGTGTTTCATCGACAATAAGAATGTCCAAGGGATACAGTAAACCTGAAGTGAAGCATCGGAATCTATATCTAGTGTCACAGGAAAGGTTCAAAACACAGACAGTAAGAAGAGTCAGCCTTCTTGTACTTATGTCGGCATTGTGCCTTTTGTATTTAATTCCGATGCAATTACTGCGTTTCAGCGTCAATAAGCAGGTCAGAGGGATACAGTAAACCTGAAGTAATGCATCGGAATCTATAACTAGGGTCACAGGAATGGTTCATAACATAGACACTAGGAAGAGTCAGTCTTCTTATACTTAAGTCGGCAATGGGCCTTCTCTATTTAATTACGATGCAATTTCTGTGTTTTGTCGACAATAAGAAGGTCCCAGGGATACAGTAAACCTGAAGTGACGCATCGGAATCTATAACTAGTGACACGGGAATGGTTCAAAACATAGGCAGTAGGAAGAGTCAGTCTTC
Source organism: Schistocerca americana (assembly GCF_021461395.2). Lineage (NCBI taxonomy): Eukaryota > Metazoa > Arthropoda > Insecta > Orthoptera > Acrididae > Schistocerca > Schistocerca americana. The sequence continues at coordinate 7,969,854 of NC_060122.1, read as the reverse complement.
TTGTACTTAAGTCGGCATTGTGCCTTTTCTATTTAATTCCGATGCAATTTCTGTGTTTCGTCGTCAATAAGAAGGTCCTAGGGATACAGTAAACCTGAAGTGAAGCATCAGAATCTAAAACTACTGTCACAGGAAAGGTTAAAAACGCAGACAGTAAGAAGAGTCAGTCTTCTTGTACTTAAGTCAGCATTGTGCCTCTTGTATTTCATTCCGATGCAATTTCTGTGTTTCATTGTCAATATGAAGGTCAGAGGGATACAGTAAACCTGAAGTGTTGCATCGGAATCGATAACTACTGTCAGAGGAATGGTTCAAAACGTAGACAGTAGGAACAGTCTGTCTTCTTGTACTAATGTCGGCATTGTGCCTTTTCTATTTACTTCCGATGCAATTTTTGTGTTTCGTCGTCAATAAGAAGGTCCCAGGGATACAGTAAACCTGAAGTGAAGCATCGGAATCTATAACTAGTGTCACGGGAGTGGTTCAAAACATAGGCAGTAGGAAGAGACAGTCTTCTTGTACTTAAGTCGGCATTGTGCCTTTTGTATTTAATTCCGATTTAATTTCTGTGTTTCATCGTCCATAAGAAGGTCCAAGGGATACAGTAAACATATAGTGAAGCATCGGAAACTAAAACTAGTCTCACAAGATATGTTCACATCATAGTCAGTATGAAGAGTCAGTCCTTTTGTACTTAAGCCGGCATTGTGCCTTTTGTATTTAATTCCGATGCAATTTCTGTGTTTCATCGTCAATAAGAAGGTCAGAGGGATACAGTAAACCTGAAGTGAAACATCGGAATCTATAACTAGTGTCACAGGAATGGTTCAAAACATAGACAGTATGAAGAGTCAGTCTTCTAGTACTTAAAACGGCATTGTGCCTTTTCTATTTAATTCCGATGCAATTTCTGTGTTTCGTCGTCAATAAGAAGGTCCAAGGGATACAGTAAAACTGAAGTGAAGCATCGGAATCTATATCTAGTGTCACAGGAAAGGTTCAAAACATAGACAATAAGAGGAGTCAGTCTACATGTACTTGAGTCGGCATTGTGCCTTTTGTATTTAATTCGGATGCAATTTCTGTGTTTCATCGTCAATAAGAAGGTCCAAGGGATACAGTAAACCTGAAGTGAAGCATCGGAATCGATAACTAGTGTCACAGGAATGGTTCAAAACATAGACTATAAGACGAGTCAGTCTTCTTGTACTTAAGTCGGCATTGTGAATTTTGTATTTAATTCCGATGCAATTTCTGTGTTTCATCGTCAATAAGAAGGTTCTAGGGATACAGTAAACCTGAAGTGAAGCACCGGAATCTATAACTAGTGTCACAGGAAAGGTTCAAAACATAGACTATAAGAAGAGTCAGTCTCCTTGTACTCAAGTCCGCATTGTGCCCTTTTTATTTAATTCCGATTAAACTACTGTGTTTCATCGTCAAAAAGAAGGTCAGAGGGATACAGTAAACCTGAAGTCAAGCATCGGAATCTATAACTAGTGTTACAGGAATGGTTCAAAACATAGACTGTAAGAAGAGTCAGTCTTCTTGTACTTAAGTCGGCACTGTGCCTTCTGTATTTAATTCCGATGCAATTTCTGTGTTGCATCGTCAATAAGATGGTCCAACGGATACAGTAAACCTGAAGTGATGCATCGGAATCTATAACTAGTGTCACAGAGATGGTTCAAAACATAGACAGTAGGAAGAGTCAGTCTTCTTGTATATAAGTCGGCATGGTGCCTTTTCTATTTAATTCCGATGCAATTTCTGTGTTTCGTCGTCAATAAGAAGGCCCAAGGGATACAGTAAACCTGAAGTGAAGCATCGAAATCTATAACTAGTGTCACAGGAATGGTTCAAATCATAGACAGTAAGAAGAGTCAGTCTTCTAGTACTTATCTCGGCATTGTGCTTTTTGTATTTAATTCCGATGCAATATCTGTGTTTCATCGTCGATACGAGAGTCCAAGGGATACAGTAAACCTGAAGTGAACCATCGGAATCAATAACTAGTGTCACAGGAATGGTTCAAAACATAGGCAGTAGTAAGAGTCAGTCATCTTGTACTTAAGTCAGCATTGTGCCTTTTGTATTAAATTACGATGCAATTTCTGTGTTTCATCGTCAATAACAAGGTCCAAGGGATACAGTAAACATATAGTGAAGCATCGGAATCTAAAACTGATCTCACAGGAAATGTTCACAACATAGTCAGTAAGAAGAGTTTGTCTTCTTGTACATAAGTCGGCATTGTGCGTTTTGTATTTAATTCCGCTGCAATATCTGTGTTTCATCGTCAATAAGAATGTCCAAGGGATACAGTAAACCTGAAGTGAAGCATCGTAATCTTTAACTAGTGTCACAGGAATGGTTAAAATCATAGACAGTAGGAGGAGTCAGTCTTCTTGTACTTAAGTCGGCATTGTGCCTGTTGTATTTAATTCCGATGCAATTTCTGTGTTTCATCGTCAATAAGAAGGTCCAAGGGATACAGTAAACATATAGTGAAGCATCGGAATCTAAAACTGGTCTCACAGGAAACGTTCAAAACATAGTCAGTAAGAAGAGCCAGTCATCTTGCATTTGAGTCGGCATTGTGCCTTTTGTATTTAATTCCGATGCAATTTCTGTTTTTCATCGTCAATAAGAAGGTCCAAGGGATACAGTAAACCTGAAGTGAAGCATCTGAATCTAAAACCGGTCTCACAGGAAAGGTTCTAAACGTAGAGAGTAAGAAGAGCCAGTCATCTTGCACTTCAGTCGGCATTGTGCCTTTTGTATTTAATTCCGATGCAATTTCTGTGTTTCATCGTCAATAAGAAGGTCAGAGGGATAAGGTAAACCTGAAGTGAAGCATCGGAATCTATAACTAGTGTCACAGAAATTGTTAAAACATAGACAGTAGGAAGAGTCAGTCTTCTTGTACATAAGTCGGCATTGTGCATTTTGTATTTAATTCCGATGCAATTTCTGTGTTTCATCGTCAATAAGAAGGTTCTAGGGATACAGTAAACCTGAAGTGAAGCACCGGAATCTATAACTAGTGTCACAGGAAAGGTTCAAAACATAGACTATAAGAAGAGTCAGTCTCCTTGTACTCAAGTCCGCATTGTGCCCTTTTTATTTAATTCCGATTAAACTACTGTGTTTCATCGTCAAAAAGAAGGTCAGAGGGATACAGTAAACCTGAAGTCAAGCATCGGAATCTATAACTAGTGTTACAGGAATGGTTCAAAACATAGACTGTAAGAAGAGTCAGTCTTCTTGTACTTAAGTCGGCACTGTGCCTTCTGTATTTAATTCCGATGCAATTTCTGTGTTGCATCGTCAATAAGATGGTCCAACGGATACAGTAAACCTGAAGTGATGCATCGGAATCTATAACTAGTGTCACAGAGATGGTTCAAAACATAGACAGTAGGAAGAGTCAGTCTTCTTGTACTTAAGTCGGCATTGTGCATTTTGTATTTAATTCCGATGCAATTTCAGTGTTTCATCGTCAATAAGAAGGTCCTAGGGATACAGTAAACCTGAAGTGAAGCACCGGAATCTATAACTAGTGTCACAGGAATGGTTCAAAACATAGACAATAAGAAGAGTCAGTCTTCTTGTACTTAAGTCGGCATTGTGCCTATTGTATTTAATTTCGATGCAATTTCTGTGTTTGAACGTCAATAAGAAGGTCCAAGGGATACAGTAAACATATAGTGAAGCATCGGAATCTAAAACTGGTCTCACAGGAAATGTTCAAACCATAGTCAGTAAGAAGAGTCAGTCTTCTTGTACTTAAGTCGGCATTATGCCCTTTATATTTAATTCCGATGCAATTTCTATGTTTCATCGTAAATAAGACGGTCAGAGGGATACAGTAACCTGACGTGATGCATCGGAATCTATAACTAGTGTCACAGGAATGGTTCAAAACATAGACAGTAGGAAGAGTCAGTCTTCTTGTATATAAGTCGGCATGGTGCCTTTTCTATTTAATTCCGATGCAATTTCTGTGTTTCGTCGTCAATAAGAAGGCCCAAGGGATACAGTAAACCTGAAGTGAAGCATCGGAATCTATAACTAGTGTCACAGGAATGGTTCAAATCATAGACAGTAAGAAGAGTCAGTCTTCTAGTACTTATGTCGGCATTGTGCTTTTTGTATTTAATTCCGATGCAATATCTGTGTTTCATCGTCGATACGAGAGTCCAAGGGATACAGTAAACCTGAAGTTAACCTTCGGAATCAATAACTAGTGTCACAGGAATATTTCAAAACATAGGCAGTAGTAAGAGTCAGTCATCTTGTACTTAAGTCGGCATTGTGCCTTTTGTATTAAATTCCGATGCAATTTCTGTGTTTCATCGTCAATAAGAATGTCCAAGGGATACAGTAAACCCGAAGTGAAGCATCGGAATCTATAACTAGTGTCACAGGAATGGTTCAAATCATAGACAGTTGGAAGAGTCAGTCTTCTTGTACTTAAGTCGGCATTGTGCCTTCTATTTAATTCCAATGCAATTTTTGTGTTTCGTCGTCAATAAGAAGGTCCAAGGGATACAGTTAACCTGAAGTGAAGCACCGGAATGTGTAACTAGTTTCACAGGAAAGGTTCAAACATAGACAGTAAGATGACTCAGTCTTGTTGTACTTAAGTAGGCATTGTGCCTTTTGTATTTAATTCCGATGCAATTTCTGTGTTTCATCGACAATAAGAATGTCCAAGGGATACAGTAAACCTGAAGTGAAGCATCGGAATCTATATCTAGTGTCACAGGAAAGGTTCAAAACACAGACAGTAAGAAGAGTCAGCCTTCTTGTACTTATGTCGGCATTGTGCCTTTTGTATTTAATTCCGATGCAATTACTGCGTTTCAGCGTCAATAAGAAGGTCAGAGGGATACAGTAAACCTGAAGTAATGCATCGGAATCTATAACTAGGGTCACAGGAATGGTTCATAACATAGACACTAGGAAGAGTCAGTCTTCTTATACTTAAGTCGGCAATGGGCCTTCTCTATTTAATTACGATGCAATTTCTGTGTTTTGTCGACAATAAGAAGGTCCCAGGGATACAGTAAACCTGAAGTGACGCATCGGAATCTATAACTAGTGACACGGGAATGGTTCAAAACATAGGCAGTAGGAAGAGTCAGTCTTCTTGTACTTAAGTCGGCATTGTGCCTTTTCTATTTAATTCCGATGCAATTTCTGTGTTTCGTCGTCAATAAGAAGGTCCTAGGGATACAGTAAACCTGAAGTGAAGCATCAGAATCTAAAACTACTGTCACAGGAAAGGTTAAAAACGCAGACAGTAAGAAGAGTCAGTCTTCTTGTACTTAAGTCAGCATTGTGCCTCTTGTATTTCATTCCGATGCAATTTCTGTGTTTCATTGTCAATATGAAGGTCAGAGGGATACAGTAAACCTGAAGTGTTGCATCGGAATCGATAACTACTGTCAGAGGAATGGTTCAAAACGTAGACAGTAGGAACAGTCTGTCTTCTTGTACTAATGTCGGCATTGTGCCTTTTCTATTTACTTCCGATGCAATTTTTGTGTTTCGTCGTCAATAAGAAGGTCCCAGGGATACAGTAAACCTGAAGTGAAGCATCGGAATCTGTAACTAGTGTCACGGGAGTGGTTCAAAACATAGGCAGTAGGAAGAGACAGTCTTCTTGTACTTAAGTCGGCATTGTGCCTTTTGTATTTAATTCCGATTTAATTTCTGTGTTTCATCGTCCATAAGAAGGTCCAAGGGATACAGTAAACATATAGTGAAGCATCGGAAACTAAAACTAGTCTCACAAGATATGTTCACATCATAGTCAGTATGAAGAGTCAGTCCTTTTGTACTTAAGCCGGCATTGTGCCTTTTGTATTTAATTCCGATGCAATTTCTGTGTTTCATCGTCAATAAGAAGGTCAGAGGGATACAGTAAACCTGAAGTGAAACATCGGAATCTATAACTAGTGTCACAGGAATGGTTCAAAACATAGACAGTATGAAGAGTCAGTCTTCTAGTACTTAAAACGGCATTGTGCCTTTTCTATTTAATTCCGATGCAATTTCTGTGTTTCGTCGTCAATAAGAAGGTCCAAGGGATACAGTAAAACTGAAGTGAAGCATCGGAATCTATATCTAGTGTCACAGGAAAGGTTCAAAACATAGACAATAAGAGGAGTCAGTCTACATGTACTTGAGTCGGCATTGTGCCTTTTGTATTTAATTCGGATGCAATTTCTGTGTTTCATCGTCAATAAGAAGGTCCAAGGGATACAGTAAACCTGAAGTGAAGCATCGGAATCGATAACTAGTGTCACAGGAATGGTTCAAAACATAGACTATAAGACGAGTCAGTCTTCTTGTACTTAAGTCGGCATTGTGAATTTTGTATTTAATTCCGATGCAATTTCTGTGTTTCTTCGTCAATAAGATGGTCCAAGGGATACAGTAAACATATAGTGAAGCATCGGAATCTAAAACTGGTCTCACAGCAAATGTTCAAATCATAGTCAGTAAGAAGAGTCAGTCTTCATATACTTAAGTCGGCATTGTGCCTTTTCTATTTAATTCCGATGCAATTTCTGTCTTTCATCGTCAATAAGAGGGTCCAAGGGTTACAGTAAACCTGAAGTGAAGCATCGGAATCTAAAACCGGTCTCACAGGAGAGGTTCAAAACGTAGAGAGTAAGAAGAGCCAGTTATCTTGCATTTGAGTCGGCATTGTGCCTCTTGTATTTAATTCCAATGCAATTTCTGTATTTCATCGTCAATAAGAAGGTCCAAGGGATACAGTAAACATATAGTGAAGCATCGGAATCTAAAACTGGTCTCACAGGAAATGTTCACAACATAGTCAGTAAGAAGAGTCAGTCTTCTTGTACTTAAGTCGGAATTGTGCATTTTGTATTTAATTCCGCTGCAATTTCTGTGTTTCATCGTCAATAAGAAGGACCAACGTATACAGTAAACCTGATGTGAAGCATCGTTATCTATAACTAGTGTCACAGGAATGGTTAAAATCATAGACAGTAGGAAGAGTCAGTCTTCTACTTAAGTCGGCATTGTGCCTTTTGTATTTAATTCCGATGCAATTTCTGTGTTTCATCGTCAATAGGAAGGTCCAAGGGATACAGTAAACATATAGTGAAGCATCGGAAACTAAAACTGGTCTCACAGGATATGTTCACATCATAGTCAGTGAGAAGAGTCAGTCTTTTTGTACTTAAGTCGGCATTGTGCCTTTTGTATTTAATTCCGATGCAATTTCTGTGTTTCATCGTATATAAGAAGGTCAGAGGGATACAGTAAACTTGAAGTGAAGCATCGGAATCTATAACTAGTGTCAGAGGAATGGTTCAAAACGTAGACAGTAGGAAGAGTCTGTCTTCTTGTACTAATGTCGGCATTGTGCCTTCTCTATTTACTTCCGATGCAATTTCTGTGTTTCGTCGTCAATAAGAAGGTCCAAGGGATACAGTAAACTTGAAGCGAAGCATCGGAATCTATAACTAGTGTCACAGGAAAGGTTCAAAACATAGACAATAAGATGAGTCAGACTTCTTGTACTTAAGTCCGCTTTGTGCACATTGTATTTAATTCCGATGCAATTACTGTGTTTCATCGTCAAAAGAAAGTCAGAGGGATACAATAAACCTGAACTGAAGCATCGGAATCTATAACTAGTGTTGCACGAATGGTTCAAAACATAGACTGTGAGAAGAGTCAGTCTGCTTGTACTTAAGACGGCATTGTGCATTTTCTATTTAATTCCGGTGCCATTTCTGTGTTTCATCGTCAATAAGAGTGTCAGAGGGATACAGTAAACCTGAAGTGAAGCATCGGAATATATAACTAGTGTCACAGGAATGGTTCAAATCATAGACAATAAGAAGAGTCAGTCTTCTTGTACTTAAGTCGGCATTGTGCCTGTTGTGTATAATTCCGATGCAATTTCTGTTTTTCATCGTCAATAAGAAGGTCCAAGGGATACAGTAAACCTGAAGTGAAGCATCTGAATCTAAAAATGGTCTCACAGGAAAGGTTCTAAACGTAGAGAGTTAGAAGAGCCAGTCATCTTGCACTTGAGTCGGCATTGTGCCTTTTGTATTTAATTCCGATGCAATTTCTGTGTTTCATCGTCAATAAGAAGGTCAGAGGGATACAGTAAACCTGAAGTGTAGCATCGGAATCTATAACTAGTGTCACAGAAATTGTTAAAACATAGACAGTAGGAAGAGTCAGTCTTCTTGTACATAAGTCGGCATTGTGCATTTTGTATTTAATTCCGACTCAATTTCTGTGTTTCATTGTCAATAAGAAGGACTAGGGATACAGTAAACCTGAAGTGAAGCACCGGAATCTATAACTAGTGTCACAGGAAAGGTTCAAAACATAGACTATAAGAAGAGTCAGTCTCCTTGTACTCAAGTCCGCATTGTGCCTTTTTTATTTAATTTTGATGCAACTACTGTGTTTCATCGTCAAAAAGAAGGTCAGAGGGATACAGTAAACCTGAAGTCAAGCATCGGAATCTATAATTAGTGTTACAGGAATGGTTCAAAACATAGACTGTAAGAAGAGTCAGTCTTCTTGTACTTAAGTCGGCACTGTGCCTTCTGTATTTAATTCCGATGCAATTTCTGTGCTGCATCGTCAATAAGATGGTCCAACGGATACAGTAAACCTGAAGTGATGCATCGGAATCTATAACTAGTGTCACAGGAATGGTTCAAAACATAGACAGTAGGAAGAGTCAGTCTTCTTGTATATAAGTCGGCATGGTGCCTTTTCTATTTAATTCCGATGCAATTTCTGTGTTTCGTCGTCAATAAGAAGGCCCAAGGGATACAGTAAACCTGAAGTGAAGCATCGGAATCTATAACTAGTGTCACAGGAATGGTTCAAATCATAGACAGTAAGAAGAGTCAGTCTTCTAGTACTTACGTCGGCATTGTGCTTTTTGTATTTAATTCCGATGCAATATCTGTGTTTCATCGTCGATACGAGAGTCCAAGGGATACAGTAAACCTGAAGTGAACCATCGGAATCAATAACTAGTGTCACAGGAATGGTTCAAAACATAGGCAGTAGTAAGAGTCAGTCATCTTGTACTTAAGTCAGCATTGTGCCTTTTGTATTAAATTCCGATGCAATTTCTGTGTTTCATCGTCAATAAGAAGGTCAGAGGGATACAGTGAACCTGAGGTGAAGCACCGGAATCTGTAACTAGTGTCACAGGAATGGTTCAAACATAGACAGTAAGATGAGTCAGTCTTCTTGTACTTAAGTCGGCATTGTGCCTTTTGTATTTCACTCCGATGCAATTTCTGTGTTTCATCGTCAATAAGAATGTCCAAGGGATACAGTAAACCCGAAGTGAAGCATCGGAATCTATAACTAGTGTCACAGGAATGGTTCAAATCATAGACAGTTGGAAGAGTCAGTCTTCTTGTACTTAAGTCGGCAATGGGCCTTCTCTATTTAATTACGATGCAATTTCTGTGTTTTGTCGACAATAAGAAGGTCCCAGGGATACAGTAAACCTGAAGTGACGCATCGGAATCTATAACTAGTGACACGGGAATGGTTCAAAACATAGGCAGTAGGAAGAGTCAGTCTTCTTGTACTTAAGTCGGCATTGTGCCTTTTCTATTTAATTCCGATGCAATTTCTGTGTTTCGTCGTCAATAAGAAGGTCGAAGGGATACAGTAAACCTGAAGTGAAGCATCAGAATCTAAAACTACTGTCACAGGAAAGGTTAAAAACGCAGACAGTAAGAAGAGTCAGTCTTCTTGTACTTAAGTCGGCATTGTGCCTCTTGTATTTCATTCCGATGCAATTTCTGTGTTTCATTGTCAATATGAAGGTCAGAGGGATACAGTAAACCTGAAGTGTTGCATCGGAATCGATAACTAGTGTCAGAGGAATGGTTCAAAACGTAGACAGTAGGAACAGTCTGTCTTCTTGTACTAATGTCGGCATTGTGCCTTTTCTATTTACTTCCGATGCAATTTCTGTGTTTCGTCGTCAATAAGAAGGTCCCAGGGATACAGTAAACCTGAAGTGAAGCATCGGAACCTATAACTAGTGTCACGGGAATGGTTCAAAACATAGGCAGTAGGAAGAGACAGTCTTCTTGTACTTAAGTCGGCATTGTGCCTTTTGTATTTAATTCCGATGCAATTTCTGTGTTTCATCGTCCATAAGAAGGTCCAAGGGATACAGTAAACATATAGTGAAGCATCGGAAACTAAAACTAGTCTCACAAGATATGTTCACATCATAGTCAGTATGAAGAGTCAGTCTTTTTGTACTTAAGCCGGCATTGTGCCTTTTGTATTTAATTCCGATGCAATTTCTGTGTTTCATCGTCAATAAGAAGGTCAGAGGGATACAGTAAACCTGAAGTGAAACATCGGAATCTATAACTAGTGTCACAGGAATGGTTCAAAACATAGACAGTATGAAGAGTCAGTCTTCTAGTACTTAAGTCGGCATTGTGCCTTTTCTATTTAATTCCGATGCAATTTTTGTGTTTCGTCGTCAATAAGAAGGTCCAAGGGATACAGTAAAACTGAAGTGAAGCATCGGAATCTATATCTAGTGTCACAGGAAAGGTTCAAAACATAGACAATAAGAGGAGTCAGTCTACATGTACTTGAGTCGGCATTGTGCCTTTTGTATTTAATTCGGATGCAATTTCTGTGTTTCATCGTCAATAAGAAGGTCCAAGGGATACAGTAAACCTGAAGTGAAGCATCGGAATCGATAACTAGTGTCACAGGAATGGTTCAAAACATAGACTATAAGACGAGTCAGTCTTCTTGTACTTAAGTCGGAATTGTGCATTTTGTATTTAATTCCGCTGCAATTTCTGTGTTTCATCGTCAATAAGAAGGACCAACGTATACAGTAAACCTGATGTGAAGCATCGTTATCTATAACTAGTGTCACAGGAATGGTTAAAATCATAGACAGTAGGAAGAGTCAGTCTTCTACTTAAGTCGGCATTGTGCCTTTTGTATTTAATTCCGATGCTATTTCTGTGTTTCATTGTCAATAAGAAGGTCAGAGGGATACAGTAAACCTGAAGTGAAGCATCGGAATCTATAACTAGTGTCAGAGGAATGGTTCTAAACGTAGACAGTAGGAAGAGTCTGTCTTCTTGTACTAATGTCGGCATTGTGCCTTCTCTATTTACTTCCGATGCAATTTCTGTGTTTCGTCGTCAATAAGAAGGTCCCAGGGATACAGTAAACCTGAAGTGAAGCATCGGAATCTATAACTAGTGACACGGGAATGGTTCAAAACATAGGCAGTAGGAATAGTCAGTCTTCTTGTACTTAAGTCGGCATTGTGCCTTTTGTATTTAATTCCGATGCAATTTCTGTGTTTCATCGTCAATAGGAAGGTCCAAGGGATACAGTAAACATATAGTGAAGCATCGGAAACTAAAACTGGTCTCACAGGATATGTTCACATCATAGTCAGTGAGAAGAGTCAGTCTTTTTGTACTTAAGTCGGCATTGTGCCTTTTGTATTTAATTCCGATGCAATTTCTGTGTTTCATCGTCAATAAGAAGGTCAGAGGGATACAGTAAACCTGAAGTGAAACATCGGAATCTATAACTAGTGTCACAGGAATGGTTCAAAACATAGACAGTAGGAAAAGTCAGTCTTCTTGTACTTAAGTCGGCAATGTGTCTCTTCAATTTAATTTCGATGCAATTTTTGTGTTTCGTCGTCAATAAGAACGTCCAAGGGATACAGCAAGCCTGAAGTGAAGCATCAGAATCTATAACTAGTGTCACAGGAATGGTTCAAAACATAGACAGTATGAAGAGTCAGTCTTCTTGTACTTAAGTCGGCATTGTGACTATTGTATTTAATTCCGATGCAATTTCTGTTTTTCATCGTCAATAAGAGTGTCAGAGGGATACAGTAAACCTGAAGTGAAGCATCGGAATATATAACTAGTGTCACAGGAATGGTTCAAAACATACACAGCAAGAAGAGTCAGGCTTCTTGTACTTAAGTCGGCATTGTGCCTTTTCTATATAATTCCGATGCAATCTCTGTGTTTCGTCGTCAATAAGAAGGTCCAAGGGATACAGTAAACCTGAAGTGAAGCATCAGAATCTATAACTAGTGTCACAGGAATGGTTCAAAACATAGACAGTAAGCAGAGTCAGTCTTCTAGTACTTAAGTCGGCATTGTGACTTTTCTATTTAATTCCGTTGCAATTTCTGTGTTTCGTCGTCAATAAGAAGGTCCAAGGGATACAGTAAAACTGAAGTGAAGCATCGGAATCTATATCTAGTGTCACAGGAAAGGTTCAAAACATAGACAATAAGAAGAGTCAGTCTACTTGTACTTAAGTCCGCTTTGTGCCTTTTGTATTTAATTCCGATGCAATTACTGTGTTTCATCGTCAAAAGAAAGTCAGAGGGATACAGTAAACCTGAAGTGAAGCATCGGATTCTATAACTAGTGTTACAGGAATGGTTCAAAACATAGACTGTAAGAAGAGTCAGTCATCTTGTACTTAAGTCGGCATTGTGCCTTTTGTATTTAATTCCGATGCAATGTTTTTGTTTAATCGTCAATAAGAATGTCAGAGGGATACAGTAAACCTGAAGTGAAGCATCGGAATCTAAAAGTGGTCTCACAGGAATAGTTCAAAACAGAGACAGTAAGAAGAGTCAGTCTTCTTGTACTTGGGTCGGCATTGTGCCTTTTGTATTTAATTCGGATGCAATTTCTGTGTTTCATCGTCAATAAGAAGGTCAGAGGGATACAGTAAACCTGAAGTGAAGCATCGGAATCTATAACTAGTGACACGGGAATGGTTCAAAACATAGGCAGTAGGAATAGTCAGTCTTCTTGTACTTAAGTCGGCATTGTGCCTTTTGTATTTAATTCCGATGCAATTTCTGTGTTTCATCGTCAATAGGAAGGTCCAAGGGATACAGTTAACATATAGTGAAGCATCGGAAACTAAAACTGGTCTCACAGGATATGTTCACATCATAGTCAGTGAGAAGAGTCAGTCTTTTTGTACTTAAGTCGGCATTGTGCCTTTTGTATTTAATTCCGATGCAATTTCTGTGTTTCATCGTCAATAAGAAGGTCAGAGGGATACAGTAAACCTGAAGTGAAACATCGGAATCTATAACTAGTGTCACAGGAATGGTTCAAAACATAGACAGTAGGAAAAGTCAGTCTTCTTGTACTTAAGTCGGCAATGTGTCTCTTCAATTTAATTTCGATGCAATTTTTGTGTTTCGTCGTCAATAAGAACGTCCAAGGGATACAGCAAGCCTGAAGTGAAGCATCAGAATCTATAACTAGTGTCACAGGAATGGTTCAAAACATAGACAGTAAGCAGAGTCAGTCTTCTAGTACTTAAGTCGGCATTGTGACTTTTCTATTTAATTCCGTTGCAATTTCTGTGTTTCATCGTCAATAAGAAGGTCCAAGGGTTACAGTAAACCTGAAGTGAGGCATCGAAATCGATAACTAGTGTCACAGGAATGGTTCAAAACATAGACTATAAGACGAGTCAGTCTTCTTGTACTTAAGTCGGCATTGTGCATTTTGTATTTAATTCCGAAGCAAATTCTGTGTTTCATCGTCAATAAGAAGGTCCAAGGGATATAGTAAACTTATAGTGGAGCATCGGAATCTAACACTGGTCTCACAGGAAATGTTCAAATCATAGTCAGTAAGAAGTGACAGTCATCTTGCATTTGAGTCGGTATTGTGCCTTTTGTATTTCATTCCGATGTAATTTCTGTGTTTCATCGTCAATAAGAGGGTCCATGGGTTACAGTAAACCTGAAGTGAAGCATCGGAATCTAAAACCGGTCTCACAGGAAAGGCTCAAAACGTAGAGAGTATGA